>NC_141247.1:24734112-25151612 GCF_054856555.1 Leptonotus elevatus
GTGTGTGCGTGCGTAGTGTGTGTGTGCGTGTTTCTGTGCTGTCTCTGTCAGTCCCGCGCGGTCGGGGTCGGAGGTGGACGGGGGCCGCTCCAGGCCCTTGCGGGCTGGGCTCCAAGGGCCCTCCTGGAGATCCCAGCCACAGCAGATCAATACGGAAGGCTGTGTTCGCAATCACTCACTCGTTGCCATCATCGCTGTACGGTCCGACCCCGTTTATCGCGGTCCAAGGTCCAAAACGGCCCATAGGTGGAAAAACCACAACCGCATATTAAATCTTCCCACACACTTGAAATCTATTAAAAAAAAATGAAAGCATTCCTCAGAAGTTTGAGTTATAATACGAGGAGTACTTTATAAGTATTCCTAAAGTTCCACTCTTGCTCGCAAAGTTCGCCAAATTTGAGAACGTTTGCTTCAGGCTGAAGTTGACTAAAAATGGCACATAAACTAAACATTAAAGTGGACCCCTGCGAAAATCTGCGTGGTCAATTTGGTTATTGAAATTAATTTTGTAAATCAATTCTTTTGAGGTTTCGGGTTACAAAAGCCAGATACAGCTCTTTTTTTAAGATGACACTTAAATATATTTCTCATTTTATGTGCACCCGTGACCAAAAAGCAAAAGCGCCAAGCATCTTCGTTGGTGAAAATACTTTCACTTTAAAAAACAGTCATAGCTTGACAAAAAAACAGTGAAATCAATAAATAAATACATAATGAAAGTAAATACAATTAATTACTAAAAAAAAATGTGAAAGGTTCATGCTGACTTAAAAGCCAAATAATAAAAAATTGTGTTTTAAGATGAATTCTAAAATAACAGTTAAAAAACAACAACAATAACAACAACTACATTTTAAGTTATAAAATGAACTAAAACAAACTGTAATGGTGGCGAAATTGGCCTTCATTTTTGTCTTTGCAAATGTATTTAATTTATTATTTTGGTATTGCAGTTTAGGAATTTTTATTTATTATTTATTATTTATTATTTATTTAAACGTTCAATTTTTAGCATTCAGCTTTTCGGCATTCCCACGCCAATTTCTGCAGAAATTGCACTTTGTGTAGTTTATTTATTTTGGTCTTGCAGAGCATCGACAATTGTCATTACTTTATTACACAATGCTTAGTGACTTGTTTTTTGTCTTGCACTCGTCTATATTTATAAATAAAATATATTAAAAAAATAACACTAAAACTAATAAACTACTTCATACATTAAACTGAAGCTTAAATTTTTTTTTTATCTAACATGTAATCAATAATAACTGAATTTGGAAAAAATCAAAGCCCAAAACAAAATGGCAAACTAAGTCAAACAAAAAATCCTTAAAGTGTTCTGGCCGTGTCCAATTCCCCGGCGGCAGTCAGCCGCTCCTTTGCGGCGCGCCGTAGACGGCAGGAGATCCCACGTTTGAGATTACGCAAAGGGCGTTCCCTGCGGCAAAGGGCGTTCCCTGCGGCGGAGAGCGGCCCGCCGGTCGAGCAGGCGGCCCGGCCGTGACGTCATCGCCCTCGAACCTCGTTCCTCTAATGACTTTTTCCACTCATCACGCTGACGCAAGCCAAGAAGAAGAAGAGGGGAAAGGTGTCGAGGCATGCCGTGACACAAGACCGGGACGAGAACGAGGAGGAGGCGTATGTATTTAGGCGGGTGCTGCTCAAAATGCGGCCCAGGACACACCAGGGGTCCCACCAACATACCTTGGGGTCCGTAAAAAGTCATTGGCAAATAATTATGTTGATCATTTTTAAAAGCGTTTATCTTTCTTCCCTTGTTAAACTTTGATTTTATTCTCATAATGTAACTTTATTCTCATACAATTATGACTTGAAATGCTGACAAAAAAACATCTTACAGAATAAAGGCACCTTTTTCAGAATGGAAAGGTGCAGAAATTCCACAAATAAAGTTATTATATTATGATTTTCTCTTGGAAATACACATCTTTATTCTCCTAACTAAGACTTTTTATCCCGAATTTACCAAAACGTCTTGAAAATAAAATAAAATCACTTTTCCAGTACAAAAATGGTTAAAACTACAAGAATAAAGAATAAAGTTGCATTTTTTACTCACTTGTAAAATACAACTTTTTTTTCCTTATTAAATTTGACTTTAATGTCAGAATTGTTAAATCTTTCTTGGAAAAGTGCAACTTATTCTTGTAAAATTGTTGAGACCGACAAAATGCGTCATTGCTCTGTAAGTCTTGTAAAAATGTGGTTTTATTTGAGGGGTTTTTTCCTGAAAAATACAACTTTATCTTATTTATAATGTGTTTTTTTTAAATTGCTTTTAATACATTGGTTTTGTTATGTGCTTTATGTTTTCTCACTGTAGCACGTTGAGGTTCGATGTCAAATATAAAGTGCTTTACAAATACAATTATTATTATTATCATTAACTCCTATTTTTGTGAAGTTGGTTTTGCAGAATAAAATACATTACAGGAATAAAATTGCATTTTGAAACTCACTTTTTAAAAAAAAACACTCTCTTCACTTATTAAATTACAACTTATTTTTGTAAGATTACAACTTTTGACAACAAACAGAATACGTCCTTGCTCTTGTAAAAGCGAATACGACTTATTTTTCCTGAAGAAAAAAAAAAATCACAGTCTGGTATGATAATAAAGTCAAAAAAAATAGGAAGAACATTTCTATTTGATTGGAGTCCTATTTTTTTGTTCGACTGTATTTTGTAAATCCACTACTCAAAAACATGACTTTCTTTATTCAAACTTTAATATGTCGTGTCTTGAAAAAAAAAGAAAGACAACTCAGTTGAAAATAAAACCTTTGCAAATGACTTCCATTAAAAAAATATATATTTTCACAAATGCACAATTTTCTTCGCCCCAAAAATTCACAATTTATTTCTGTAAAATGTTGAACTTTTCAATTCTGATGCCATTTCATAGTAGTTATGTTCACAATCAGTCTAAAGGATTATGAGGGCATTTTTTTGTATAAGTGCTCCCTGGACCCCAAAGTTTGTGACACCCCCCGCATGCCAACGATGGAGTGCGAGGGGGAATCTGCTGAATCCATGATGTGCACGGGCTATAATTAGGTTAGTTTTTGGAGAGAGGGGGTTAAACAAACAGGGCCTGTGAGGTCATAGGCAGATGGAAGTGGGATAGGCCTGCACTTGCTGAGTGGGCACCAGACAACAGAGAGAGAGTGAGAGAGAGAGAGAGAGAGAGAGAGAGAAGAGAGAAGAGAGAGAGAGAGAGAGAGAGAGAAGAGAGAGAGAGAGAGATGAGAGAGAGAGAGAGAGAGAAAATATCTTGTTTTCAAATTGAATACTGGAAGCAAAAAAAATGCTGTAATAGCTAACATTTCATTTGATCCAGTTTATGTATTTTCTTTTTGAACAAAATGTTGTCAATGAGAGAGAGAGATGAGAGAGAGGAGAGAGACAGAGAGAAGAGAGAGAGAGAGAGAGACAGAGAGAGAGAGAGACAGAGAGAGAGAAGAGAGAGAGAGAGACAGAGAGAGAGAGAGAGACAGAGAGAGAGAGAGAGAGACAGACAGAGAGAGAGGAGAGAGAGAGAGAGAGACAGAGAGAGAGAGAGAGAGAGAGAAGAGAGAGACAGAGAGAGAGAGAGAGAGAGAGAGAGAGAGAGACAGAGACGAGAGGAGAGAGACAGAGAGAGAGGAGAGAGAGAGAGAGAGAGAGACAGAGATGATGAGAGAGAGACAGAGAGAGAGAGAGAGAGAGAGACAGAGAGAGAGAGAGAGAGAGAGAGAGAGAGAGGAGAGAGAGAGAGAGAGAGAGAGAGAGAGAGAGACAGGAGAGAGAGAGACCAGATGAGACTCGAGAGAGAGAGCCAGAGCGAGAGAGAGAGAGAGAGAGAGGAGAGAGAGAGAGAGAGACAGAGAGAGAGAGAGAGAGAGAGAGACAGAGAGACAGAGAGACAGAGAAGAGAGAGAGAGAGAGAGAGAGAGAATGAGAAGAGACAGAGAGATAGAGAGAGAGAGAGAGAGACGAGAGAGACAGAGAGACAGAGAGAGAGAGAGAGATAGAGAGAGAGAGAGAGAGAGAGAGGCCCTCTGGGTACTCATGGGGGGGGGGGGGGAGGTAGGGAGGAGGGAGGGCAACATGGATGTCCTCATTGCCAGAACGTTCAGTCAACAGCGAGGTGCTGTCCCATCCCGTCCCGTCCCGTACACCGCACACACACACACACCTTTCTCACATATTTTTTGCTCCCCGGAAAAAAATAATTACAAATAATGATAGAAAATGAGTCATCATTACCTCCGCCAGGGGAAAAGTTCCCATCGGCCCGCCTTTTCATGAAGCCTTTACCTGCTTGTTTGTAATGGGCATGACTCAAAAAGTGCTTGACTCGCGCCTTTGGCGTCGGGGACAGGTTTATTGGTTTTGATCAGGATCCAAACTGGTGCAGATTGTTGTTACACCACCTGAGCCACAATTTAGACCTGCTTCCATTTGGTCTAAATTGTAGTCTACTTTCTGTTACCCAAAGTGTCAGTTGCGCCGGCACCATGTGACAGAAAACGCCTCGACCGGCGGAACGCCCATCCAGGCACAACGTGGTCTGCCAAATTTCCGGCCACGGTAAACTCGACTTGCCCCGGCACGAAAATGAAGATGCGCCATTTTTTATGCCGGCCGCACACGCGCCTGTCGACCAAAATAGGAACGACATGCGGACGTCAAAATTCTAACTGGGAAGGTTAAATGTGTTGATTGTTGCTAGCACAAATTCCTGCGTACACTTTTTGGTGGTCAAACACGAGTTTTCCCGTAAATTTTTGCCGCTCGTCCACATGACAATAACGTGTTTTAATCATTTTTGGCACAAACATAAACATCATATCTATCCAATCGCAATCCCATTTGAATACAGGAAGTTTGCTGTGTGCATGACAGCTAAATCTGAAATGTTAAAGAAGATTTGATCGGAATCTGAAAGCCACAATGTCAAACTCGATTTGATTCAGATCTGATCTCTGTAATGTCAAAGAAGATTCAATTCGGATGACATTAAATGTGGATCTGAATCCTGTCATTTCAAACCAGATTTTTGCTCGGCATCCAAACCTTCTATGACAAATCAGATTTGATTCGGATTTGATTCTGTAATGTCAAACCAGATTCAATTGGAATCTGAACTCTGTTGAACCGGAATGGATTCTGATCTGATCACTGTCATGCCAAAGCGGACTTGAATGGGATCTGAACCCTGCAAAGTCAACCCTTATTTGATTCCAATCTCATCCCTGAAATCGTAGTTGCTTCAAATCTGTTGCCTGTAATGTCAGACAAGATTTGATTGGGAATCGGATCCATTTCATGTCAAACACGATCTAACAAACACTGTCCAAAAAATACACACTTGCATGTTTCCAGATTTCCCCACGGCTTCTGTACAAGTTGACCTTCGGAAATGCGGTGGGAACCTAAAAACGTTCTTGGGACCGTTTCAAACTCCCTCTTGAACGATACAATTAGAAAAAAAAAACATTCATGGCATATGCAGTTTCTCAGTTTCAAGTTTCCTGATACAACACACTGGCCAAGCGAAAATATAATTTTAGTAGACACAAAGTCAGCGTACATCAACTTTGCAGCATCGCTACAAAATACCTGTTTTTATCTTCGTTTTGGGTGACTTTAGGAAAAGTCATCTCATTTATGAGCGAAAGAATATGTTTTGATATTTAATGTAAGAACAGGTTAAATGTGACCCAAACAGTCTGTCGGGGTTAATGCAAAAAAAAAAAAAAATAATAGGTGAATACAAACAAAAATTGTTTTGAAATATTTTGTTGGTGAACTCGAAATTTCAAGGCAACAAACTTGGATAAGATTTTAAATTGTGCGATTCAGTTCAAAACGTTTTACATTTTTGCTGAGTGGAATTTGTATTTCCTGCATTTGACAACAAGGAAACCAAGTTAACAGAAAACTCGGACTGAACGCAAACTTTGAGAAAGAAGTTAATAGCAACTTGCTCGCTTTGTCGCGCTCACATTGCTGCCATGAACGCTGAATTTAAAAAAATTCCAAAAGGCCCAAAAAAATCCATTTATTATTATTATTATTTTTTACAGTGCGGCGTTACACCAAAATGTCTTTTTTGTAATGATTACTCCACACGTATACAAACACACAACATTACGTTAAGAAGCATAGGGTGCCACAAACTGCTAATCCCCCCCCCAAAAAAAAATCATAACAACCCGCGAGTGTGATCATGTGTGACAGGCGGCTGCTGGCACACTGGACTGACTTAAGAAGGACTCGGGCCAGCGACTGCAGGGAGGTCCGGCTAATCTTGCGCTCCACAAAGGTGTGCGCACGGGGGCTAATCCCGGCTGCTGTGCTCAGTTTGTGGATCAAGTCGGCGAGTGTGGGAAGGCCAGCGGGGGCGCCACCGCATGCATGCGCCCCCGAAACTCCCTTGGTGGCCGCCACTGCTCATTGCTAGCAAAATACTTCACAACAGCCGCCTCAACTCGACTCGTCGGCATTCAACATACACTCAAGTCATGTTTGGGACTGAAGGGGCCACGCATTTCCACCCAATCACTTGAAAAGGGCACATGTGCAGATTCAGATTACGCGAGAAGTGACACATTCAGTCTGTGTCGATGAGCATGTTTTTAACGGGGCCATTTTGAAGAGGCCCCTGCTGACTTTTGCTTTTGATGTTTTTTAGAGCTTTCCAACAATCGTTATCAAAATCACGAGTCGTTATTTTTGAAAGTTTTCAGAAGACAAGAAAAAAACAACACGTTCAACAAACAAGAAGAATCCAGTTGCTTTGATTCAACATTTGCCTGACAGAAGAAAATAATAATTTTTTTAGCAAGCACATTGCTACATTTTTATTTATGCTGTATGTTGAAAATGACTTTGGCAATTCATCTATTAGGCTAATAATATCTTTTTGTATACGATCGATGATTTGACAGTTGTTGCAATAACTCACAAGGCTTGATCTCAAAAGTATACTTTTTTTTTTAATGACAGTAAATCAATTTAAAAGTTAGCAGGCTTGTAAAATGGGACAGTGTTGATCATGTCATATTAAAATACCTCATGCATTATTAATAAACATTATTATTGTATTGTTAAGGAGTTGAAAGGGGAAACTTTCGGCTATTTATTAGTGAAATGAACGCAGTCAAGTGAGAATCGCTTTGCGGCCGGACAACAAAATTCAGCCACAGTCCAATACAAAAACCAAGAGTCTCAAATATGTGTTTCATACAAATTTATTCGGCTTTTAAGAATAGAGGATGGTCTTAAAATATGTAGAAACGTCAGTTTAAATTAAAAAAAAAAAAAAATGTTTTCACTCCGGAGAACGAGTGAACTTGACACTGCCAAAAAAAAAAAAAAAAAAATACAAACATCTCAGAAATGTACAAAACAAATGTGAACGTATTTTTACACTTGACAAAACAAGCTAAGAAAAGAGAACGGGGAGGGGGGACTATAAATAAAACGTGCGCTTGCGACCAGCACAGTCTTAATATTTCATTTCAAACTAAAAAAAAAAAAAAAAAAATCCAAATAAAAACATGTGAGAGGAAAGCAAAGGAAAAGGTCTACAAGAGTGGACAGCTGACATTCTAGAAATGAAGTGTAAACATTTTGTTGTGAAATAAACCGGCCTCTTGACGAGGCCACTTTGCCTTTTCCACGCACACATGAAAATGTGGCAGCATTTCATATAAGAAGTCCGATTCTTCGACATCACTTTGATTGCTTCAACTCGGCACGGTCATGAAAAGTGTTTTTCTTTTTTGTCTTTGCGATGCAATTTCCTCTGCTGGACTCGGCGCTCTCAGTTTCCGTCCGAAACGGCATAACAAGAAGAAGAAAAAAAAATATTGCGAGTGTGAAAATGTGTTGTTGTTTTTTTTTTAGCAGGGGTGTCAAACTGATTTTGATTGTGGGCTTGCACTTAAATGCCTCATCACTTCATTTTATTGATGCATTTTTTTAAAAAACAAATTCAATATGAAGTCACGATACACAAATTTGGGGGTTACTCGTAACCCACATTGGGCCGTTCTAACACGCTGTATATGGTTTGCTTCGGGTTAAGAAGGGAAGGAAACGCTTGCAAAATTTCAGTGCAGATGAAACAAATCCAGGTGGACTTTTTACGGCCGGACGTGGCCCCCGGGCCTCGCGTTTGACACCCTCCGCTCTACAGCAATCAAAGTTCAAGTATCCAAGTACTTTTCTTTTTTTCTTTTTTTTCTCCGCGTTTTGTTTTTCGACGTGCAAAAGTCTCGACTTTTTGCGCGCGGCAAAAGATGTCCCCCTCAGATATGCGTGAGAGGAAGGGTCCCATTGACGCCCGTGCCGGCGCTCTGGTAGTGGGGGTGCACGCTGTGTAACCGGCTGCCCTGCAGGGCCGAGTGCTCGGCGCTGTCCCCGCCGGGAGGCAGGTACATGCTGATCATGTCCCTCAGGTCGCCCAAGCAGGCCCGCTGGGAGTGCGACGTGATGGCGGGCGGCGGCGAGCTGGGCTCGCTCTTGCACATGGAGCCCAGGCCCACCATGGCCGGGTTGGAGTTGCCGGCACCGCCGCCGGCTGCGGCTGCGGCGGCCGCGGCGGCGGCGGCGGCGGCGGCGCCCACCACGGCGGCCTGCGGCGAGCCGTACGCCGCCGGGGACATGCCGTACGTGGAGGCCGCGCTCATGTAGCTCTGCGCGGTGCTCATCATGGGGTACTGCAGCGAGGCCATCTCGTAGCGGTGCATCTGCTGGATCTGCGGGCCGCTCATGCCGTGGTGCTGCGGGTAGGCCAGCTGCTCCTGCATCAGCGAGTAGGCGCCGTTGCTCCAGCCGTTCATGTGCGCGTAGCCGTCCATGCGCTGGCCCACCTGCACCGGGTTGCTGGCCGCCGCGCCGCCGCCGCCGCCGGGCGCGTGCAGCAGGCCGCCGGACAGCGAGTACTTGTCTTTCTTCAGCAGGGTCTTGGTCTTCCGCCGCGGCCGGTACTTGTAGTCCGGGTGCTCCTTCATGTGCATGGCGCGCAGCCGCTTGGCCTCGTCGATGAACGGCCGCTTCTCGGCGTCCGTCAGCAGCTTCCAGTCGGCGCCCAGGCGCTTGCTGATCTCAGAGTTGTGCATCTTGGGGTTCTCCTGGGCCATCTTGCGCCGCTGGCCCCGGGACCACACCATGAAGGCGTTCATGGGCCGCTTGACGCGCTCCTGCTCGCTCACGCCGCCGCCGCCGCCCTTGGAGCCCGGCCCCGAACCCGAGTTGGGCGGAGGGGGCAGCGGGGACTTGATCTCCGTCTCCATCATGTTGTACATGGCTGACCCGGGACGGAACAACAACAACAGCAGCAGCAACAGCAACAGCAAAAGTTGAGCAAAGAGCGCCGAAAGTCAAAGTTTAGTCTCCGGAAAGAGAAGGAGGAAAAAAAAAAAGTCGACGTGCAGGTGCTCCTCGGCTCGCTACAGAAGTGTGCAAACTTGTTGGCCAAGCCCCGCGTGTTATTAGGCCGGGCCGGGACCATGTGATGGAGAAAAGGGGCGGCCAATCACAGCGAGCCTAAACCCAGCAGCGCGACAGCCAATCACAAAGCTCGCCGGCCTGAGCCTGTTTTCGGCCGGCTTGCAAGAAGGTAAAAAAAAAAAAAAAATAGTTGGCAGATGAGCTAGTTTTTAACATTTTGCAAATACAAAATGATCATGTTGCTACATGCATGTATAATTTATTTTATTGGGGGGGGGGGTTAATCTTTAAACGACAACATAAGTCCCAAATGATCTAAATATTGCCATTTGGAGAATTTTTTTTACAAAATTACCCACCAAAAAAAGTTAAGTGTGGAGCAAAACTAATTCCATTCTAGCAAATGTGCTGGAAAAAAAATCACTTTTAAGCAAACAATTCCACTCTCTCAACAAAATGCTGTATAAATCAAAAGATACTGCTGAGCTACTATCAACTTTTATTTTAATACAGTTATTATTGAGTTACGGTATCAATGCAATATTTTAATTATTTGGCAGCTTCTGCAGTAAAAACGCACGCCGTGGTTGCATTTAGCTTCAATCACAAACAGTAGCCTGATATGGATTACAGGATTGACAAATGAGTTTGATCAATCAGTGGTTGCCTTCAGGGAGAGTCCGAAATGGCAGCTTTGCTTTCACAACCGAGCCAAAAAACAAATCAGTTTGTTCATTCGGATTTCAATTCGCTTCCAAGCAGAATCTTGTGCTGCTTGTTAATAAGGTGCAAACTTGTAATACATCAACGACCTCTTGTGGAATGGAGCGGACATCTCGCCTCGCTCTCAGCCCACACCCCCGCCTGAGGGACGCTTCGAACCCCCCACGCCCAACCGCCCCCCCCCCCTCCCCCTCCCTAAAAGCTCCACTCAGCTACCGTGCGTGCGCGTGCGTGCGTTAATAGACATGAAAACGACGTGGGAGACATTAGCATGTGTGTACTTCCCCCAAAACGAGTTGAAACCCCGAATCGTTCACACCTGCTAATGAGCGCCTGCATGCATGCGAGTCGACTATCGAGAAAAGGGGAGGGGGGGGGGCATCAACATCAACACCTCCGGCGTCACGGGAAAGACCGATTCTGGCTTGGTTTAGCCTTTAAAAAGAGAGAGAGAGAGAGAGAGAGAGAGAGAGAGAGAGAGAGAGAGAGAGAGAGAGAGAGAGAGAGAGAGAGAGAGAGAGAGAGAGAGAGAGAGAGAGAGAGAGAGAGAGAGAGAGAGATTTTAAACTTTAAGCGAGTAAATCTGAATGCACGTCATTCAGTCGCTATAGTCGAAGACTAGCCTGATTATTAATTGTTCATATAAGACAACATTTGTTCAGCAAAACGCAACATGTGCTTTGCAAACGCACTTTGTGTATGCCACACAAAAAGTTGGATTTGATCACTAAAAACATGTGTCAGTGTTCACAACACGTGACGTCCGGTGCTGTAAATCAAATGTAGAAAACATCAAAAACAATTTTAATTCGCCATAAAAATAGGATTTCAGACAGAAAATTGAAATATGCATGCACAGAAACTGTACTGATTGATGTCAAATTAAATAAAGAACTAAAACATTTTTGTTCTACTTTTAATATTGTTCTAATTCTCAAAGTGATAGTTAACTAACACAAGCTTCTTCTACCCTCCCAAACCACAACTGAATACTTTTGCACCACCAACAGGCCAATGATGGAACTGCAGGCAGCTAATGTAAAGACTGCAGGTTTGTGCTAAAAACAGTAGAGGTGCTGCATGCGTTCGTTTTTTTTTGGGGGGGGGGGGGATTAAACTTCTCTTTGCTATTGTTTTTTCTTAGATTTTATAGTCACCTTTTGTTTAATATATATCTCAAGTTGATTCGAGCAAGATGCTTAAAATACAAATAAACCCAAATCAGTAATATTATAATCCTAATCAGTCATGATACAAATAATTTATTTAATAAGAAATTGCGAAATGTACAGACCGAGAAGCACAAATAAAGTTCAGTTTACCACCAAAAATATTGCAAAATATTCATGTTTTCTTGTACAGTAGTGGCCTGTTGACTCTCTCTAGTGGTCGGTAAAAAAACAAAAAAACAGTAGCCTCCAGTTCAGTTGTATTTAACTTTGGAGTTTAGTAAAATAAAAAAAGTGTTTTCTTTTAAACATTAGGTATAGGTACAATTTTGATATTGACTTTTTTTCTATTTGAGCACATTGTTACTGTTGAAACTGGCTAGCTATAATCATAAATACTAAGCCTACTTCTTATATTGTCTTTGAATTTTGCTCTCCATTGTCTATATTTTTTTCTTTTAGCTTTAAAAAAAAAACATCATTTAAGACCTGATTAATCGATAGCAATCACATTATGCAATTACATGCGTTTAAAAGCAAATTTTTAAGGCAACATGATGCTTCTGGCTTGTGATAAAAAAGAAGATGACCCTCCGGCGGGGATAACTCAATTTAATTTCCTTGTTCAGCCGCCCCTGACAATTATGACGAGCGGCCAATAAAAGGAAGCTGGCAATTAGCGACCGCAGGTCTTGGTTGATGTGCGCGCATCTCGGTGCTGATCCGCTTGTAATCTTCTTATGGGACCCGCCGTCAAACCCGCAGCCAGGCCCGGGACCAGTAAGCCGCCCCCTTTTGGCTAATGAGAGGCCTCACTGCGCCTAATGTGCTCATTAAGCCACGCGGGACCACCGGCACAGTTTGGGGGTGACGTCACGCTCGGGCGCGGGGGGGAGGCTTGCGGGCGGCCCCCAAAAAATCGAGAACAAGCACGTCCGAGCAAACGTTCGATTGGGTTTGTAAACAAAGAGAGCAGACGCGTTGAGCGAAGATGAAATGTTGCGGGTTTGATTTTTGACGTCTGAGGCAAAAAAAAAAAAAAAAACCCGCCACGGAAGAGGACGACAAGGGGGCCCGAATCCCGCAAATGAAAACGCTTTCACTTTTCTTTTACTCCAAGAAATGTTGAATCCCGTCATGGCAACAAAGTGAACGTGTGCAATTCATGACGTCACGCTGATGGACTCCTTTTTGAGATGAGTGGCGGAAGAACATGTTGAGACAATGCCTTCATTTTCGTCGACATGTTTTGATTATTATTTTTTAGAGCTGTGCTTGATTTGAATAATTTATTTATCCAATCATTTTGTTGGACAGGAAAGTTCTCTCTCAATTTCGCCAGAAAAAAAATAAATGAAAAAAAATAATCAAAATAATTGTTTACTAAACACTACCAATATATTAAATTGATGCCATGATTTCATTTTAGTCGATATTTAAAATATTTTTAAATTAACAGACATATAGTTTAATTACAAAACCTCCAGGGTTAATTTTTTACTGATTTCTATTATATATAAATCAGTTCTTAGTCTGTTTCACAAGGTTTCATATAATACATTTTTAAACAATCCTAATAATGGCTAATAGAATATATTATTTAAGAGGATGCAGTTTACATGTTTCTCCCAAAAGTCCTGTATTTTTTTTTTTTAGACATTCTGCACATATGTTACTTAATTTTTTTTAAATATGTCTTATTTGATATTGGCTTTATATATATATATATATTACATTTCAATGACGTTTATTCGACAAACATTTTGATAATAATTATTTATATTTAAATTATGGGGTGGAATCTACATTGCTGTCAATTTATTGAAAGTTTCATTTTGTGTCTTTTGCAAACACCATCAATTTTCTTTGGTACATTTATTTGAACCTTTTTTTTTTGCTTCATGGTTTCATCTCACGTACTTTTGTTTTAAGAACGCAAACGTTGAACTCATGCAATACTAATGACGTTTATCCCATTTCAACACCCCCGCATTTCTAATGATGATGATGATGATGATGATGATGATGATGATGATGATGATGATATCAAAAGTGGCCAGTGGACAATCAACAGCATGAATTGAACACGCCCCCATCAGGCAGCACCACCCGGCAAGTTTTTGTTGCTGCATGTGGACCTTTTGCAAGGAAAAGTCATTAAGCAATCTGACATTTCAATGACAGCCCAACATTGAGCCAACAATGGAAGGCGTCTCATTAAGATTTGGATTTTATTTTTTTTTTCTTTTGCGGAGGGAAGAAAGAGCAGCGAGGATGCAAATGAAGTTGCACTTTACGCACGCTCTGCTGTCCCTTTTGTGCGCGCGCAAGGAAAGTGCTCGCGGCAGGTTAAAAAAAAAGAAAAGAAAAAGAAAAGAAAATTATATTCACGGCTCATTTGGTGCAAGAAAAGGCAGCTCGTCATCATCACCTTTAGTTCACTAAGCGTGTTGCTCGTGTTCATTTGATTTATTCACTTATTACAGCCACAAACGTTGCGATTCCGAACACACACACGCGCGCACGCGCACACGCACGGAAAATTGCTTAATAAAGTATGACGTGTTATTAGTCACTGCTGCACGAAATCGGGAATGTTATATGGCAATATGGCAATTTCATTTGAGATAATTCAAAAACAAAGCAGTGTGCAATCGTGAAAATGCAAAAAGCTTATTTTGCAAAAAACAATATATATATATATATATATATATATTAGTGCTGTCAAAGTAAAAGAATGGTTAATTAATTATTCACAAAAAAGTATCGCATTCATCATGTATTAACGCAGATTAATCACACTATTAATTTCGACCGCAGAGTAAGTAAAGCATTTAATTCATGTTTTGTGTATAACATTCAGAATATTTGCTCACGTCAAATGGGTCATTCCCCCCCCCCCCCCTATTTTAAATTATGCAAGTAATTAACGGATTTGGAAAAAAAAGGATGATGAGCGTGTGGAGTTGAAGACGTCCTCATAACATGAAATGTCAAAAGAATTAAGACAACAGGCGCTCTTTAAATTTGGCGAGCAAATTTTTTTTGAAAAAATGCTTTTTTAATTAAGCTAATTAATCGTGATTAATCAAAATTGTATGATGTGATTAATCTGATTAAAAAAATTAATTGACAGCTTTAATATATATATATATATATATATATATATATATATATGAGGGTGCTTGGGTCTAGTGTTAGTAGTGCAGAACTGTATATTACTAGTTGAATTTAATTATACTAGTACTACTCTTAGGTACTAGTAGGCCAAAAGTAGCACTAGTAGTGTAAGAAAATGTCACACGATACAATTGTTTTAAAGTGTGTCAGTCATTCTCGTAGAATGCTGGTGAGAAAACGGAGCGTACTCGTCCCCGTTTCGTAACAAATGTTTATGGGTCAAGGTGAACGATTCTAATGTTTAATCATCAAAATATAACACATTATGCCATGAAATGCTTTTGATATTTAAAAAAAACGAAAATTAAAAACCAAGGTTAGCAGAAAACGTTTTTTTTTCTCCTAGATTTCCCAAACGGGTCAATTTGACGTAACAGGAAGGTTAAACTTGGTCTTAAGGTTTGTTACTCTAGAAGAGGGCGAAAACATCACCACGACAGACAATCAGTCGTCGTACGATGCGCTGCGGGCTTCCCCAATCCTGGTCCTCGAGGGCCGGAGTCCTGCAGGTTTTAGATATTCGCGTCCGCCAACACACCTGATTCTAAAGACCAGGATTGTTATCAGGCTTCCCGCAGAGCTCGCCAATGAGCCGATTAGATCTATTAGGTGTGTTGCAGGACGGAAACATCTCAAACCTGCAGGACTCTGGCTCTTGAGGACCAGGAGTGGTGAAGCCTGACTTGGGATGGGACAAAGAGTGGATATCAAAGATATTACAAAATAAATATCATCAATATAAACAGCTTACATGCTCAGTGGAAAGAGTTGAGCGCTAATCAAGCGGCTGATTGCGCAATGAGGCTAAAAAAGCAGACGACAGCGCAAGCAAGCGTTCCGTCATGATGATTTTTTTGCTCCTTTGGAGACAATCGGCTCATGCGGCCGGATGAGGAGAACGGCTCCCATTCGAACATTTGCTCCATGGCGCGTTAAATGGAAAAATAAAACATGGGCCGGCGATGAGGCAGAAAGGAAGGCGGGATGCGCTCGTGCTTCTCAGCCAGCGAATCGCACCCGCGTTTGCCGCACGATGTGGCGCTTTTGTGTTTGGGCGGGACGGTGGCACAATTGGCAATTTCAATTGACGGCCGTTTGCAAAGTCAAGCGCATCAAGGCCTCCTCGGAATGTCGTTTGAACAGATCTCACCTCCGGGATGAACTCGGGTTGGGTTTTTTCATTGGCTTTTTACTAGGGGTGTCAAAATTGGTGCGTTAAGAGTCAATTTAAAATTCCTTTCATGCCACTAGTTATTTTAACGCGCGATTAATGTCCGCCCCTTAATTGGAAAGTGTGTACTGGGGGGATTCCAATCAACACAGCAGAGACGTCCACGTCAAAATTTTGTAGTAATAAATGTATTAATAACGCATATTTTTGTGGAGACTGGGGTCAAGTTGTATTTTACAATTTTAAAAATTTGCAGAATTTCACAAGTGACTTCATGTTAAAGATCAGATAGCTCTTAATATGAGAAAAATAAAATAAACGGAGCTCTCACCATCGTCTTAGAAATGCAATTATGCCATCTAGTGGCAGAAAGATGGCCTCAACACGAAACAATGTCATACCCTTTTTTTTTTTTTTTAACAGTACATCTTTTTAATTGTAACTCAAGAAATTATGAAAATACTGATGCAGCCATATTTCTATTAGTTTAGCATTTTTTCAATTTTTATGTTAAGAATATAAAACTTAGACAATTTTTTATTGTACATTTAGAACAGATAAAATTTGCAATTAATTGCGAGTTAACTGTTGAAGTCATGAGATTAATTATGATTAAAAAATGTACACCCCTACTTTTAACACAACAGGAATCAACAGCGCCAAAAAGTAAAACATGACAATAGTAGAAATCAAATGGGGGGGGATCTTTAAGAACTGTCTGTGTTCCCGCCACAGAAAAACCCGTTTCCTTAAACTGCATCAATGAAATAGCCATCTTGCTGCTCTTCCAGGGGTGCCTGCCGTGGCCACCAGGGGGCAGTATAAGACAGACCACTATACGCTTCATTGAGAGGCATCAACTCCTCTCAGCTCATCAGTGCGGCACTAACCTAAATTGATCTTCGCAGAGGATAAAGAATATGTGACGGAGTACTGTTATATTGTCTGCGTGCATTTTCGCTGCACCAACTTGACTTGTGAGCTTCTTTACAGTCTGACAAATGTATTCCGATAGGTAGCATTTGTTTTCCCACAATCACAACCAGCGGCAGATGCAATCTGATAAACAAAAAAAAAAAAAGAAGTGAGGAGCATCCACAGGATTAAGCGTCTGCCAGTGAATGACACTATCAAGCACCTCTCGACGACAATCGGTTTCAAAACCATTACGGGCTAATTACGCCGCTCATTATTTTCTGTGTATCTTTTGAATCGTTGCCATGTTCACTTTCTCCCCAAAAACAAAAGAAACTTTCAGCGGGGGTTTTTTTTTTCTTTCTTTTTTTTCCCCGTTTCTTGTTTTGAAAAAAGTGCCGAGTCGCCACTTTCTGCTGTGGCCTCAAGCAAAGCAGCCCTTCTTTTGTTTTGGCCCATAATTGAGATCGCGCTAATCTAGCCTCATTTATAAAAAAAAAAAATTAATAAAAAAAAATTAAACAGACTCTTTGTCAAATTCATTAGTTTAAGATAATATTGTCAAAATGCCCAATTAATGTGCACTGCAACTTTAATTCATTAATTAAGCGCAGTTTTTTGTTTTTTTTGGAACATGATTGATGCCACTCGGTTGTTATCTGCGCTCTCCTCTAAAATGGTGACGTGATGTTTTTCACTCTGATTGTGGGCCAATGTTAGCCTTTCGGGGAACCCTAAAATGCGTTAGCTTGTTAATTAGAGGGGGTCATTTATTAACCCCCCCCCCCCCCCCCACATACACACCCACATGTTAAAGAAACAAACAAGCTTTATAAATCACATTGTGCCGTGATGTGTAACGGAGCCGAAATGACAAACGTATGTTTGGCGCCACCCATGCAGGCTCTCGATGAAGCCGATTGCGGTCTCATTAATTGTCTCATTGAAGGTCTCATTAAAAAGGGAGGCCTCATTTCATTAAGAGTTAGCCATCGCCCTCCAAATATATTAATTACCTTGAGCGTGGCGAGATGAGTGCGCCGATTATGGCACATTTCATTAGAGTGTGGCGGCTTGCGGGAAGGGGGGTGGGGGGGTGTTGGGGGTCGTGTTGACAAGATAATGGATGGCCCGGGAGGAAATTGGTCACCTTGCGGCCCGCTTGAGCCACGAGAGGTGAGCTGGAGGACGACGCGGGTGCCTGATGTCGGATGACAACTCAAGTCCAAAATATGTTCTACGTGCCCCCGCTCGTCGAAATACGGTATTCGGATTATATGTGGAATAAGAATGAAGCAAAACAATGCAACTGTTTTCAGGCATCCAAGTAGTCTACGCAACACCGCCCCCTGCTGTCCACTGGAATTGACGTCAAAGTGCCCATGGGGAACACAATACGAATGTCATACAAACGGGTGAACTGTGAGATTTGTAATGCCAGCCGAAGAGGAAATATATATTTTTTAAACTCATTCACGCGTATCCATTTTCACTGAAGCAACCCCCTTCGCTCCCGACTGTTTTACTGGATTTTGAAAAATTTTGCAATGCCCACAGAATATTGTTTTCTATTGCCATAAAAATATGGAATTTGCCAAAAGAAAGATTAGAGTCTTTTCTTTCATCAGGAAAAAAAGTATATTCGTATCTGTTTCCGTTTACAATTACGCCCAAACTACTATTTTCAGAACAGCACATGGGCGTGGCCAGTTGATTTTCGGACAAGGAACACATGCAGGCGACTGAGGGCGCGTATTTGTACGAGGCAAAACTTGTGAACTGACATTTGACAACAAACGTCTGCTGCTTTGGCGTCTGCCGCAATGTGACCGGCGATGTTGTGACCGGGATCGAATGAAGGGAGTTTCCAGAGGAATGTCTCCGCACGGGTCAAGCATGTACAATTAAACAGCAGTGATTTATGCCGATTTACATTTGGTGGGTGGAAATGGGCCAGCAGCTGAAAATCCAGAACCAATCGATTGCAGGTATGTTTATCGCCTGCTTTCTCCAGCGTTAGCCTTGCTAGCTGCCTGCTACAACTTGCTAGCTGCCTGCTACAACTTGCTAGCTACAACTTGCTAGCTACTATAAATCCTGGTGTGCCATGTAAATGCAGTTAATACACCAAAAATACTTCGAGTTTACCAACGGAAGCCACTGCTGCTTAGATGTGAAAATGAATATAAAGTATCAGCGCCATAGAACTTTTTGAAAATGTGACATCATTTGAGATAAGCCCTATTAGCATTCGAATATAGCAAATTGTCATTATTATTCATAAATCAAAGAGCTTGTTGCAACATGGCCCTGCTTGATCTCTTATACTCTGCTGCCACCAGCTGGCCATTTTGGGAATAACTACCATTGCTTCAACCGTTCTCTTCAATTCAGAGGCTGCATCAAAGGCCTTCAGAATGCTTAAGCATAATAAAAAAAAAACGTATAAATACATTTTTGGGACCATGGCAGTTTTTAAAATAGAACATTTCTATTTGTTTTTGGGAGCAAATGAGTTAAAGACTGATGCAAACAAACAAATATGGTTTGAAACTAATTTCTTCTGTGCATGAAACAAAAATAAGGTGGGTTCTCATTACTATTTTTATTTGAATTTTCAAGAATTGTGGAAATAAACCTAAATGGAAATGCTAGAAAATCAATAAAAAGCCTAAATTAAAAACAACAACAACTGTTTTTATGCTCGGAGGTGGTAGATTTTTCAGCGCATCAAAAAAGGGAAAAAGCACATTTTGCCGACTGAAATAAACGATGACAGAAAAAGATACAGGTCGGACATTTTGACCAGATATTACGCCCCCCCCCCCCCCCCAAAAAAAATGGCGGCAGACGATAACGTAAGGTATGTTTGGAGAGACGAAGAAATTGAAATATTTCTCCATCAAATCGTAGAAGCAGGAATCAACCTTTCGTATAAATAGCAGACAAAGTATACAGGAAATGCGCTAGAAATAATGTCAATGATCACAACATAAATATAAATAAATAAATAAATACTGTATACAGTACACCCACCAACAGCATTCATATTATAGTGTACTGTATACATTTTTAATCAATTAAAATAAAAAAATTGGCATCTTAAACTAATTTGTGCACATTTTCATTTGAACTCTGCCAAGTGAACAATTAAAACTTGCGTCATCTCAAATAATCGGATGTCTTTTTCCACGAACATCGTCATTGTGTTTCGCAAGTCCGAACTCCCGCAGCCCCAAACGCTCCCTCCCTCTTTTCTTCTCCTCCCCCCTGCAGTAAGAAAAGTACGACTCACCAAGCGCTGACTGGTCGCCTTTCCCGCCGTTTGGACACACCTTTCAGGATGAGCAGAAAAAGCGGCGACAACCGCAGCCTGCCAGGCCCGACCAGGCGGCTCGCCGTCATCGCCGCCGCCGTCGTGGCGTCCGGGGTCTGCAGGGAGAAGAAGACGAGATGTCGAGTCCCGCACTGGCGCGCGGCTGAGCCCTCGCCGGCGCTCTGGGAGCCGTCGCATTCAGTCGAGATTGCTTCATACAAAAGTTGACAATGCGGCAGTCAAGGCCATTGTTGATATTCAACATTTTTTAAAGAGCCGAGCAGAATAGACAACATGGCAGCCTGCAAAACTTGGCCGGGAAAAGTGACCCGGAGCTTGGCGACGCTCGGCCAGGCCGGGTGCGGGGGGAAAAAAAGCGCTATTGTGTTAGCCACCTCCGCAACCTCACAAAAAAAAAAAGAAAAAAAGAAAAACCCTGTGAATGAGCTCCAAAAACAAAACAATCTGCATACGGAAATCCATTTGAGCATTTATTTGATATCCAGCTGCTTTCTTTGTCTTCACTCGTAAGAACATTCAGAACACGAGCACGACTGCTCACGAGCAATGTTGTCTTTCCACCAGTGCAACGTTTGTCCTCAAAGTACACAATTAAAACTCATTCACTCGCAGCCATTTTCACTGAAGCAACCCCCTTCGCTCCCGGCTGTTTTACTGGATTTGGACTGATTTTGCGAGGCCCCACAGAATATCGTGTTCTATTGCTATAAAAACATGGAACCCACCAAAAGAAAGATTAGAGTCACTTCTTTCCTCTGGGAAAAAATGTATATTTTTATCTGTTTCCGTTTTGCTGCGATTAGCATTGGAATATAGCCAAGTTCCATCATTATTCACAAACCTGTTGAAAAGACTGGGAAAAAAAGCTTGTTGCAACATCATGGCCCTGGTTGATCTCTTATACTCTGCTGCCACCTGCTGGCCGTTTTTTATAGTAACTACCATTGCTTTAAGCCACCACCTGTCCGAAGCTGCATCAAAGCCTTCTGTATCCTCTAGCATCAATAAACAACAAAAAAACATAAATACATTTTTGGGAGTAAAAGACAACTTATTAAAAACGTATTTATACGTTTTGGGATTTGGAGGAGTTAAACCTGACTTGTAATCTATTTTGCTACGCTAGTGATCCGACGAGCCCAGTGGAAGGCAGTAGCCAAAAGCAGTTTGTCATTGCATCCATGCAACAAGATGGTGGCAAAGCACTGAAAGTGGAGATGATCATAAAGCATCAACACCATGCATCCAGCAAATACACACTCATGATTTCATCCTTCAAAAAGCCAAAAAGGAGGGGTGGGGGCGGGGTCTTGTTGCTAAAGTGCCCAAAGCGCTTTACAAAGCCTCACATTCACACACCAGTGGTCAACTGGGAGCAAATCGTGGTCCGGGTTACCAGGGGGGGTGAGGATCGAACCCACAACCTCACAGATGAGACGACTGCTCTACCACTGAGCCACGCCCCCCAATTTGAGAGATTTGAGAGAGTCCAGTTGACATCAGGCTGAGGCGTCTCCGCTCGCATCCCTGTCGTTCCGAGTTCCGTTCTTATGCCGGCGATGTCACCTGAATTTCGACTTAAGTCGGATTTCACAGTTAAAGTCGATATTTACGTCAAAATACTTTGTACAGTAATTAAAAAAAAAAAAATAAATAAATAAATATTTGAGCGACCCGGAACCAAACAGCAAAAACATAATTTAATTGAATGTGAAAAATGAAAACGATTGCTAATCATGATTTAATCCTTTAATACCTTGGATTGTTAGTTTTGCAGCTTTTCTGGTGTGAGCGCCAGGCCACCGGGGGCAGTATAACAAAGACATCACAATTGTCTGAAGAAGAAAACATAAGCGATCTATTTATTACTGCTGACTCGCATCGAAATACGAGCGCAAACGTTTTGGTCGGAAACGCGGCGAGACACGAGGAAGGCTTGAAGTCGAAGACGTGTAATTAGAGAAAAATTGCAGCTGCGGGAAGGAAGGCCGGCCCGGCATAATCTCACAGGTGTGTCAGCCCTTGGATGTGGGGGGGGGGGGGGGGGGGGGGGGGTTATATATACCTGAGGCGTTCTTCCTGGAAAGCCAACATGGGTGCCACCCATCACACGCTATTAGTCGTCATCAAAGCTCTAATTTTACTCTAGCATTACACACTAACGACCCCCCCCCCCCCAAAAAAAAAACACCCCCTCCCCCGCCCTCGTACTTCCATCCCTCCTTCCTGGTGGGAAAACGACATTCAATCCTATTCAGGCCCAATTGGCAAATGGCAGCTCTCCGCTGCTCAGATTTCCAGAAGGGGAAGAAACTTTTATGTTCGCAAGACTCGCCTCGTGTTTGCCGTCACCAAACTTTTTGAAAGAGACGGCAAGTTCTTGCCTACTGATTCGTTAACCAATTTGCTCAGATCAATTCTTATTTCATGATGTTCATCTTTGTAAAGAAACGCCTCATTTGAATGACTTCTCGCAAGAATTAGGATTTAACAACATTCAAAAGCAATTTGGCACAAGTTTTCCATGCATCTCTCCAAAAATTTACATTTTCCGTATAATTCCCAGAAAATCACAATGTCCCATCACCGAGAGATATTAATTTCCTTGGGGAATATTGGTGAGCATTGATTTAGTTTGTTTTCCTTAAAGTTGGCAAAATGTGTTTTTACATTAGAAATTATTAAATTTATTGTAAATAATACAGTACTCAAATATTTGTTCTTTTCCAAAAATTAAATAATTGTTTAATTTATTGTAGTCCAATTATCAATATTAAAATGGAATTATTTTTACAAAAATATATTATTTTTAATTTAACTACATAATTGGTTAGTTAATTTAGAATAACATGAATTATAAAAAGCAAAATAAAAAATAGCACATTTTGTTATTTGATCAGAATTGTGAACATGCAGTATAAAAAATATGCCAAAATAACTTGTTACAATTTTATTTTCAATTTAAAAAAATTCAGCAGTAGCTTCGGTTACCAGAATTTACTCCGCAGTATGTTGACATGTTAAATACACAACATCCAAAATGTTAAAGATGTTTTTGGGCTTTGAAATTCACAACGAACCTTCACAAGTGAACATCAGTTGACCTTTTCCAAACAGCTGTTCAACGTTTCAGTTTCAAAATTCACAACAGCTTTTGATCCATAAACAATTCCAAGGACCTTCACCTCGCTTCCTGTCTGTGACTCTTCCCGTCTCCCTTTTCCTGGAATGTTGCCACGCACGGCCGACCAGGAGGCGACACCAAGCACATGGCGTTAACCAGCCGCCCGATTTCAATGCTACTCTTGCCGCTAATTAAGTGCTAATGGCGTCCCCCCCACCCCCACCCCCCACGGAGAATGCTAATTAATGTTCCATTCTTCAGCGGGAGCCGAGCGACCACTCCACGCCGGCCTAATGAGGGGGGGGGGCCAGGTACATCTTCTCCCAGGGTGGGTTAATAAGCGACACACACACAGTGGGCCACACAGCTTAAAAAAAAGGGCTGGGGGGTAAGAAACGGGATGGGAGGGCGGGGGGTGGGGGGTTGCTTCCTGTTCCCTAATCTGAAGAGACCCCCCTCAGAACACTCACAATGGGCCGAGGAGCTAATGAAAAGGTTTGAGCCTGAAACTTGGAAATTAAAAAAAAAAAAAAAAAAAGGAGGCTGAGCTGAATGCCTGCATGGATGCCACCAAGGAGGCGGCTCAGGTGTTCATTAAAAAGCGCGAGATGTGAATTTGGGGGGGGCTGAATGCGGCGCAGACAAGAATACAGATCGTCGAAATGAGTCATTTGGAGTAAATGGGGGAGAAGGTGACATTTGTGTGGAAACTGCGCGCGGATGCCGAAGAGAAGAGCTGGACTGAAAAGCTGGCCTGAAAGTCTGCGCTCATGCGGAGAGAAAAAAAAAGACTTCACAAAAGCAAACAACTGCGCTTGCGTCATCTTCCCAAAGTCTCATTCAAAGGTCTTGGAGCCACGAGCGAGCCAAGAAGCAAAACGGCGAGCTGACTCGGCGGAAATAAACCTGTACGGGATTGACCTTGGTGACTGTCGGGTTTCTTTCTGCGCAACGATTGCTTACGCAAATATACAAAAACAGAACTATTTAAAAAAAATAATAATAATAAATAAAAAATTTAAAAGCAGGACTTTCAAACTTTAGGCAACAAAATTCCGTACGGCTCCCGCAGAGTAAAGAAAGAGGTGGAGTTTTTTCTCAGACAGTTCCAAGTGACTGGCATTAAATGTGTTAATAATGCATACAAAATAATAGAAAACGTTGGCAAAGACCAAAAATATTGATTTGTGAAAATCATGTGAAAGTGCCCATATTTGGACATACACGATTTCCACTTGATAAGCACGTCAGATTTTGAGCTTCATGCAAAAAGCTGTTCATAGGTTGTGCGATTTCTTCTTCTTTTTTTTGGTTGCTGTTGGAGAATCGAGGGAAATTGTAATTTACAGTGGCAATGGGATTTTTGTATGCTGTAATTTTAGCATTTTGGGTATTCAATTATTTTATTCATCCACTTATTTTTCTACAAAAATTCATGATTTCCCAGAATTTAATAATGAAGTTGTCCGAACGTGTCCGAACGTCGCCAAACGACACTCGACGCTTTTTATTGCCTTGAGTTGTTCAGAAAAATGAGCATTTTCAAATCTGTTGAAACCGTTTTACACAATAGCATTTTTTTTTCTTACACACACCCTTTATTTATATGAAAAGCTACAGTTATTCTCTATAAAATACATTTTTTCGTGAATATTTTTGAGTTCCTGGGACAGATCAATTGTAATTACATTATTTCCTATGGGATTTATTGGCTTGGATTTTGTACCACTCAGTTTTAGTCCAACGTTCTGAAACGGATATATTTTGGAGACCGGCCTAACTACGCCGAGGCAGCTTAGACCCGACGTTGGTAATTCCGCAAATGGGCGCAAGATGGCAGATCTGGGAGCGAAACGGCTGCGCCACAATCTTTTCATTTCCTTTAAATGCGGTGTGGTTTTTTACGCACTAAAGTTTCAACATGGCGGAAGCACATCCGGATCCGCCGGCGTTAGCGCCACAACGCAGATGCGGCAAAATGTGGAAAAAGTCCCGATGCTCTGTGGGAGTTTTACAAGATAAAGGGTTAATCGTGCATCTTGACAGAAATGCACTTCCCCGTCGAGTTTGTCGCCACCTGGAAAAATGCTGACGTCCCTCATTGACAAACTTATTTCCTATATAGTTTCCTTGCTGTGTGGTCCCCCCCCCCCCCAGACCACCACCCCCCCCCCGACCAAACCGGTGCTGAAAAGTAAATAAATAAATTAGCTGTTTGAATGCCGAGAGGCCCCGAGAACCCGATTGAAAGATGCTGAAGAATGAATGCCCCCGCGCGAGGATGCGGCGGCGACGGCGGCGGCGGCGGCGGCGGCGGCGGGCGGCGTAAACACAGATTGAGGCGCCTATTGGAATTACCGGGGTGAGATAATGGCCGCCGCATTAGATTAACTTTCAGCCCTTAAATGCAACACATTTAGGCAATCTTGCCCCCCCCCCTGCCCCCGCCCCTTTCCTAAAAACATGTCGCTGTGTGAAAAGGCCTCCCTCTCGCTATCGGGAGGCGGCGGCCCCCCCGCGCGCAGATGCAGCTGGCGAGGAGCGAGCGCGGACTGTCAAGATCCAGTTAGAAAATAATTGAATTTTCATATCAGAGGGGAGCAGAGTCCCGCCAGACAAAAGGAGTGCTGAGTCCTCTGTGATATTGGCTCAGGCCCTTTGCCACGTGCGTCAAATCACTATGTTAATGTTCCCGCCTTTTCTTTTTTTTCTTTTTTTTTGAAGGCCACTTGTGCCCCACCGACGTACAAGCGATGCCGTTTCAAAAAAAAAAAAAAAAAAAAAAAACGCAACTATTGATAAGTAGGCAGCAGCCCAGCCCCCCCCCCCCACACACACACACACCCTCTTCCCACCATGTCAGCCCCCCCCCCCCCTCTTCCATTATGAAATAGTAATTTATTTTTTCTAAATCAGAATGGCAGCATGCTTTCTTTTCTCTGCAGCTTTAATTACTTCCCTAACTTGGCTGACCCTGCGCGCGCGCACTGCAAAATATAATATTTAAAAAAAATAAAAATAAAAAGACTTTCAACAAAAGCTCGTCTCTGTGCCGCATTCAGGGGGTGAAAATGCATCAAACTGTGGATTATTATTATTATTTTTTTTTTTACAAGATTTTGGTTTCACACACGCCACAAAAACAAACTGATCCTCGCCTCAACAAGGTCACGGACGTCCGACTATTTTTAGTAGCACTACTTTGATACAATGTCTTGTCATTTATAGGCAGCTATGATCAAAAGTATTCTTATGCCAATTTCTTGACTTTATTTGATCACGTCAGGTTTTTCAGACCTATAAAACGGATTTGAACCGTTTGCAATTTATAGCTATGATGTTTTGGGGGGGGGGGGGGGGAATTCCACCGGTTTGTTGAACATACAATTAATTCATAAATATTATTAAACATATATTACATTACACATTATATTATTATTATTATTATTATGAAAACCTGATTTGCTAGAGAGAAATTCTGAATTCATCTCGAAAAGATGCTGAGCAGATATCGGGGCCAAATCAATACAAATGTTAATTTGACGGCACGTCGATGCCAAGGAACTCGATTGAAGTGAATTGAGGAGCTTCATTTAGACAAAAGTAGTGCTATGTTGCCATCCTGATGCCAAGGAACCAGATTGAAGTGAATTGAGGAACTTCATTTAGACAAAAGTAGTGCTATGTTGCCATCCTGATGCCAAGGAACGAGACTTAAGTGAATTGAGGAACTTCATTTAGACAAAAGTAGTGCTATGTTGCCATCCTGATGCCAAGGAACGAGACTTAAGTGAATTGAGGAACTTCATTTAGACAAAAGTAGTGCTATGTTGCCATCCTGATGCCAAGGAACCAGATTGAAGTGAATTGAGGAACTCCATTTAGACAAAAGTAGTGCTATGTTGCCATCCTGATGCCAAGTAACCAGACTGAAGTGAATTGAGGCGCTTCATTTGGACAAAAACAGTGCCTTGCCGCCACCGCGTGGCATCTATAGGACATTTTAAACCTACTGGGTCGAGTACTTTTCCTATTGCCGGATACTTGTTTACTCGCCGCCTCCTCCTCGATGCCCGACTGAGACGCAGGCCGCTAATACGTTGTAATCCGCCTCTATCTCGCTCGCCTCCGAGGCGGGTTGGGAGGGGGCTCGGGGTACGAACGGCACGGCCGCCGCTGGTCTTTTGCTGACTGCCTGATAATTGAATGAGCGATTATCCGTCCCATTAATAGACAATGATACACGCAGCGCAGTCGTATGTCGGGAATATTAATGAGGGGCTGCGGCGGCCTTGATAAGACGAGAGCTGCGCGCTTGCTGTAATAGGGGTTAAAACAATTTGCCCCCCCACACACACACATACGCTTTCCGCCATACTAATCCACAGTCTCACACTAAACATGACCCCCCCCCCCCCACTCATCCCGCCTGGCCAACAGCGCCGAGCCGCCAAGGCCGAAGCGCCTTTGTGTGTCGTCACGGCAGAATGACATGCTAATCATTAGCAACATTGCTGTTTCGTATACAATGTCAACTCGACATCGCAAGGGTTACGTTGCAGAGTTGCCCCCCCCCCCCCCCCCACACACAATAAGTGAAATATACGAATAGCAGCCTTAAAGTGGAAATCTACTCAATAACATTTCTTGACAATAATATGTTCTTTGCAGTCTAAATACGGTTAATATTGCGTTAGTGGAAAATGAGTTAAGCAGCAAAATGCAGCCGTTTTTGTCCATCTCAGGGGGCGGCCATTTTGCCACTTGCTGTCGCCTGAAGATGACGTACGTCAATGTTGCTCAGGCCTCAGGTAACAGCCAATCACAGCGCAGCTTCAGAAAACAGGTGAGCTGTGGTTGCTCGTTGCCTGAGCAACTGCGATGTCGTCATCAGTCGACAGCGAGTGGCAAAATGGCCGCCGCCTGAGATGGATAAAAAATGGCTGCCTTTTGCTGCGTAGCTCATATTCCACAAATAGTGAGGTTCCTTATAACATATTATTGTTAAGAAATATTTAAGGTTGACTTCCACATTTATGTCAACTCATTTTTGAAGGACTTTAAACACACTTAAAATAATACAATCAAAAATATTGGATAAATGTTGTTACCATGCACTTTGGTGGCGGTCTGCGTACTTTCAACCCCCCCCCCCCCTCCCCTCCCCTCCCCTCCTCACCCGAATATTTCTTTATTTTGGAGCTTTCTCTCCGAGTTGGTCGGCTTTATCGCGCTCGGGCTTCCACTCGCAGTTTGAAGCCGAAAGCAAAAGATACGAGAGCAGCCGAGGCGGCGGCGGCGGCGGCGGCGTCACGCTCGCCTGTGCGACAACAGCCCCTCCAAGCCCATCACATTTCCTCAAAGGTTACAGCGAGTGGCGCTGGGGGGGTGAAAGACTTTGTAAAGAACAGGCCACGCCAATCAATCCCTAACATCTGTTCTCAATGGGAAGCAATATTTCCGCTTTTACCTCGCGATAATTGCGCTTAATGCCGTGAAGTACCTTATCACGGGGCCGACGGCAAAAGACAGGCCTGTTGCCGTGGCGACGCCGAAAGCCATTGGTTTCCTTTTCAGCCGGATAATGAACTTCCCTCCTCGCCGTGTCACTCCTTGAACCGCGCCGCCGCATTCGGCCTCCGCCGCCGCCGCCGTCCTTGAGATGCTTCGCCTCAGCCGCCTCAACCCTGGAGAGGGCGGAAGAAAGAAAGACATCAACAAAAAAAGAAATAAAGAGAGAGAAAAATGTCCACTAAATGCGTCACTTAAGGCCAAGGAAGGCGCGTGGGCCGTTCGCCATCATTACAAGTCACTTTTGTTCATAGGACGACCGGATTTCGAAGGTAAACAAGCGATTAGAAAAGCGTCTTGACAACAAGCAAAATTCAATAAATAATCCTGACAGTAGACCTTTTAGCAAAATGACCTGGACCAAGAGAGCGCCATTTTCCAACAAAATCTTTCAAGTATGACAAAAAAAAAAAAAGAAAAAGTCCTTCGAGTTCGTAAAAAGCAATTCTACAACTACGGACAACAGTCACGTGACTTTCTGCGCCCAAACTTCAAGATCCACCCAAATGCCAGTCAACTTTACAGCAGGGGACGTGTTTGCCCCCCCCCCCCCTCCCTGAAAAAAAATATATGCGTGGCCCTAATACGGCGTCGTAGATTATAAATGTGCTAATAGTTAATGAGGAAAATATTTGTTTGCATTCATGAAAATCTCACAGTCAAAAAAATTAACAAAAAGTTGGATGAATTTTTTTTGATTTTTGATCAAATCTTAGGTCAGAAAATTTCACTTTTATTATTATTATTATTTTTTTTTACATTTCGCTTTAGTGAAAATTGTAAAAGAGTTGACGGAACCTTGGATTGAAGCCCAACGTCTCGTCTTTTGGCGCAGCCAGCGCGAAACCTGGTTTGTGTGCTCAAACCTGTTGAAGTGGTGAACTGCAACACCTGCGATCAATCAAGTCGCACCTGTTTGGAATCAGCAGCGCGAGTATTTAATGCTGCATTCGAGGGAAAGCGGAAAGTCGGACTTTTTCCCGCTTCGTACCAGGAAGTATGCACGCGAACGCCCCCCTTTGAACTTGGAAACTTGAGTTGCGAGGGCGAAAAAGTATCCCAACTTCACCGACCGGTTTAAATCTGACGTTACTTGACAACGGCGAACCCCCGCAGGAAAAAAAGACTGCGAAAGGCAAAACTTTATTTACACAATCTATTTATTTATTCTAACACGAATTTAGTTATTCTAGAAAAAAAAAACTTGATGTAACCCAACGTGATTTCGACTGACTAACCAGAACAAACTAGTTTTCATAATCAGCCATCTTTGTTGTTTACGTTCGCTTCAAACACTTGAGGTCGGAACTGGGAGGTTCCGAGACTTCCCGGCTTCCTCGAATGCAGCATTCGTTGCGTCGTTGCTTTGTACTTCAAAGTTGTGTACCTTTTAACTACTTCTGGGAATTTTCTGTTTCTTTTTTTACGTAAACACTTTTTCTTCTGCTCCTCGGTTACCTTCCTTCATCTGTGGCTCCGCCCATCTGCGTTAGTTCATTAGCAGTGCCACTGGTTTTGTTCTCGTGGCGACCTTTTGTCGCTGTTGATTTAGGTTATTCTTTATTGCGCAACTTTGATTGGAATGAATTCTTGTCACCCAACTCAATAAATTGCCGGCTTCGCTGTGCTAACTCACATTATTGCTATGGATATCAATCATTTATATATTTTTATATATTATATATGTATATTTTATATATTATTATTATTATTATATTTATATATTTTTTTTAATTTCGGTTAGTATTTATTTATCGTTTATACTTAGATTTCTGTTTTGGGCCCAATAATAGTTTTGTTTTCTTTGTTTTTTTAAACGCAACGTCTAAGTATAAAGCGCAAGACGGTATTTACATTCAGGCATGTAAATATTTACCTGCACAATCTAATAAGATTGATCGAAAATCTTCGATGTAATCAATTAAATTCGACAAAGTAGGCAAACGCATGCAATTCATATTCAACACATTCAGATTTTTTTTTTTTACAAAAAGTCATCTTATCATGGTGGTCACAACATAATTGGCGTTTATTGGCATTTCTTATCGTGTAAAAACGTGAAAATGCATCTGAAGGTCCTGCGAATAAATGGACTTAAAGCTGACGGAAACGTATTTTGCGGTGAATACAGAGCGGCGAGGCGAGGCTATTTGCGCTGAATAGACGTGTGACATGTCCTCCCCACAGCCAATTTATTTTCTCATACTTGTGCAAGGACACAAAAAAAGGAAACATGTTTTTTTCTCCTGCAAATGTCACGAATCAAGTTTTTGATCATAATAGTCCTTCATGTCCTTGAGCGCAGAAATCTGAGAACATCACATCCTTTTCTCACTGCCGTCTGCAGAATAATAATAAAAAATAGATGTACACTAATACTAAAAACCAATGTGTATCCAAGGAGCCTTGAAAGAAAATGCTCATTAAAGAGCCTTTATTACATTTATCCAACATTCATCGGTTCGTGCAGAATTTTAGGACGGTTGTGAATGGTCCCGACAATGACAAAAAAATTATTCTCATCACATACGTAGTCATAGGCAGCATATGACAAACACGTGTGTGTAATCACACACACACACACTGTAATGAACTATACTAAAACCGTTCAAATCCCATGAGTGCCATTAATGTGTACGTGCAATATTAAAATGCATTTATTGGTTATATCCCGCCTAAAAATCACATTTAAGTGTAATTACATAGCAATACATGTGTAATTACATATTCAGTAATAAATATAGATGCGTAGTTACACGTCAGTGTAATCTAAAACCATTTAAATCCTGTTGAGTGCCATTACAGGCAACTCATTTGCTTCCCCAAAAATTATATTAAAAATTATTTAAGTGTCCCAAAGACGTATTTATACGTTTTTTGTTTAATGCGAAAGCATACAGAAGGCTTTGATACAGCCTCAGAACTGAAGAGAATTCTTGCAGCAATGGTAGTAATGACAAAAATGGCCAACAGGTGGCATCAGAGTATAAGAGATCAACCAGGGTCATGTTGAAAAAAGCTATTTTCCCCACAGTTTTAACCAGATTTGTGAATAATGATGACATTTAGCTATATTCTAATGCTAATTGCTGCAAAATATGGAAACGGATAGAAATTTACTTTTTTTCCTGATGAAAGAAGAGACTCTAATCTTTCTTTTTCCATGTTGTTTTTTTATACCAATAGAACAAAATATTCTGTGGGCCTTGCAAAATCAGTCCAAATCCAGTACAACAGCCGGGAGCGAAGTGGGTTGCTTCAGTGAAAATGGCAGCGAGTGAATGAGCGGCCTACGTCTTAACTTTCTTGCAACATGCTATTAATGACCAAAATAATAATAACAGGCACAAAACATCCTCAGGAATAATAAATACAGCAGACATGTTTTTCTATGATGTGACAAAAAAACACAGAAAGCAACTTTAAATATATATATATATGTATATTTATATCTTGGCAATGTATCCAAGCCAAATTTGAAACCCTAAACCTTATTTGAAACACTAATTGACTTTTCGAACCGCTAAACCCAAGCTTGGACCCAAAATGAAAACTCAAACTTTTAGAACTATACCGCTGGCCTGAAACCCTAACCTTCAAGTTTCAACCACAATATTCGCATAAAACCCGAATTTAAAACCCCAAACATTATTAGAAACCCTGACCCCTGACATCTAACTTTTAACTTGACCTTCTAACACTTGTTTTTATTTTTAACTGTCAAATTTCAAACACTGGCATTTTTCAACATTAAAAAAAAAAGTCTAAAAATATTCAATGTATTAAATGGAAGATGTTGAAGTCAAGCATATATATATATTTTTCAACTTTTTATTTGTTTATTTTTTTGTTGATGGTGAAAACAATGTTAAATTGGGGTATAATTTTTTTTTATACAGTTTATGATGGTAGAAAAAATGTGTGTTGGAAATATGATCAAAAATAAAACAAGATAAACAGTATATCTTCCACCTCAATTACATTTTTGAATTATATATATATATTTTATATATATATATATTTTTTTAAGTCTGTTATATCTTGAGGGATTTTTGTGCCATCTAAGTTTGAGTTTGACTTTAAGATGTCAATTTAAAAAAAAAAGTTTTTATTGATGGGAAAAACTGAGTTGGAAATTTGATAGTAAAACAAGAATCAATGTAAAAAACAAAACAAAAAAACATTTAAATTCAAACTCAAATGGCAAAAGAAAAACAAACATGTCATCCAACACAATCGTTCACCATAAAAAATAAAAAATCTAATAAATCAGGTAGCACAAATGTACTTCATCATCATACCACAAGGGGGCGCGGGTGATCTATTATTGCAGAGGGGTATTTGAAAAAGTGTCATGAGGATAATTCTTTTGGAATACATTTGTCCAGGCATTTATGTCTTGGGGAATGTCACGAAAAAGTGGCAGTGAATGAAAAGTGGACACAAGTGGTTGTTTTGTTTTCCATACTTCAAATCTGTTACTGTCCCTCAGGTTTTTAGGATTTCCTCTTTTGTTTTGTGCTTCTTTTACTGCATGAAGCTTGAAGCAAACATCAATTCAACATGTTTGCAGGCAGTGGTTCGACACTGACAAACGTTTCAGGCCTGCTTTCCCGACCAACTCCAAGTCGCAAAACTAATAAGAGGAATTGTGCGTAGGAGGTTCGGTTCGGAGGAGGAGTCACTTCCACATCTTCCATGTTCAAACCCCCACCCACCGCTTGCCCCCCCCCCCCCCCCTCGAGAGAGAGCAAATGAACAGATGTCAAGAAAGACAAAAACAGTTGGCAGATGTGCAGTTCACAACAGCGAAAATCATTCACAAAAATGAAAGTGAAGGACATTTTTGCCAAATGAAAGTTTTACTTTTGTGAACTTTGCTGGGGGTTTTTTTCGTTCTTGTTTTTCATTTTATTTCAGTCAACGAAAACGTCTTGGCATTTACATTTTAAGTTTTGTTGAACTCCTTGTAAAGTGAAAATATCCATCCTCAAATTCTGTCCACTGAATACGTGGAATCGCGTCCTGCTGAACTATCGACCGGCAGCCAATACTACGAATCCAACCTGAAAAAAAATGGATGTTACTTCGTCTAACGTCAATCTGAAGCCCGCGCGTAACGACAGAATGTGTTTGAGCCGCAAAAATAAATCATCTGCTTGAAGCCTCCAGTGGCGAGAGTGTGGGTCATCGTCAGAGGTGGCAAATCCAGGTCCAGAAAGTGAAAAATCCTTTAGCTGCCGGTGCTAGCTGGCTAGCTAGCTCATTAGCGAGCAACCTTGAGAGCTAGCTAGCTAGCTAGCTAGCACCTGGGTGGGCAAGATGTTGACTTTGTGGCGACCAGCTTCAGATCTTCAACCCGACCTGTTGGATCAAAAATAATGAATCCGACTTTGGGTAAAATTCCCGGCTACCTCTTTTGGGATTTGTTTTTTCTTTGATCCATTTTGGGCAACTGCAGTTTATCCAAGCAGTGCAGAACGAAAAGCGAACCTTCCATTTTCTACAATTTTTGCTCTTCAATGTTGACTTTAGCGACCAGAGCGATGCCGGCGTTCTTATTGGCCGGCGCCTGAGCGGGCGCTTGGCTCCTGGTGTCCCGCCTTCGCCCCGTCAGCACCGTCATCAGCCTGGCGCGGTAGTGGTCGCCGGCCAGGAAGTACAAAACGGGGTCGATGCAGCTGTTGACGCTGGCGAGCGGCCTGGTGATCTTGTAGGCGAAGTTGACGATGTTGAGCGTGCGGCAGTCCAGCCGCAGCACGCGGGCGGCGTAGTAGACGGTGCGCGTGACGTGGAAGGGCACGAAGCTGACGGCGAAGACCATCAGCACCACCGCGATCAGCTTGACCGACTTCTGCCGCGACGCCGGGTTACTGCCCGACAGGCCGGGTCGGCACAGGGTGCGCGCCATCCGGCAGTAGCACGCCACGATGACCAGGAAGGGAACGGCGAACAGCAGCGCCATGACGGCGGAGCTGTAGTCCACGTACTCCTCGAAGGAGTCCTGGCTGGTGGTGTCGTGGCACAGCGTGTCGTTGTCCCGCCTGGACGTGGTGACGAACGCCAAGTTGGGCACCAGGCAGACCACCACCGCCGCCCACACGCCGGCGCAGGCCAGGTGGGCGTGGCGGGCTTTGACCAGGCTGAGCGCCTTGATGGGGTGGCAGATGCCCACGTAGCGGTGCAGGCTGATGCAGGTGAGCAGCAGGATGCTGCAGTAGAGGTTGGCGTAGAACAGGAAGCGCACCGCTTTGCACGCCGCCACGCCGAAGGGCCAGTGGCTGCGGTTGGCGTAGTAGTAGATGAGCGTGGGCAGCGACAGCACGTACAGGAAGTCGGACAGCGCCAGGTGGAACATGAAGACGGCGCTGGCGTTCCAGGGCCGCATTTTGATGAACGTCCACAGGGCGGCGGCGTTGAGCGCCAAGCCCACCACGAAGACCAGCGAGTAGGAGACGGGCAGCAGCACGTACTTGAACTCCTCGTCGAAGCGGCAGCTGGCGTTGAAGACGGACGTCAACGCCACAGACTGGTTGGACTCCGCTGGGATGGACGCCGGCGTTGCCATGACGACCGCTGGGCTCCCGCGTCAAGAGTCAGGAGGTGGCGAGGGAACCATGCGAGGACGAGGAGGCTCTGAGGTGCGCACACGGACAAAATGTTTGCGGGGACCAAGGTTTTTATACTTAACCCCTTCAGACCCACATTTTTGGGGCATTTTGACGAATATCGGTATTGGCCTTTTTTTTCTTTCTTTTTTTTAATATGACGGCCGATATAAGGTCAATGTAAAACCATTTTAATCTCAGGGAACTATTTATTTTAATTTTCAGTTAACTTAATAAGAGATCCTGCTGACCCTGGGAACCTTCTGAACCTTTTGTTTGTGATTGACGTTAAAACAAAGAAATGTGAAAGTTTAATATTTCAGATATTTTTACATTTTGGAAAAACAAATATTTACTGTAGAAAACTATAGAGAGCTATGGCATTATACTTTCCATTTAACTTTTTAAGATGTACTGATAACCTTTGGAGAACATTTTAAAGAATTTCTATTGTCGAACAAATTTCGCCCCCACTTAGGTGGGTGTGACAATCAATGGTACTTTAACTTTTAACTTTAACTAAGATTAAAAAATACAAATAAAATCTGAAAAATTGTTCAATAAATATGCTTTAAGATATCACAACAGAGTAAAGATTGTCATTTGTATTTTCAAAAATGTTTACGCCAATATGCCCCCCACCCCTTTTTTTTTTTTTTTTTACTGAAAATGAATATTGGCTCTCGGCCTACTTGACGACTAATAATCGGCATCAGTATGGGCCCTGAAAAAAAAACATGTAGGTCTATCTCTAAAAACGAACACGAGATAACAAAACAAACAAAAAAAAAAAACGCATTGTTCACCATGAAAAATTATGCTTTTCTGAATGGTTCAAACATATGAAACTTTACACACTACAACTTTATACACTGGCAAAAAAAATGTTTTTATTTTCTTTTCTTTTTTATGAAAACTGAAACTACAGCTTCTGTTTATGAAAGTAACTAAAAATAACTAATTATAGCAAAAGTGTCCTTAGTTTTCATCTCAGTTATTAACATACATTAGAATTCATTATAATTTCGGTATTGCTGAATGTCCTTAAACGAGATTAAGGTCAATTAGCAATTTGACAATTGTAGCTTACCTGACTTTATTACACATGACTTGGTGAAACAAAATGTACACAAGTCGTACTATTAACCTTTTTTGTTTCAAGCCTATCCTCTCATCTCTACCTCCAACATGGCGGACGAGCAACTACCGGCTGTCGGTCACGTGACTAAAGACAAAGATCCTTAAATTGAGACGTGCGAGTCGTGAGTACTTTTATCAACCGCGGCCTTACAATTCTGAGATATTTAATCATAAACCCCGAGTATTGCAAACGTCTCAAATATCAACATTCTCTAATAAGTCAAGTAGTTTCTAAAATATTGTACTGAAAATCGAAATAATGAAAATTGTTTTATCTATATCTATTTGACTGTAATAATAATGAAAAAAAAAAAACAGTAGTAATCTTATTAGTTTTTCGATCGTAATAATTAGTACCGCTTTTGTGTTGGCATGTGTAGGCTACTGTACTTTTAAAATCGGACTTGTTGGCTTAAATACTTTGTACAAGCGCCTAAAATGCCCAAGCATGTCCCAAAAACGACTCAGAGATTGTTGCATGCATTTCGCGTGTATACACAAATTGTGTTAAAAAAAAAAAAAAAAGTCCAACTGACAGCGTGTGTCCTAACGCAGTCCTTGAAGCAGTTTTGTGGAGTTGATCGTGTGTCGGTACCTGCAGAATTCGAGGTTCTTGCTTCCCACGAAGTCCTCTCCGCTTGGGAAGTTGCAAGGGGACCCCCACAGGCGCCCTGAGGTGCCCCTCGGCATAATCTTCTTTCCAATGTTCCGTACAAAGTCAGGAGCTGATGTTCGGGCGCATGCCTGGCTGCATTGCATTAGACACGCCGCAAAGTTATTTGGGGAGGGGGGGGGGGGGGGGGGGGCTGGGGGGGGGGGGGCTGGTGGGTGGGTCGACGTTTGTATGCGCGCTCTTGTTGCACGGAAAGGGAGCGAACCGTGCGCGCTCACGAAGGAGCGGTGCTGCGGGTTGGACACAAAAAGATATCACGCAATTGACTTCATTTATTTGAAAGGTGAACGTTCAAATTCTGCTTTCTTAACGTGCGCAATATATAGAGCTATATTTCCCAACTTGTAATGTTCTTACCTTAAAGTGGAAATCAATCAAAAAAGCAGTACTAAGTTCAAATACTGCGATTCGGTCGATTTCATTTTTTTATTCATTATTTTTTATTTTTATTAATTTCAAGTTTTATTCTATTTTTTTAAGTGAGACCAAATATTATCTGGCATGGTGTTAAAGTCAACTCTTAAAGATGTAAACTGAAGCATACTTATGAGCACAAGGGGAGGGGGGGGGGGGGAGGAATACCTTGTACAACCACATACAGTAAATATTATGTAATCCTTGCTCGAGAAGCGTTCAAGTTCAATAAGACAAACGGAAACCGCATACGAACAGAACTTTGGGATGATGTTCAGAGGTCATTTACTTAAACAGGAACACGCAAGCAACACGAAAGCTCCCCAAAGATGTTGAGTAATAGATTTGAGCAGCTGCACTATTTCCCGTCTTGAAAGTCTTTTCGTATGGCGCATCCTTGGGGGTGGAGGGGGGGGGGGGCAGTCCATTTGGTTTCACCTGCTCGGTTCTCGTCACGCGAACAGCAATGTGTGATCGTAAAGACATAAAACAAAAAGGTGATGATTGGAAGACTCCTCTTAATAAGTTACCACGGATTTACTTTGTGTGTCCCACATGAGATGACAACAAGCATAAAAAGGTCAACCGAAATTGAGCTCCATTATCTATTTCAAATCAGACCGGAGGTCATAGGATGTGCAGGTGTCCCTAATAAAGTGTCTGTTGTGTGTATTCAGAATGTGGTATTTATTGCACGGGTTCACAAAGACAGAGATTAGAGAAAATATTTGGTGTGGTTTTTCCCCCCCCCCTTTTCGTGAATGTGCTGCCAAAAAAAAAAAAGACATCATGTCCAGGTGATGACATCATGGACAAAGCAGCTCGAGGTCAGTAAACAGACTAGAATTGTTTGGCTGTGCCTTAATCAGTAACTACAGCAGCGAAACGCACACCGTCACTGTCACACTGGGAATACGTCGCGGGTTAACGTGGGAAACGCTCGTGAGGTTTTATTTTGCAGCCAGACAAGAGAATTTGTCAAAATGGGAGTTTGGGCGCGCGTGTGTTGCCTGGTGCTGTGCGATTGTGTACTTTGCTCACTCAAAACGAAAGAAATATTATCTTCCGCCCCTACTGGCCAACTGTAAGGCAGACAAATGGGATCGCTTGCTGGAGGTCATCGAATGCACTTTGCTTGTGGACAGACAACGGACACGAGCGCCGATTAAGTGACACGATAGAAAGAGCGCAAGACGGTAAACAGAGCTGAATTGACTTGCCCACGTGTGTGCAGTATGGATTTGATGCCGCTCTATAGGTTTATTTGTGGCCTTTTACAAGCTCGGGTCAGGCTCCATAAAAGTACGCTTGGTGGGGAACGAGTGGACGAATTGTGAATGAATACTTGCCTTCCGATAACGCAGACAAAAACGGAGCAGACCTGGAAACAAGAATTCATATTATTTTCATCTCGTTCACATTTTGCATTGAATGAGTACGCACTGGTCGCTTGGAAGTCCAACAATCCATTCCGACTTTCAATGCTATTATCTACAAACACTCTAAAAAAAAGTTGGGTCAAAAATAACCCAACTATGGGTCGTACATGGGCCGAACCTCGACTTGGGTCAATTTGACCCAACTTTGAGTCAAGAAATCGGTCTTTTAGTGTAGAACGACTCATGAATATTGGTAAGATCCTTCACTTGTGGCAAAAAAAAAAATTGGTCATTTTGTATAATAAAACCCAGAAAGTTGGGTCAAAGTGACCCATAAAGCGGATCGGTCCATTTTTGATCCATAATTGGGTTACTTTTGACCCAACTGTTTTTAGAGTGTAGGACATCATTTAAACTCAATGACAGTTTTTCCCCACATAAACACGATTCGATTTGCAAAATACTTGAACCTATCCTCCATTTGCTTTGGCACCATCTTTTGGCGTATTGGTGCCAAGGAACTGCGTTGAAATGAGTTGAGGAGCTTCAATTCGGCATGAGTAGTGCTTGGCCGCCATCTTGTGGCCTCTTAGTGCAACTATTTGGAAATAGGATGAGGAACTTTTGAGTAAGGCCTGGATGCAGAGTGCAGTTTGAGGTGGGTGGACCTAAACGTTGGACTCCGCCCACACGGATTTTCCACCTCAAAGCGCCTTCTTCTTTGTTTGTTGTTAAACTATTACCCTGGCTGCTTTGTGTGCCATCTTAGAACCCTAACCTTATTGAACAACGGAAATTAAAAAACTGACCGAAACCTAAATACTAACCTCAACCATCCAAGGATGCGCAATATTTGCTGGGGACATGTAGTACTGCACTTCGGCCTCTTCCTCAAACCGTTAAGTTAGCTCCGCCCCGGCTGACTGATGGTTGAGTGTTTGTAATTTTCGATACGCAATGTTATGCGTTTAATTTTTTTTTACTTGAAGTCATAAGACGGCGCATCGTTAAATCTGCAAATTTTGTTGGGAAAAAATGTGTTCAAACCATTTCGAAAAATCCGTGTGGGCGGAGTCAAACGTCTAAGTCCACCCGACGTGGAGGCACGCCTCGAACTGCACTCTGCATCCAGGGCTACTTGCTTTATTTAGACAAAAGTAGTGCTTTTGCTGCCATCTTGTGGCATAGTTAATTCATGGCAGATTTTAACAACTTGTGACGCTCTCATCTTACTATTCCCCGCAAATAGCAGGAGAACACTGCAATGCAGTGAAGAGGTTAAAATTCACCATAAACATTGTTACTAAACCAAAACATAGCCAAACGTACATTTTGGTAGTAAGTTCTATCAATGTTGTTAACATTTTCCTCTGGCTTATTATCATTGACATCGTGATTTTATTAGCATTCCCACACACACTGCAAAAGCTAAAGTAAAAGACAAACTGTAAAAAAATGCAGATTGGAAAACAAGTGAGATTAGACAACTGTTTTTAATCGCCGCCTGTTTTCGATCATGTTCCAAATTCTTCGACTCTTGGACCACATTTTTGTTCAAATTTTGCCTTGTCTGACGACCGAAGCGAATGAGATACGAGTGGCCCGCCGTTGACGGCAAAATGGGAGACACCAAACCTGACCCGAGTTCTGATCCAGTTAAGAAAAAAAGCACAAAGTGATCACCGACGTGCGGCAAGGAACACGAGTGGAGCGATTGAAGAAAAGTGGATTGGAAGCAGATGTCTTTTCACTCACTGGCTTGTTGCTTCAATGCAGAGCAACGATTGCTGAAAAGCTGATCCTGAAATTGCACACGTCAGACTTGTGAAAATCAAGATGTGCTTCAAAAACGGTTGTCGGATGGAGGCATCAACGTCAAGACAAAATCCCTGAAAAGTTGAAGCTCGCTCAACAAATGCTGAAATGAAACCTGACTAATGTCGTCCTTTTGTCCCAACGTTTTTCTTTTCTTCTTCTTTTTTAATTGAGCGTACGTCAGTTCCAGTTCCTGGGCAGGTTCTCCAAGATCCTGCGCCGGTGGGAAGAGTTGGTCACTCCTGCAGCGCGCAGATCGTCTTCCGTGATGCCACTGTGGAGGGGACACATTTTACTGTGGCGCTTTGAAAACAATAACATACACAAAACGGACCTGCACTTTTTCGATGACATCAAAAACAACTACTAACAAAGACAAAAAGCAAATAGAAACACTCGCTGGGTTTCCATCCACCCATTTTTATTGGAATTTTCAAGAAATGCGCAAATAAAACTGAATGGAAACGCTAGAAATTTGAAAAAGGGACCCAAATTAACATCAAAAAAAAAATTGTTTACGCTTAGAGGAAGTTGATTTTGAAGCGTATCGAAAAAAGAAAAATGAAAATTTTGGCGATGGAAACGGGTTTTGCGAATAAACGCTGGCAAGACCGTATAAACGTCACACGTTTTGTCCGGATATTACGTCACACGTACGTTTGTAGTCCCAAAGCAATGTCGGACGATAAAGTAAGGTATGTTTGGGGTACGATGAAACGGAAATCTTTTTGGAATGAATTAAAGAAGCGAATATTAATGCCATTTTAGATGGAAACCAGCAAAGAAACGCTACGGTTTATCAAGAATTACAAAAGCAAACTTATAAGACGTCACCGCACGGCGCAGTCGCTTCCTGTTGTTGTTCTTCTTCTGCTTTTAAATTACTGGTGGATTCCATCTCTATTGTGTATAGCGCCACCTACAGCAGCGGAGTCTCTCAATATCCGCAAAAGAAGAACAGATGTCCCTTTTGCGCATTTTCAGTCAATTTGCTTTAAAAATTCCAAACAATTGAATGGAAACCCGACTATTGAGTGCAAAGTGGCTAAAACGTGAATACTTGTGACTGAGCACGTTTTTGTGAGTTGATTGATGGACGTATTTAACACAAGTCATGACTTGACTCAAATTGCTTGAAATTTACTCAGGACTCGTCTTGACTTGCTCAATTTTTGCCACACTAACTGTGGACTTGCTTGAAACTCGGAAGACAGAAGACGGATAACTGTGAAGTCCTCCCACCTCTTAACATTAACATCTGATGCTTTATGACCTGCATCGCTTCGTGGTCGTCGTGGCTATTGCGAAACATTAGCATTGTAAGCCTGCCTGCCTTGCCTGCATGAAAGAGAAGTAGCGGTGTTACCTGAAGTAATCCAGATCATCCCAGCCATTGAGGCTTAGTCCCAAGGTGTATTTCTGAAGGCCCAGGGCACTCAGGAGCTCACAGACCGTCTCTGGAGCACCTTGGAGCACAGATGCCTGACGTTGACGAGAAACAGACACGCTTTTGTTTTGATTACAAAAAGGTTATGTCTCTTACTTGGTAAATGGTCGTTCACTTGTTTGCTTTTTCCACCCATTAAGGCACTCGAAGCGCTTTACATGGACTTGGCATTCAACTACTGACGGCGCAGCATCAGTAGCAGTATCTTGCTCAAGGACATTTCAGCATGGTCACAAGGGCCTGGGATCGAACGTACAACCTCTGTGGTTGAGAGAAAACCACTCTACCACTGAGCCGTGTTGCCTCGTAACCATTACGTACTACTCGGGCCTTTTTCTTTTTTTTTTACCCACGTCCAGGAACATCAGCTGATAAGAGGACACGTCACAGCTGACAGTTTTGCAGAAACTAATAAAGGTAAATACAAACCTTAGCTTAACTGCAATAAAAAATGCCAAATTTTAATGAAAAGATTAAAAAAAAAAAAAGATACTTTAAAAGATAAAGTGACTCAAAATTAGGGATCGGTTTTGTAAAGTTGTTCTTTTTGAAAACCCGACGATTCCACTTATTGATTTCTCTTATGTCAAAAATGAGTGACGGCATCACACACAGGAAGTGTATTTTGGTTCTGAACTTTTGATGCTGCCATACAATATAACCTTCTATTGTTTAATGCATTCTTTTTTACATGTGGGTAAGCTTAATGGATCGGGATTCGGTATCTGCAGGTGCTTAGACTCAAGTGAGTCGGACTCAGGTGCATAAAAAAAAAATGTGATCTGATAGCCCCAAATGAAACCTGACGAGAATGATCAATAGATATGAAATACTAATAGGATGAACAATACTGAGCTCTTAAAAGAAAAAAAAAAAAAAAAAAAATGAAATACTAATAGGTGTGGTGTAGGATTCATCGCCCATTTATGAGTTTCAGTCAGGTCATTAGTACATTTTGAAGATATTCATAGTTTACACTGTAAGTAAAAAAAAAAACTAATACAACAGAATTTTACTTTTTAATTTTAAAAATATAATTTTATTAACAAAAAACTCTGATTTTACATATCAAATGTGAAATAGCATTAAATCAATGTAACTGTAAAAACACAATTTCTATTATTTTACCCCAAAAAAACTCCATTAGAAAAATATATTGATTGTTAAAATACGTTTACAAATGTATCATAATTTCACAAATATTTGTCTGTTATTTAATTGAATAAAATGTAAATTTCAACTTTAAAACCCTGAAAAAAAAGAAGAAAATAATTCATAATTTTACCATAATTTCTTTGTGAATTGCCTTTTTTTTCCCCCAAGTGAAAATAACAACTACTTCTGTAATGTCCTGGATGGTAGCATTCATTGTATTAACATTTATTTTGAACAGATTATACTTTAATTATGGGGGGGGATTTTTTTTTTATGAGAAAATAATTTTCTGTTATTTCACAGTATTTTTCTGGGGCCCCAGATGCCTGAAAATTGCAATTGTTTTCCTTTTTCTTTTCTTTTTTTTTAAGTGTAGGTCAACATAGAAGAAATACAGAAATAATCTACGAATCGTACCTCATTCTCCCAGCTGTGGCGCCTCTCCGTGTGAATGACAGGACCATTCCTGTAGGCGGGCCTCTGGCTCGGATAGGACGGAGCGGCCTGCTTTGAGGGGAAGAAGTCAACTTCACTGAGTGACTTGGCAATCTGCAGAGCGGTGAGAGAATTGTCTCCCGTCCGCCCGGGGGGCTGCTGATGCTGCTGCTGCTGCTGCTGCTGCTGCTCCGCCACCCAAGGAGCAGGCCGACAGTGTCCTAAAGGAACGGGAACAGGGGTGAATTGGAAAACGGGCGGGGCTTTTGTTTTTCTGATGGGATCGGTCCTCTCCGGGAGATCCCTCCTGGTTTTGTGCCGCATGATCGCAGACTGATTCATGTACAGGTTTCTCAGGTTCTTCTCTGGTAATATGGAATCGTGGCAAATGATTTTAGGGTGGTATTTAGGCTTTGGCAAGTGCTCCTGACACTGGGAAGCGCTTTTACTGGAGGGCGGCGATATGGGAGAAGGCTTCTTGGCGGGAAAAAGCTCGTAGGCGGAGTTGGCTTGAGGCGTCTGAAGTTGAGCGGACGCGGCGTACTGGGGAAGGACGGCGGGAATTTCGATCTCGGTAAAGTCTGACCGGCGACAAGGTCTGGTGTTGAAGACGTGCCTCCCTGAGATTTTGGGGAGCTGCAGAGCCTCATTCCCGGCCCAGATCACCTGCGGGTCCTTTCGCTGGGGGAGAGCCTCCTGTATGCCGCGGACCACCGACACGCCCTCGAAGATGAAGTAGGCCGGGTTGGTGTAGCTGCTCGGGGTCGGCTTGGGAGGAGCTGCCAACGACCTGCAACACACGAGCACTCAAGTCAACTTGATTCATGTTCAAGGGAACTTACCACTTCCTTCCAAACATGGGTTGGGATTCCTCTGGAGGTTTTTTAACTGAGGGGGAGGGGAATTGGCAATCTTGGCATCTATTATTCACGCCAGTTGAACCATTGTCAAAAGGTCTTTGTTGGCATTGTATAAATATTTAAGAGCTAATGCTCGTAACTTGAAAAACTCACCACTGAATACAGAATTTATATACACGTACAGTTTCCTCACCTGTTAATTTGAACCCGTGTGCATGCAGGAGACATGTGCCCCCTGCCGGGACCTTTATCGTCATTCTCAAAACGGAACCACTCTGAAAAAGTCAAATGCCATAAAGTGACAAAATCAGTCAATGTGTTTGCAAATCAGCTTCCTCAAAGTGTGCGCGAGACAGTTTTGTTGTGAGCATGTAGAGAATTACAGCCCAGTGGAGTTGAAGTGTGCTGACCTGGAGGCCTGAAATCATCATGTGTCCCGTTTCACTGTCTCAGGATACATCTGGTCAGGGTCAGTCAATCGGGAGCCAAAAGAGGAAGCGGGAGTGCAAAGCCAAGCCAGCGGGGGTCATTGAGGAAAGCAAATAGAGGAAGCAATGTAAGACTGACCGGACAGACCGGGAAACGCAGCGCCAGTGGAGGTGAAAGTTGAGAAGGAAGACAGATTGCAAGGAGGCCAGAGGGTGCAGGGAGAGGGGAAGCGTTCCGTCGGACCCACCGTAGGTCTTCTCACGGGTTCCTCGTCGGTCCTTGGGCACGTGAATGCGGACCCGCCCTCTGATGGAGCCTATTTCCTCCCCCCGGTGGCTCAGGAACGTCTCAAACTGCTCTGACGCACCGACGAGGGAACGGAGAGCGACACAGCATTCACCTAGAGGGGAAAGGGGGGGGGGGGGGGATCCCACCTTTTTAAAATCAACATGTGCACACTTGTGGCTGACAACGAGGCATTCTGAAGCAACCAGGCCAGAGGGAAGATTTATTTTCAGCTAGTTAACTGCATGTTGCAATTGTGATAACGTTTTTGTTGTTGTTGTTGTCAGTTTTAGTGCTCCATAAAATTGAGACGAGATTGTCAATATTTCACATTATTGCCTGGTGGTATTCCATGAGAGTTTTCAAAAATAATACACGTTGGCTCAATAAAGGTTGTGAAACACACTATTATAGTATCACATTCATCAATCGACATGGTGTGGACGTTATGAAAGAAAATCGGACTTTACCGTACGACTCGAAACCATCACATGACTTGACAGACAACAGCAGGTGTTGATCCTGGAGGTAGTCCATGTCAGACCTGTGCGGAAGCAACTAACACAAAGTGACCCGAGTTAGTTAGCGGCAGCGTTAGCAGCCACAAACGGGCACGCCGGCGTCTGACGGCCGCTGACCTTTGGCAGCTGTTTGAAGGACCAGGCCATCTTGAGAAAGCCGGGGACGTCACAGCTTTGCGAGTCGTTCTCACTTGAGCGCCGGGTCTCTGGCAGGGGGATGCACGAGATTAAGAAATATTTGCCGGAGTCACGCCACGGACGTCCGCGGGGGCTTGAGGAGCCGCCAAATCTTTTGCAAGACATTATGTCCTATCTTTTTATTTTTATTTTGAATGTGTGCGGTGAATGTGACGGGGTCCGAGCCTTGCTGCAGAATAGCAAAAGGGCTCGGGGTCCCAATCCAATTCCCCAAAAATCTCCAAAATGTTGAAGAATCTCTGCTTCATATAGCACACTTTTATCGCAACGTACCTTCGAGACAAGATGAAGAAAAGTCAATGAAGAACTTTTCTTTGCTGGCTGTCTTCACGATGGCCTCGATGCCTTCCAGCTCAACCCAGGCCCTCTCCACGCCCGGACCGGGATCTGCTTGACATGAAAGACAAAACTGTTCACATGATGAGGAGGAGCTGCTGGTATTCCAACCACGTGTAACTAAAAAAAGTCTTCAACAGCGCACCTGCTCTGGAGCTGAAATGAGAAGTCACGCCCGCTTGGAAGGTGGCAAAAACAGGTGAGTGGTCACTGGTGAAAATGTCGTCTGTGCAACCTTGATAAGAAACAACAGAAATTGTAGCCACTTTTTTTGTGATCACTCCTCTGAAGCAGAGGTGGTAAATCCAGGTCCAGATTGTAGAAACCCTGCCACAGTTTGGCTTTAGCCCCAGGTGCTAGCTAGCGAGCTCCATTTGTGCTCGTTTTCCTGCTAGAGAGCTAGCTAGCTAGCTAGCTAGCTAGCATCAGGGGCTAAAGCCAAACTGCGGCAGGGTTTTTATTTTCTGGCCCTGGATTTGCCAACTTTGCTCTGAAGTCTCCAAACTTCTCGTTCTTACCGTATGCCGTGCATATCACGTGTGTGTCCGGGTACGACTTCCACAAAATCCTGTCGCACCATGACGGAACGTTTACTCGCACCTGCAGGAAAATAATTAGTGAGCAAGTCCTGGAAAAGTGTTTATTTAGCAGTATAGCAATAAAAGATATTTTCAACTATGCCAGGCATTCCTGTTTGAACTCATTTAAATGCTATTTTTAGAAGTTGGGGCAGCTGATGTTAAATTCAGGTCCCCTCACTTGGATTATGTTACGCATAAAACACAGAGAGGCGAGTCAGTGGTATGCTTGAAATGCGTGTTAAGTTGTTTATCGTGTTTTTTGCAGACACTTTTAGCTGCACCTCAGAATTCTCCAAGTGGAATATTCATAGCTAAACCCATTTTACTCACCCCTGAAGTCTTGTACTTTTGCCACAGGTAGCAATCTCGAGAGCCTCTTTCGTACCGATAGGTGGGTGGAAATGCAATCTTCTCTTCCTCTTAAAAAATAATGATCAATGTAGGAAAAAAAGGCAGACAGAAATATACAATGTAAATATTTCATTCTGGATTTTGTGCAAATTTGCAGGATGCAATTATGAAGGTTGCAACTCGTTGTGATGATTGGCTCATTCCCAAAGTAGAGTTCGGACTCACTAAAATAGAGAAAGCCTTTCCTCTTGTGCCGCTCTCGAGTCAACTGGTCCGCACACATGAGCTCCTCAAACTCCCTTTTGGAAACATGCTTCAGAATGTCCTGCGGGCAAGAGGAACAGCGAAAAGGTGTCAATGTATGCAATTCTTATCCCTTTTGGAAATATTACATCAGATGCAAATCTGTCCCAACTGACAAGCGCACGATGAACGAAACAGAAAAGGTGAGCGCATGCAGGCATTTCTGCGGCACCTGTACGTCCAGATCAAGTCGGTAGTTGAGATCTCCGCACCAGAAGAGGTGAGTGAAGCGCAGGCTGATGTCGAAGGCGCCGAGGTGTTTGTCGCCTAATGAAAGCAGCCGGAGGATGTCCACAAAGTTCTGATTCCGTCTGAAAAGACACACTCTTAATTTGAGCTTTTGAATGTATGGGGTCAATTGTCCATTGCTTCAGTACTTTTTGCACAAGGACAATGGGGGGCAGGGGGTTCAAAATTCATTAATGTAAATGTACCTCAGAACTTTCTCACTTCCTGAGGTCAGGTGGCAGTTGACAAAGCCAAAAGACGTTCCATTGAAGTGAAAGGACACACCAACCGCTCCCTTGTTGCCTGTCACACAGCAAACGATTTCTAGCAAACTTGCATTTTCCATCTTAATTGTGTGTAAATATAAGTAGTGGCAGTGACGAGTTTACCCAGAGTGTTGCCCAGGCCAGTCTTCACACTGGCGGTGCTCACATGGCTGATGCGGCTCTCGTGCTCTGGCTTGACAAACACAGCCAGGCGCATGTTCCAGAGGGACTGCACTGCCACCTACAGGAAAAATCACTGCTTTACAACTAGCATCAATATTGGCGTCAAACCAAAGGAGATTCAAACCAAAGTGTTGGTGGTTTCTGTATAATTCATACATGTGTGTATTGTATGTGTGAATATTATTGCTTTAATTTCCCTTTTAATTGACAATAGGATGTAACTTTTCTTTGGTCCCCTCGGGTCTCCTGACGGCGGTGTTCGGTTTAGGTGAACGGTATGAGATTTTTTCTAATAGGTTTTTTGGTGAGCTAACAAATACACGCACGCACGCACGCACGCATACTCACCCACAAAAACAAAATAAAAATAAAACAAAAAAAAAAATATATATATATATATAAAAATAAATAAAAAATAAAGAGCAATGATGATGACATTTCCGAATGAACAATACTGAGCTCTTTATAAGAAAAGAAAAAAAAAAAAAAGGATGTAACTAGTTTTTTTGTAGGTCAGTATTGTGGGGGGGGCGGTGGGCTGGGGATTTGTTTTTAAACTATGTAAAGCACTTTGAGTTGCATTTTTTTGTATGAAAAGTGCTATACAAATAAAGATTGATTGATTGATGTCAAGCAAACACAAAAGTCACTATACAACATACTTGTTTGAAGTCAATCTGGGTGTGGCTGCGAAGGGTGGCTTTAATATGTTCCGCCCACTCCTTCTCCCCCTGAGGGTTTTCCTGCGTGCCCAAGGCGTAGATGTCGCGAGGCAGCGACGCTGTAGACTCGTCAGGGGTGTGTCCCAAACCACAGCAGGTGACCCACGACTGCAAGCTGCGAGACGGCGGTGAACCACCTGCGGATGCAAAACGAGAAATGACCCAGATGACTACGCCTCTTAAACGGAGCTCAGTGAGAAGCAGTCGGGGATTACCCATATTCCAGGTGCCGACGAAAACAGAGATGACGTCGGGTTCGCTCAGCTTGGAGTGCCGTGATTTCATCAGCTGGATGAGTTGGCAGAAGGCGTCGCCCTTCTGAAAGAGAACGCGAAAAGTGTGGGTTTTTAAATAAAATAAGAATTTGCTAAAAACCTAGAGGAATGGAGTCAGCTGTCAAATTCAAGGCCCGAGGCCCAAATGTGGCCGCGAGGGCAAATTAAGCACGTCGACTTCCATGACGCTAGCTAAATTCTGTACCAAATTTTCAGATGGTCAAATAATAATGTTGAAATATTGCTTATTTACTTTACATTATTAACAACAGTTGAACAAACTCTTATTCTTGACTTCTCATTTCAAAACTAGTAATCCATCACTTTGCTGTATACTGTAAATGTAATAATATGAGGAGTTGATTCACAGTCCTAACGGCCCTCTGAGAAACTCTGTAGCCCGTGACAAAAATAAGTGTTTGACGTTAGGGTTTCAAATATGGTTCTTTCAAAGTATGTTTTCTCGCCAAGATAAGCGATTCAAAAGTGAGGGTAGGTCGACAAGCAGGAAGATCATCGTGGAGCAGGTCGGTAAGAGACAATAAATGAACTCATTAGTCATATTTACCCGTGTACTCTCAAATATCATCTCCCGCGGTGCATTGTGGTGGCCGTCGATCACCATTCGTACCTTGGCGGGACTACTCTGATACTTGACAACCTGAAGGACTGACGCACAAAAAGGACGGAGGCCGTTAGACAAGATGTCCAAGCGCCTTACTTGCACACAAGCGCAGCATAACGGCGCACCTCTGTCATGCGAGACCCGCTCGACGTCGAATGAGGGGGCCTTCCTGTCAAAGAGGAGCACGCCCGCGTCCACATCCACAGACACCGTCTGCCTGCCGTAGCGCAGCATCTTTACCTGGAAACGCAAAAATGCAGTCAACCAGTTGTTTTTAGGTTTAATTCACCGATAGTGTTTTTCATCTACTTGTGTGATGTCCTGTTTTATTGGCCGCCCTTGAATGCACCTTGTATACTGTTAAAAGTGACCGTATGTTAATAATAGTTACAATTTGCTTGTTTCCTTTATGTAACATGGGTTCATGATCGTGTACATGTTAGATGTGTGGCGTTGCTGCTTTATGGGATCCTCCCTGTTTTAAGTGCTTTGCTGCCATCTTGTGGGATCTATACACAACTGCAAACCCTTCTTAGGGAGGCGTTATGCCCATCAGCTATTCACAATTTTATGACTATTTGCAGTTGGATTTGGTACCAATCCCACTGGATTGGGTTCACTCTTTCAATCAAAACTTTATTTATGAAGCGTTTTTCAGACAAATATTGCAACTCAAAGTGCTTTACAGATTAATGGCAATTCCTTGTTTCAGGTGCATGAAATGAACTTTTGAAAATACAAAAACATTTGTCAATGTGCTCCTGGAACACTTTGGGGAACATGCTGCACGATGACATCATCATTGATATTGCTTTAAGCAGTCTTTAACGGAGAGAAGCAACTGGCAGACATGCTTCTTCTGCTTATTTGCACAAGCATCTTTCTTGCTGCCGATCAAGCTGTCAACACCGCAGCCTCCTCACACTTGAAACTGGCGCTGACTGACACAGTTAAGCTGCTGAGCACACAACAACCAGCGTGTTGGGAAATTCTGTGGCTTTTGAGCATTTGATATCCGTCACTCTTAAGGGCCATGTACTGCACTAGTATGCTTTTTCTCCTCACAAGTAACTAAATTCAGCACACTAATTAATAGTAGAAAGACTGTGCGTTAATATTACCCCCCCCCCCCCCCCCACACACACACACTAGTGCCACTTTAGGCATACATGTACACAGTTAAGCCTTATTAGTAAATGACTGTACTGCACAAGGAACACAACTTGCTCCAACTATGTGTTAAGCCTTCTCAGATCTTTCAGCATTTATTTTGTATCCTTGGTATCCATCTTATGGACCATGTACTAGACTGCTTTTTGTTCTGACTAGCAGGAGAACTTTGGTATACTCGTAGGACAACTAACGCTAAAAGTGAGTCACTAGATGTTTTACCAGCACGATGTCATCATGCACACAGTTGTCATCTAGTGCACGGTTAGTAAGCCAAAGTTGTCCTACAAGTGAGGAAAAAGAACATACAAATACATGGGCCTTAAACTGGATATCAAATAAATGTTCAAATGGCTTTCCATAACATATGTGGTTCGGTTTTGTATACCAATATGCTTGTGCGGGTTACCTTAAATGAGTGGACTGGCAGTTGACGACATCCGTGGCTTCTGGCAGAAGTCGGAACGGTTGGTGTTGGTTCCGGAGGAGGCGGGTTTGGCTGCACAGCCAGATTGTGATTGGTTACTGCATCTTGCAAAGCCTTGAGTACCTTCACACACACACACACACACACACACACACACACACACACACACACACACACACACACACACACACACACACACACACACACACACACACACACACACACGAGATGTACATAGTTTGATACAATGTCATGATCGACTATATATTTTCATTGCACATTAAATGGTAGAACATCACAAGCGCAAACCTTTTTCTCCAGAGATGAAAGGAGGCTGACCAAAGCGGAAATCTTACATAGCAAAGTGTCCATCTCCATCTCGGGACCCTTGTTGCAAGAAGACATCACAGTTAATCGAATAGGCATGTCCCAAAATGGGGAAAATAAATAAATAAATAAATAAATAAATCACACTCAGTGTTATCATACCTGTGAATTTGTGCATGACAAAGAGCAGCTGGGGTGGTCAAAAACCTTGGCCAGGGTTTCCAGACTCGACAGAGTCAAGTCGATCTCACTGTGGATCAGAACCACAACCACTATACAACGACAATAACAAACAATACAGTGCGTCTTCACTTTTACACATTTCGTTATGATACAGCATTACTCTAAATTGAAAAAAAAACAAAAAATTCTCAAAACTGCACACACAACACTCCAAAATGACCTGATTATTAAAAGTTTAAAAAATATATATACATAAATAAGCGTGTATAACTTGGAGGAATATAATTATTGAATCCAATTTGGAACAAAATGGCGAAAAAGTCAAGCGCTGTGAATACTTTCCAGATGCAGCGTGTTGTTAAATTAGCACCTCCCTGACAGTGCCAATGAAAACCGGTGCCAGTTCTAGTACAGCTCTCATTAGAAACGTGTCCTCGTTTATAAAAACAAAAGTAAACAGTAAAACCAGCGTTTTGCTTTTTCACTCAAAGTGTGTTTTCCTGCCATCGCGTCAACAACAGCTGACCTGTTCAGGCCCTGGCAGGCAACACCCAGAGTCCGCTTGAGGTGGGAGAGGCTCGTGGCCCCTTTATGCACGTTCTCAATGTCCAGGGGCAGCTGGCTGAAGAGATAGTCGTTGAGCAGTCCGATCACATCACTGGCAGTACTGCAAAACGCGGGGAGACATGTTACGCAATGTATCGCTAATGTTATGAGGTGCCATGCAGGCCAAAAACAATTCCCTCTCACATACTTCCATTTCATCTTACACGCGTTCCAGGAAAAAAACACATGGGAAAAAAAACAATGAATGATACCTGGATGTGTTGAGTCCCTGCAACTTATCCAGGAATAAAGCATGAGGGTCTGGTTTTGCTGGAGGTGTCGTGAAGGTCACCATGCTGACAGGGGCTAAACTTTGAGGCATTTTCTCATCATCTGCGCACACATACGAGGAAGCAATTGGAAGCATTTAAATCTCGGTCGGTACTACATTTCATTATTTTTCACGTTTCAACTTTGCAATAGACCTGCAGTACTTTGCCGACAAAGTATGCATAATCAACAGTTTCATACACTGCACACAATAGGTGTTGAGAGGTGTAAGGCGATAATAACTTGGCTTCAATAGTTAACTCGTGATTAATCACAAATTTTATATCTGTTCTAAATTTAAAATAAAATGTACAATACGTTTTTTCTAAGTTTTCATACTCTTGTTAACATAAAATTGGAAAAATTGCTAAACTAATAGAAATATGGCTGCATCTTTTGGTCATAGATACAGTAATTTCATAATTCATAAAATTGAGTTAAAATAAAGATGTACTGTATTGTAAAAAAACAAGTGATATTGATTTGTGTTGAGGTCATTTTCTGCCACTAGATGGCATAATGTGTAAGACGGTGACAGCTCAGTGCATTTTCTTTTCATATTAAGAGCTATCTACCTGGTAATCTTTAACATGAAGTAACTTGTGAAATTCAGCACATTTTTTATATTGTCAAATACAACTTAACCTCAGTCTCCACAAATACATGCATTATGATTTATTACTGCTAAATTTTGACGTGAATGTGTCTGCTGCGTTGCGCTTGGAATTCCCAAAGTACAGGCTTTCTAAGTGTGTTTAAAAGAGTGGCATTAAAAGGAACTTTAAATGAACGCACTAATTTTGACCCCCCCTAGTTTTTACTCTGTTGATGGACTCTTGCGGCGGCGGTGTGTTCAAATCTCGATGGCCCACCTGAGCTCTCATCCCCGGCGTCGGCGTCACGAGGAACCGGGTAAAGCAAAGGGGTGACCAAGCCTTTGTGCGGGTGCTGGTATCCAATAACCAGGTCCTCCAGTGTCCGGAAACAGTTGACCTGCACTCCCTGTGTGGTCTGCTCACACACAAACACACACCAGAAAACTCATACAAAGACGGGGAAATGAATTGAGATTCAAACCTGGGACCTATTGACTGCGAGGCAGAAGTGCTAACCACCTCGCCACTGTGCTGCCCTAGTGATGCTATAGAGCAGATATAACAAATGCAACTTTTAATTCAGATGAACAAAGTCAGTAAATGAAAACCATAATAGCAGACCGTTTTTTCTTTGGGTCTCTTTTAAGTTGGTAAAAAAAATTGATTTTTTGGTCTGAGTGGTCTGGCTACAAATAGTATTTCAGACCACGAAGATCTCTTGAAACACAATTAAACAGATTTGACGTGTAATACGAGACCGGGCCCAAAATATCTCAGCCGTTCACTCGGAAAAATGAAGGGGGAAAAAAAAAAGGAAAGCATGCGACTTGAGAGTTCAAGGAGCAAAATCAGGGAGAGGGAAAGAAAAATGTGTCTGGGAGTTTGTATCAATGGCAATGGAAAAACTGAAGGAATAACCAAGTTTTCGGCTGTCACAGAAATGACTGCCAGAGATTTTCTTAAAAGTATGTTTGTCTGCAAAAAGTTTGCCAAAAGATTCTTTATATGGAGTGCATACTGCACTGCAAAACAATAACAATACGTAAGCGCACACACCCACCAGTCATTGACCTCGTGTGGGGGTAGAATTTGTGACACATGCATGAAAACAAGTCTTCAGTGAGCCGCTGAGCTCATCTTACAAGCACGCGGCCGAGATGCCGTTGAAACAACGGAGCTACTGCGAGGCCACACAGGAAACACAAACGTGTTCCTGTTCTCCTTACAAAAGGCATAACAAACCATTGTTTGATGAAATACAGTACATTGATTTTCTTACACGGGCCAGTTTTGGCACTGGGGACAAGGTTTTTTTTTTTTATGGTCAAGTACACTCGGGGGCGGAGAAATCCTGAGAACGTGGCAATAATGTCACTCACCTGGACTGCAAGGAGGCCATCTCCATCAGGGAGGATACGATATGTATGAACATGGCGTTGAAACCTAGAGAAAAACAAAACCAGACAAACAATTAGGACCAGATGACATGAAGCAGTGAAATTTTTTTTTTGAAAATACTTCATCTCACACAAAGGAAAATATTGGAATAAATAAGAACAAATATGCCCGGTATTTGTCTGATTTGTGTTACTAATGTAACTTGTGTTTATAATTACTTTGACGTCTATGCTAATTGACATAAACATGTCTATGGTGTTTTACATTATATGTTAGCACTGAGCTAGTAGACTTATAGTAGCGAGCCAAATAACCAGCTTGAAACAAGTACACTTTGCGCATCTTATTTACTGACTTGTGTGAGCCAGAGAGTGAAAAGAGGCACTAAGGAATACTTAAAATAGTTTGTTTTAACTATTTTAAATGTGTCCATGTGGGAGGGGTAAAGCTAAAGATGTAATAGAATATTTTAATATTGTGAGTGTATTGCCAAATCATTTTTGAATGTGTTCATAAAACACAACAAATTCAACAAACAAGAGTCCAGTTTAATTGACAATTAATACAGATGCCAAAAAAACAACAATTTTTTTTTAGCAAGCACAATGGGAATTTGGTTATTGATATTATGGTAGTAAGTTACAAATTGCATTATACTATTAGATATTGGATTAGATTTTCATCAAATGCTGGCGGGTCTTGAAAGTATCCTTCGTGATAGACATGAATGACTATAGAACAAAAATGTGGTCTGTATTAGAAATGCTCAGGTTTGATTGACACAGACAGAAGTAGGCCATTTTATTCATGTGTTTATTATTGTGGACATAGTTTGCGGTTGGGGATGGATAAGTTATTTTACTTGGACATGTCACAACAATATCAATATCTGGTGTTGGTTTTTCCAATATGGTAACATGAAATATATGTCTCGAATATATTGGTTGCCTTAATTAGAGGGGTAATGTCCATTTCATTGTGACGTCGTGCAGTTCTACACCACTGGAAACTTCCACTACAACAATGACAACCATATTGTTATATGATAATATCCCTGGCAGATCTGCACTATTTAAATTTTCGGGGAGTGATTAAATCCCCAAAATTAGCTGAGATGATGAGATGAGAGAATAGAGGGGAAACAAGGGGGTGGGGGGGGGTTACAAGGGAGCGGTACGGGCGGGCGGACAGGCTCAGTTTTCAGGAATGCGTCTGGCACGGGCTGAAGACCAGTCAGCAGAGTGCGGTCACTGGAGCTCCCGCCCTCCTCCGTGGGGCCCGGGGGAAGAAAGAAGCAGTATGATGGGAAAAGAGCAATCTTTTGCCAGCGTTTAGAAGCGGCTGACGTTGACAGCGACGATCTTGTAGTCGTTGTAGTTGTGAAACCTCTGAATTATTTTGTAATTGGGGTCAGTGTATGACTGGTTTCGAAAGTTTACAGTTTTATAGAGTTTTTTTTTAGAGCTCTTAGTACTTTTAGCTTAACTACCTCCTCTTTTAAAGTAGGGCAGATTTATGTGGGTCAAGTCATGTATTTAAATCAGTGACAGCCATTTTGAGCTGAATAGTACTATATAGTTAACAACCCTGGATAAACTTAAAGCGACAGTGTGTAGGATTTCAGGCCATCTGGTGGTAAATTAATAGAAAGCAACAATTGTGAAGCACGCCCACTACAGTGTTTCAGAGAGACCACACTTCACAAGCCTACCACTTAATTATTACCAATTATTATTTGGAGTGAGCGAGCAGCTCTGCAAATAGGGCAAGCGGCGAGAGGCCGAATCACAGGACTCAGCGATGATCACCTGTAGGCTCCAGCTGTAGAAGGTAAGCGGCGGCCGACCCATTGGGTCAGACACTAGCCGCAAGCACCACCATATGCTAACTATGTTTGCGAAATTCCACAGTATGTCTACATAATGCCAGCATAGGTCAATTGTTTACGCCCAAACAGATCCATATATTGCTTGTCACAACCAGCTAAATTAGTCACACTTCAAACCGCCAGACACACGGACCAACACTATGCATTTACATCATATTAGCGGTGGTCATTCCGACAATTCTAAAAAAAAAATGTAATGTACTCACAGGAGGCACAGGGCATAGGCTTCCGGCACAGATTCACTGTCTCTGACCAGGAAGCTTCCATCCCTCCCCGCTCGTGCCAGCAAGTCCTCAGCGTGCACGCGGCTGATGTCACGGTGATACCATGCTGCCGTCGCCATGGCAACCGATGTTGAGGGACAGTCTAACGAAGGACATGAGGAGAGAGTATCGGCAGTAAAGTGTCCTCACTCGGGTATCATGTCAATCCGATCTGTATTAACAAGTACTTCCGAGGCCCCCGTTTGCTCTCAAAAGCATCGGCTGCAAGGGAATTGGGAGGGGGGGGGGGGGGGAACAAAATATCAACCGATGTTCAGATGGAGCTCCAGTCGTCCTTGTATAGAGAGACTGTTCCACTTCTTGGCTGCTAGGTGCGTGTTTGCCTATTCCAGCCGCATGGAAGAGGGAAAACAGCAGGAGCAGCCAACCACCACAAACACAAGCTCTTGTTGTCTCAAAACAAAACCTCCACATGCAAACAGGAAAAGAAGCACCAAGAAGGGCAAACCAAACAAATCCGGCCTCACATACACAGGCAGACACTCCCAAGAAATAGGAAGAGCAACAGAACTGTCCCAGCTGCAACTCAGTCAGCACTAAAAGCAGACAGGCAGGCATGCAAGCAGAATCCAGACAAATTCAAATGATTTCCCAGCTCTGTTGCCATATATGGGGATAGGAACAGCCTCCAAAATGTTCAGCTGATGACTGTACTCTTCTTTTCCAGAGCCAGATTCCATTTCGAGACAGTCTGCTCAGATGTGGCTTCCTCCTCGGATCCCGCTTTCATGCCGGCGCGTGTCACAAGCGTCCTGTCCGCACTGGCGTGCCGTCCGGTGGTTCTACAGCGTGTTGGCAGAGCAGACGGGAGGTGAGAGAGGGGAGGGTGGCGGTTGAAGACAGGAAGAGACGACCTCTTTGGAAGCGCAGCGCAGACGGAGGAGGTGACTCCGCATTCCAGATGACCGAGACTGTAGTCGTGAGCTGAACTTCAGCAGCAGTGTGTGAAATAGCAGATCGCTTCCTCTGCCTCAGGCCCTGCCCAGTCTCTTTCCTGACATTCAAAATGAAAAATGACTTTGCAGATGTGCTGCCTGGCAAGCCCCAACTTTTGTTCACTGCTTATTCAAGGATTTCATCTGGATTTGTCCTGCCTTCATGTTTTTCATGTAGTTCTAAGTCTGCCGAATGATCCTGTCCCCTGTTGCTTTTCATTCTAGGGGAAAACAGCAGCCGGCCAGCATATGGTTATGATCAACCCTGACGTTCTTATTTTTGCCCGCCTTGAACATCGCCCAGTCCGCCCTCCTAGTTCCCTCCTTCTCTGCTAGTCGGGGTGCAGAACTCAGTGGGATGCTGCTTGGCTTCATATTTGCTCTTCACACTCGTGCTGTACTCAGCAGAAATGTGGCGACCGCCAATACCAGCCCCCATATAAAAGGAAAATCGACATGGGGCCCACGCCAATGTAATGCATCAAGTCCTCTGACATTAGCTAGAAATGCATGAACGTGCATCCGACCTGGCAGCATCATATTGATTATAAATAATACTCTATACAGCATCTGGGAAAACAACAGAATTTTGTTCCGACAGTGGCAATGTAATCTAAGTTTGTTAGCAAGGTAGAACGGGCCAGAAAAAAACAGAACTATGCTAACATACCAGAATTCCAGTATATTGGTATGATTTATTTTTATAGCGTATAATTCTTTTGCCACTGGGCATTAATTAAGCAACATTCGTAAGATGGGATCATCGTAAACTGAGTAACCCCTGCTGTATAAATATTATGAATTGTTTCTCTGAGATTCAGATAGCAACTGTACTACAACCATATTACAAATAGCAAATTGTTAAATAGGTCATCAAATGTCAGAGATATGTTTACTAGAATGGATTCATGTCCATCGTGTTCTTTATCAGTCAATATAGTGTCGATGTTGCGGATGTGATTTACTTGTGGTTTGAGTCCCATGGAGGAAGAAGCACATTTCTAGTTTGGCTCCCGAGCTGAGAAAGCGTGGGAAAGACTGAAGCGACATTTCTGTGGTTTAAATGAGACATTGTTTTAACAAAACCAAATGAGATATTGTTTTAACAAAGTCAAAGTGTTACATTACGCCAACTTGATCATTACAAAAGACTCCTTAATTAAACTAACTAACTATCTTGGTTACACGCTCAAAATCTATTTTTGTTACGAGACACACTGTAGTTGTATGAGAACGTGATTATCGGCAAACAGCGCAAGTGCAAACTAATCAAAACAATGTGCGAGGCCCTTGTTGAGAGCCGAGCAAGACAAACAGCACTTCATAGTCTTTAGACAACAGTCCGGCCAAAATCGGGACAAAAACTGTCTTTGTGTGTCTACACGGTCTTAAACACAACCCCGTGAGTACCAGTCTGGTGAAAAGCAAACCTAAAACTGGGACTACGTTTACATGCAGTCAATATTCGGGTTAAGAGCTTGGTCTTAGCGCAGCAAAAGTATTTGTTCCTGTTATAGTAACAAAAGCCACATGACCGTCTCCGTTTAACACCCTGACGACCGTGCTTACCGAGAGCAGGTCAATCCACACGACTCAAATGCAAAATTGACCGTCTAAATTAAGCGTAAACCTAAAACGGCACCAGCTTAACCATAAGGGGATTAGGGGACTATATGTGAACTCGGGCACTCAACAGTTGAGGGAACGAAATGTAAGCAAAACAGCAGGAAGGATGGTATTAAAAGATACCACTTTGTGTAACTCTTATTCCTTCGCCTGGACATAAATATTATTTTATTGTGGAAAAAAAAAAAGCAACAGCTTTCTTTCTTCTTGGAAAAGACTGACTGACTAGTTTTGAGTTTAAGTAACAGCCTGTCTGCTGTTTTTCTGGCAAACTGTAAACGTGACTTGAATTTGGTAAGGCCTCCTGTGGTAAAATGCTAAAAAGCTTGCACTTCAGATTGTCACTGATCAAGGAATAGCATTTGCTTTGCACAACAACAATAGCTGCAAAGTGAGGGCTTCCCTTGCTTTTCAGAGCTCCATAAATGTCCCACGCTCCACGTTTAGGAGCCAAAAATGAGTGGTTTGCCTTCAGGTTCCTGAAATTTTCATTTTCTTTGGATTTCAACACAAAGTGTTCCTTTGGCTTGAAGATTGGCACGATTCGCATGACATTACATACTATCGTCAAGTATATACGTTCAACAGTCCAAATTGCGTTGCTCACAGTGTCTATCTCACTTCAAGCCGCTCTAAAGCCTTGTTACTGTACATCAGCTGAATGGAGGCCAACATTTTCATTATCTTCAACTGTCAAGGTGTCCAAATCTTCTACAGAATTAAATCAATCCATTACACTTGGCTGAGCAAGTGTGAAAATCCGGCACCGATCCACAAGCGCAATTATCCCAGTGGCCTTGCGCCATCTAAGACAGTTGTTGCACGGGCGGATCACAAGAGGTGAATGTGGGTCCTGAACTGAAAGGCCAGGTCAATATCCCCAGTAAGGCTGGCATCGCTATGAGCCGACACTGCATTAGGTATACAAATGAATGAGATCCCTAAGCAAAAATGTCGATTCTGCCTACACAAAAAAGGAAACGGAAACAAAGCCCGATGTGTGAAAACCAGGAAGTCGGAAGTCCCGCCTCCTCCGTGGCATATACCCCAATTGTGTGAAACAATGCACTAATCATGAAATAATATAATGATGTCGCACATCAAATTAAACTGCAGAACCGGGGCTACAAGAATATATACGAGCCATTTTTACATGCGACAATCATTCCAGGAACATTCCAAATAGCTCATTATCCTGAAAGTGCTTCTTTTTTTAAAGCTAAACCTGAACATTTTTCATATGTGCTGTTCATTTAATTTTAACCAGTAACATATAAACTGATGTTTACACATCTGAAAACATCTCACAGGTGTTCCCTTTATTATGACAAGAATTATTTAAATAGACCTTGTGAGATCCTCTTTTTTTTTTATTTTGTGTATGTAATTTTCAAGCAAAGGCCCGAAAAAAAATTGCTTCGGGTTTAAAGGCTTAATTAATATTATGATTTTCATCTCACAATTTACATTTGTGCTCTTCAAACATCCCTTGTAATAGATGTCAAACACCATTAATTGGCATGAAAAGATTTGTTGCCAACAAGTTATTTCTTTCTTGAAATATGTGCACAGATTGCACATGGCTTTGTCAAGGAGCCATCTGTCGCTTTGGCTGCCATAACAACCGAATCCAACTAATAGCGCTGTTAAAAGAAAAAAACTCTGGCCTATTCACAAGACAATCATCCAAGATTAGGCTCTCGTAGCGCTTTAGAACCCATCAATCAATGTGATTATTAGATACTTTAAATTACATACTAACAACATAATTGAAGATATGTGACACAGAATTCAGCAGCACAATTAAGTTGCAGAAAATCCCAGCCATAACTAGGTAACCAACCTATCTTAAGAAAGGACATGGCTGTTTACCCAGAGGAAGACCCTGGGCTTTTTTTGGGGGAAGTCACATAACTTGCTAATTATTTTTATACCCTGCGAGCACCAAAACCGCCGTGTTGTAATCAATTAATCAGATTTAGTCGAAAACAACCGTCTTTGAAATACGGTTTAAGCTGACGGGAGGGCTGTGGAGGTCGAAGGTCAAACTATAAAAAGGCGACGGGGAGGGAGACACTGACACACTGCATACTGTCAACAGACACACAGCAGAGGAGAAGACCGACACCGGTGAGTGAGGGACGAGGACGAGGATGAGGAAACGTTCGTTTAATGTCATGATATAGGAGAAACTGATATTTGACCTTTTTCCCCCCCCCCCCCCCCCCCCACCACACGTGCAGGCTTTTTTTCCTCCCACCTTCAACATGGCAAAGTAAGTGTTTTGGTTATCTTATACAGTAATTGTCTATACACAGTCATGAATTTTTGTTTTTAATATATTGTGTTGTTTAAAACATTTCAACCAGCTCCTCAAAGACTTCACATAGAACAGTGCGGTGATATCGTTGCTGTCTAGGTTAGCAGTTTGCAAGGACTGCCCAAAAAAAAAAAAAAAAAAAAAGATTAAAAGCAGACCAAGAAGGCTTCATCCAAAATCACATATTTCAGATCTCCAATTCAACCTGTTGTCTTGTGGATGTTTACTGGAATCAGAAATTCCTTCACAAAAACAAGCAGACTTGCTCACAGATGAGACACTTTCTCTCTCCGCGTGGACCGTCTAACACTTTGACGCTCTCGTCAATGGTGGCTAAATCCAGGTTATGTTGGATTGTGGCGATTTGATTGATCTCACCGGGCATGTTTACGATACAAAAGTTTTAAGCAGATTAAACGGCACACAACAGACGAGGAGAGCACGGAGGATTAAGGTTTTGCTTCAGGCTTTTTACGCGAGCACTTGTAAGGTTATGTCGTACTCGAAATAAGTCATGTGATGTTGATGAATAATTTAACACAACTGTCGGTTCAACTTTCAGTACAATAATACAGCTCTGCATGATGATATCAGACTAACTTCTTTGAAGGATTGCATTGGTCTTCATAAAGTTGTTTTGTTCTTTTCCTCCGCTCCAGAGTTTTCAAGAAGACCAGCGGCAATGGACATGTAAGTGGCCTCTGTCAGATTGTTATTATGTGAGCACTCTTGGGGATAGGAGGAGTGCCGTTGCGCTTTTCCAGCTGCTTAAAATAACCCCTAAAAGTCCCGCAACCTGCTGGGAGGAAAAAACTTGTCTGAATGCTTGCTTTTGCATTTCCCTCAGATTGCCTTGTACTTGGGGAAAAGAGACTTTGTGGACAATGTGGATTCGGTGGAAGTGGTTGGTGGGTGTCAAAATTCAGGCTTCCTCACTTGCCGTGTCATTTTGCCTTGATGGAATCTAATGTCAGTTGGACTCTCAATTGTAGATGGAGTTGTTAAAGTGGATCCCTCCGGACTCGATGGCAGAAAAGGTACTTCGTTATCACAGGTCAAGTAGGTCGTACATGCACAGTTGACCAGAACCAGCACTCTGGACGGCGTGTGTCTCTCTTTTGCAGTATTCGTATACCTTGCTTGTGCATTCCGCTACGGAAGTGATGATTTGGACGTGATCGGACTGTCCTGCCGGAAGGATATCTGGATAAATCGCGTTCAGGTGTATCCGCCCGTAGATGGCAATGCAACAAAATCCCCAATGCAGGAATCCCTCCTGAAGAAAGTGGGAGAGCAAGGGTGTCCCTTTGCCTTCCAGGTGAGGAAGCATCTTACGCTCTTAAGTCTACAAGGACAACTTCACACTTTCTTCACCATCTTGATGCGTTTTTGTTCCACTTGGTTTCAGATGCCAACAAACCTCCCCTGCTCAGTTGCCTTACAACCTGGGCCGAATGACGCTGGCAAGGTACTGCAGTTGACGTCTTGATTTTCTCCTGAATTTCCCGCTTTGAACTTCCCTTTGACCTCCTTCCTCTGCAGGCTTGCGGGGTGGACTTTGAGGTTAAAGCGTACCTTGCCAATGAAGCAAACACTACCGAAAACATTGAGAAGAAGTAAGTGCAGTCTAACCAAGTGTTTCCCCTTCAAAGCTGCGTTATGTTAAGTTAAAAGTAAACATTCTGTGTCTGTCTTAGGGACACTTGTCGCCTGATGATCCGAAAAATCCAATTTGCACCCACCAAAAACAACCCCGGGCCGAAGGCCGATATCACCAAGCAGTTCATGATGTCCGACAAACCCGTTAACATGGAAGCCTCCCTTGACAAAGAGGTGGCCACAAAGAATTTTAACACCTAAAACTGATGACAACAATTCAACGGAATCTGATGATGCGCCTGTTTATAGGTCTATTATCATGGAGATCCCATCACCGTCAACGTAAAAGTCAACAACGAAACCACTAAAATTGTGAAGAAAATCCAAATCATTGGTGAGGATAAAGCATTTGTTAACGCCAAGCATTGGCCACACCCCACCCTATCTTCTGTCAGGTTCAGTCAACGTAGGACATTTAACAAACAACAGAACAGGAAGGAAGACAAACAGCGATGTCCCCAGATTACAATCTCCTACCCGCTCTGAAGCACATTGTGCCGAATATCCTCTTTTTATTGGGTAGGCCCTGGTTACATAGTCTATTGCTGCGCTAAAGGGTTTGGGGATTCACATAGCAGCAATGTGACAATCATCCTGGATATGACTCATTGCGCAGAAAATAATGCAAACATTTTCTTTAGCGCGGAAAGTTTCAGTCAAATTTCACAGTTCAACCACAAAATATCCCAGCCGCTATCTTGTCATGTTTCAGTTCCTGTTCTGCAACTGCAGCTTCTTCTCTCCACAGACGACCCCAACCCATATGGTTCAAACATAGGTCACACTGCTGAATAAATGCTTTGCAATTACTAAAAGAGTAAATATGGGATAACTTATGTACCTCTGTTCTAACATCTTCGCTCTCTGCTCACCATGCATACCACCACCCGCACACCCCATTAGTTTTGTTTACCTCATTTTACAAAAGTTGACACCACTCAAGCCCAGGTACAGTGCGAAGAAACTTTTTTTCTTTGTTTGTTTTAGTCGAGCAGCTGACAAATGTGGTGCTGTATTCTTCGGACACTTACACAAAGTCTGTCTGCACCGAGGACTTTGGGTAAGGTTTCCTCACACAATCCATCATGCCTCCAAATGAAAATATTTATTGTAACATCGTACACTGCATTCCACTTTTTAACACGCAGGGAGACAATTAATGCCAACTCCACATTTGAGAAATCTTTCCAAGTGACTCCGCTGCTGTCCAGCAACAAAGAGAAGCGAGGACTGTCAGTGGACGGGCGGCTAAAAGACGAGGACACCAACCTGGCGTCCACTACCTTGTAAGCTTCGGCCGAGGGCTTACGCTGAGCCTGCACAGTCTTTTCATCCTCTTATTGGGTGGCGGTGATACAACGCCGCGTTGTGTCATCCACTTATCGGAGTCTTAGGAGCAAATCCTCAAGCTGTGAAAGGTCAACTATTTCTGTCTTCCCGCAGGAGTCAGGATAATAAGGAGATGCAAGGAATCCTTGTATCCTACAAAGTCAAAGTCAACCTAATGGTGTCGGGCGGAGGGTAAGGTTGAACTCTGTCATATATTGATTAAGGCTGTGCCCCACTATGAAAACTAATGCTTGATTTTATTACGCGTCTCCACAAAAGCCTGCTGGGTGGCCTGACATCAAGGTAAATGCTGCTCTGCTTCGTCGCAGATCAGAAATATTCCCTTTTCATATTTTTACTATATTACAGTTTATGACTTGTGTTCTTCTAGTGACGTCACGGTGGAGCTCCCTTTGACGCTGATGTCCCCAAAGCCAGCAGGTGAGCTAAGCTCCATTCGTATTATTTTCTCATTGAAATATGTATGCAACACATTTGATGGACTTTTCTTTTTAACCACCAATGCTGCGTATGGCAGAAGTGTAAGTAAACTCCAGCCCACGGCAAAGACGTCCGCGTGGTATTGCGATGCTCCTGATGTGTTGTTTGATTTGATCTCTTTTGTGTTTGTGTATTTTTTACGAACCACAGCCAATTGGACTAAAGGCCTCTTTAGTTCAGGTGAGGTCATCACAGGTGTAGTGCATTCTGCTGCAGTGCCAATGTCATGTCCCAATTTCTATCTATCTTTCCTTTATATTGGCCATACAAATGCAAAAAATATGTTAACAACTCTATATAGTCAATGTAGCTAATACTTTAAATGATCGTACAAGTCCAAAAATAAATTGACGACTGTTGATTAGAAAACACAAAAACAGAAACACCGTCTCAACTTCAGAGGCAGCTGACAAAGGTGTTTCGCTGTCCACAGCACCGCATATGCCATTGTTAAAAGTCATTCAAATATAGAAACATAGTAGCAGGTTTATGTAATAAACAACATGTTTATCATTTCTGCTTATCCTCTGCTATGCATGTGGAATTTTTATTCCATATAGCCATGCCGCGTGAAACGGGGGGGGAAATTTATTTTGAGGAACTGACGCCTCTCACAAAACATAACAAAAACAATTGCCAATAGGGTCTGTGCTGTGTCTTACAAGTTTGCCATTTGTGAGTTTTTTTTATTTTGTCTGTCTATTTTTAATTTGTCTGTAACAACACTAGCCCTGTGTCACCAAATGTCATGTATAGACAGAATAACATTTGCAGTACCTTAATGCGGGCTCCAAAACGTCCTAATATCTGCGTATTGTGATCGCAGAACGGACATCGCCATCGAGCCAATGGACGAATGAGACGTCACCCTGATACAGACAGCAGAACAATAATGGAACTCAATGACTGAAGGACAAACATTACTGTTCCCTCACTTCCTGCGCACACACACAAAAAAAATCCTAGAGGTATTTCTATGGGAGCGTCTGCGTGATGTTTGATAGCTTTGAACACAAATAAACACACTCCATGTTTCTTTGACTCTGGAAATGTCTCTTAGTATAGAATGTGAACTTTTCTTTCAAATTGTTGTCAAATCTTCTAAGATGCTATTTAGCACTACAACATAATGTGGGAACGAATTGACATGACTGTCTTTCTTTAGAGACAATGTTAGGAAATTAAAAAAAAATGTTTCCCCATTATCTACTTTGCTTCCTGTTTTCTGTTACACAGCTAATGTTCTTAAAGAGCATATGCTATGGAAAATGTACTTTAAATTGTTTATACACAAATAGTTGGGTCTAAGGAGTGCCTACCAGCGAAGCAAGCGTAAATTAAACAAACCAAGTAAATTGTTTTAATCTGTGCATTTATGAAACCATGTCGCGAGTGCTAGAGTGCTGCTGTGTCTTCTGAAAATTCTTCTGGGGTTCTTTTTGATAGATTGGAGTTTCACAGATCATTTTACAAACGTGCTACTGTACTATCAAGACTATAAATACAGTTTAACAAATATGACAAAAAGTGATTTTTTTTTTTTACTGCAAACTACCCCTTAGTAAAATATTAAAACAAAATAACATCTCAACTTTTGTGACAAATGACAAGGCAAATCTCTGCATCTATAGTATCAATGCATCCATCATTAGTGCTCAATTTAACACCCATCCAAGCTGTCAACATATGTTGTTTACCACCTAAAAGTAAGGATGCAACGATATCCAAACATCACGATACGATATCACGAATGAAGATCACTATATGATAATTATCACGATATTGTGGCGAAGGTTGGCAATACAAAAAAAAGTTACAACATTGTAAAAAAAACAAAAATAAAAGCTCATACTAAAATATATATATATATATATATATATATATATATATATATATATATATATATATATATATATATCCCTACCTAAAAGCAAAACAAACAGAAACATGTAGTCTCAACTCCTTTGGACAAATGAAGACAAATACAAATCTATTTATCCACCCACCCAATAATCTATATTATCGGTTCCTCGATAGGTGGTCGGTCTGTCTGTCCATTTACTGCATCTCTCCATCCACAGATCCATCCGTCCATCACGCTGTCTGTAAAATAATTTGACCACTTTTTAATAGTAAACACTGAATAACAATGTTACCGATATCGTAATAATTATCTGTACTCAAATTACAGAAAGTACATGGACAATGAATTTCCAGGCAGTGGGTTGCCTGAAACAGCACCCCCTAGCTAAGTCTTAGCACTATACATGAAAGTCACCCTGCCCGACTCACACTAGTACCATCATTGTACACTGAAAAGCATGTAGTCCTGGAATCTTTATTTAAAAAATAATAATAATATGAGAAAAGAATGCTCCAAAATGCAAATTTTCTCTTGTCCCAACACTCCTACTGACCAAATAAAATCTCAAATTAACCAATTAAAATGACATTTAATTTAGTTGTTGTTGTTGCTGTATTATTTGTTCCATTGCTGTCTCTTGTAACCATGGGAACATTTGTTTTAATAATATTTCAAATAAAAAATATTATTCATGGAACGTGTGTCCCACAACCATGTTGTTACCTGCATAACCTTTTTAACATGGCAGAAGAAAAATGTGAATCAAATGGTTTGCTGGAGTTGACAAAACAAAAAATGGGTTGAGCAACTGGCAGCAAAGTGCTGCTTATTCTTCTCCAACGCCTCATGGTTGCGCTGTTTCACTTCTGTTCGTATGAAGGAGTTTAAAAAAAAAAAAAAAAAACGAACGCAAAGGCTGTAGCGAGCAGATGACGATCCACTGCTGTGCTGTGACTGCTCTCCCCTCTCCAGTCTAGACATCACATCACATCCAAGCCAAAGCCGGCTAGTTAGCTGCTTCGTATTTTCTTTGGGCCAAAATGTCGACCACAACCGGCGGCGGGGAGTTCGGCAACCCTCTACGCAAGTTTAAGCTCGTCTTCCTGGGCGAGCAGAGCGGTGAGTTTGGACGCCGCTTGCCGGAGTTAGCGATCGCTACCTGGGATGTGGAGGAGAATCATGTTAGCAGCCGGCTAACTAGCTCGTCGAGTTAGCTTACGGCCTGAAGTCTACAATGAGGGAAAATGAGCAGTCGCCGTACAATGCAACAATTATATATCTGTGCGTTTATTGGTTTAATCATGACGGCAATGTGGACATTTTCCGATTTTAGTCAACCTCGAATTGTGATGATGTCATCGGACACTCAGAGCTACCGAGTCTACTTTCACCTTTGAGCCAAATATGATTTGAAGCGACCTGACCTGACAGTGGCACGGATTTTAAAAATGTATTAAATGTTGACTTACCTTCAAACAAACGAAGAAGACATTAAACGTCTTGGTGTGTGTGATTCATCTCCACCTTGACAATAGCATCAATGAATGTGGAAGGTTAGCCAACGGTAGCTAGTAGCTGTTGACTTTCTACTAAGCGTGCGAGCTGTACATTTTTAGTAGGATTTTTATTTTTTTATTTGACACTCACGCTACCGAATTGACATGTTTAAATGGAATACCGTGAGACAATATTTTTTGGGAGGTAAACCCTCCCGAGTTGTTAGCTTAGCTCCATGTACAGCAGGACCTTCCTTAGCCACGTCGGCCAGTCGAGGTGAAGAACAACCGGCCGGCCTTCCTCGACAATTTAACGCCGCTGGAGAGTCGAGAATAAATACATTCTTCTTACGTGTTTACACGCTCTGTTTGTGTGCCTGGTTTGAAACGCAAAACTATTGGGCCTTTGAAATAATTGGCGACAAATTCGACAATTTGAACATGTTTTTTTTTTTTCTCTTTCCCGTCCATTTTAGTAGCTCCACCCATTTGCCAGCTCAGCTGTGTGGGCTCGACAGCTGACGACCGTGAATCACGTCAATGTCCCATGAAAAGCCGCCTGATTCACTCAAAATCCTTGATAACTTTAAAAATAATAATAATAATAATACATTTAATTTGTAATGCACTTTATATTTCAACAATGTCAAAAGTAGTACTCTTATACACAACGGTACCGTGCTGCACTAGTAGCACTACTAAGGCCAACTAGTAGGCATGTCGCGCACTCGTAGCCCACATATCGAGGAAGTCAAATAAATAAGCCATTTGAGCATTTAATCAGTCTATCCAGTTTAAGGTCCATGTACTAGTGCACTCTTTTTGCTCACCCATCCATCCATCCATCCATCCATTTTCTGTACCGCTTGTCCTGACAAGGGTCGCGGGGTTGCTGGAGCCTATCCCAGCTGGCTTCGGGCAGTAGGCGGGGTACACCCTGTACTGGTTGCCAGCCAATCGCAGGGCACACAGAGACGAACAACCATACTCACAATCACACCTATGGACAATTTGGAGTGTCCAATTCACCTGCCATGCATGTTTTTGGAATGTGGGAGGAAACCGGAGTACCCGGAGAAAACCCACTTTTTGCTCACTATTAAGAAAATTTAGCATATGGCATTTCTGCACACGAATACAACATTGGCATACGAGACAACTTCATGTTACCAATGATGAAAAACTGTGCATGAGTTGGCAACTGGCATGTAGGCTACTAATTGTGGCATCATTTACAGTTAGGCCCAGAAAGAATTGGACAGTGACACAATATATGTGATATGTGCTGTGTTTCTTCGCATTTGCAATCAAGATGCTTGAACTCGTGCGTCTTTTTTTTTTTTTTACAGTGGGAAAGACCTCGCTCATCACCAGGTTTATGTATGACAGCTTTGACAACACCTATCAGGTAAATACAACGTTCCCATCGGAAATAATGGATAGGATAAGTTGGGAGGAAATCATCAGCACAAGTTTACAATTAAGAATTACACATGTCAAAACCATAAAAAGCCTGACTTGAATATTGATAAGTGACGTGGTGATGCCGGCATCTCTTAACTTCCTGTGTCTTCGTCTTCTTTATGTCACACATTCTTTTTGTCTTAACACCCCGCATTGAGGCAGCTCATTCTTTCGGACTATGTTTCGCCGGAGGAACAAAAAGGAGGAAACAAAAATGCGTAACACGTCCGCATCGTGCTAAAATACTCGCCGGACAGCGACAATTGCGGCAATGCTCTTCTACATGCTGTCATGCATCACCTCTGCTCTGTTATGACTGTGGTGCGACCTCCGCCGGCGAACGATTGCCGGGTAGACATGGCGTTTATACAAGACAGTGATACATAAAAAGGGGTCTCAATGGAGCTGAGCTGCAGAAGCGATTGCTTGTGTTGCAGTGATGAATCCGTGTATTTGTTCTTTTATTTTGAATTGGCATTCAAAAATCAGACAAGAAAAGCAATTGATTATTTTTGTTATCATCCAACAATCTTCTTCATCGCGGGTGGCCTGGAGCACAGATTGTGTCAAACAAAAAACAAAACTGACATTTTTCATCATTAAACTTGAGGCTCAGATCAAAAATATGGAAATGGAAAAAAATGTGGGCCACAGGACTGAATTTGATTTTATATTTAATTGGTTGTAGTAACGTGACCCCAATGGAATCGTAACGAGCACCAGTAAAAGTATGCTAGTTTGTTCATTTCATTTTTGTCACAGTCCATCAGACTTATTATAACACGCACAATTCTGTATCATATAAATTGTTTTCAACTCATTCATGGAATGCCACAAATTTACTTAGGGCAAAAAAAAAAAAAATCTTTAAAGTATTCTGATTCACAAAACGTAATTGAGCAATTATCTGTATGTCTCGCAAAAATAATAATAATAAAAATAAAAAAAAGGTCACTTCATTTTCCATTTTTTGGATAGCCAACTAAAAAATAGAAAGATTAAATTAATACACAGATTGTGATGTCTTTTTCAAATTCAGTTCTACAAATGCATATACAATGATGCGCACTTGCAACGCTTCTGCTGTTTACATCATCGTGTTACCGCCTGTTGCCGTGACGTCAACGTTTTGATGCAGCGATTGTTTTGCAGGCAACAATTGGCATCGACTTTTTGTCAAAAACCATGTACCTCGAAGATCGTACGGTAAGCCGTGTTCTCTTTCATTTTTTGTCATTTCCACAAAAGAATCATTGAACCTTGTTAGAATGCTCAAAGCATGCATTGGCTTATTACGTATAGCACCCACCATTTCCACATGATCACCCTTTTCACTTTTTTTTTTTGGACCCAATCTTACAGTTTCATCATTCATTTTGTCAAGACATGATCATATTTTCAGTTCCCTTTTTTGTTTGTTTGTTTGCTTGTTTGTTTTTTGTTCTCCTTCCATCCTCTGTCCCGGGTCACGAAATCCCACCTGCTCCCCACACGTGCGCGCATGCGTCACGGGCGGCCAAAGATTCGGCTGCAGCTCTGGGACACGGCGGGACAGGAGCGATTCCGCAGCCTCATCCCGAGTTACATCCGAGACTCGGCCGCCGCAGTTGTGGTTTATGACATAGCCAGTAGGTATCACGGCCTCGTCTCGCCTCCCGGTCCTTTTGCTTGTACACGCTGATTTGTATATATGACCGGAGAGCCGATAGGCCGAGACTTTTAAGGCCGCGAGGTCGCCATCTTGCTCCTCCCAAGGAAACGTTTCTCGGCATAGGATCCTTTACATTTACAGTATTGAAATTGGAGAACATTTGAGACAGTACTTAGTAGAAAACAGCATGATTTATGATGCTGTAAATGTGTTCAACATAAACAAGAGGACTTCAGCCATTTTACAACTTGCCTTAAGCACGGAAATCCCCCACGCGCGTGCGTCACTCGAGAAATAATTCATAAAAAGGACATTTCCAGGGTTCCGGCTGACGTGTTCCTCGTGTATAAAAGAGGATAGCAACCGGAACACAGTCTCTCAAAACCTTCTTGCGCAAATCAACACGACGGGCTCCGAGTGACAAGCAATGCTGGCGCTGGTTCGGGACTCACAGTTACATACGTAACTTAAATGCATGTACAAATTATATGCTTTGATGTTGTATACAGGAGGAAACTTTTATATTTGTAATTAAAGAATGATATCTTATTCAACAAAAGATGCCTCTGCCAAATCTACACTCAAAACATTTGGCTCAAAAGTAACCCAATTATGGATCAAAAATGGATCGATCCACTTTATGGGTCAACTTGACCCAACATTCTGGCTTGTTTTGTACAAAATGACCCAATTTGTTGACCCATGTGAAAGATCTGACCAATATTTATGAGTTGTTTTACACTAAAAGACTCATTTCTTGACCCCAAAGTTGTGTCAAATTGACCCAAGTAGAGGATCAGTCCATTTTTGACCCACAGTTGGGTTATTTTTTGACCCAACTGTTACGTGTTCAAAAATAGTGACACCCCCGCCCCCCCCCCTATATTAAGAGCCTACGAGCTGTCTAATCTGTACGTGTACCATATAGTTTATACAGTAGTCTGCTCGCGAGATTGGAGGAGTAAGATGGCCGCCCCGTGGCTTCGATCAACGGCTTGCATGGGCTACCGGCTATCCAGTCATATATTCAGATCCGTGCTCATACCGTACCGTGCGCAAGGGCATACATGGCAAAAGCGTTTCGTGGTGTGGAAACCCCCACTGGACGCCGCAGTGAGAGCGTCTCCCAAAGCGTTTCACCAGCAGTGCCGGGGGGGTGTCCACGCTCGCTACATGCTGTTTATGAGAGGCTGTATTGAATAGAAGGAGCTGATGGAATGAATCACTCAACGTTTCTTCCGATGTCTCCGTGTGGGCGCAGATCCTCTGAATGGGATGTGACGAAAGAATGATTCAGCAGGGCCTCTTTTTTTTTTTTTTTTTTTTTTTCTTTCCTTACATTTTGCTGCTCACCTCCACTTCATCATCTCAATGATTTCCCCCCACTTCATTAAAAAAAAACAGCTTGGCTTGCCGTTAGTCGTCTATTCCTAGCTCCCCCTTTTTTATTCTGCGTTTTCCTCCCTCTTTATCTCCAATCTCCCTCCCCCCCCACCGTTCCAACCCGCAGGTCCGACTGCAGCTTTGGGACACTGCCGGACAGGAACGCTTTCGTAGCCTCATTCCCAGCTACATCCGCGACTCTACCATTGCTGTGGTTGTGTATGACATCACCAGTGAGTCGGGGCTGTTCGCTAACGTTCCTTTTAGGTGCCGAGAGACGATTGAGTTGCATTAGGTACACCTGTGCAGTCTAAAGCGGGGCACGCGTGCCCATTTTGAACATTTTGTCAGATTTTTAACTCATTCACTCGCAGCCATTTTCACCGAAGCAACCCCCCTTCGCTCCCGGCTGTTTTACTGGATTTTGACTGATTTTGCAAGGCACGCAGAATATTGTGTTCTATTGCTATAAAAACATGGAACCTGCCAAAAAAAAAAGATTAGAGTCGCTTCTTTCATCAGGAAAATAAGTATATTGTTTCTGTTTTGTAGCAATTATCATTAGAATATCGCTAAGTTTCGTCAATATTCACATTCCTGGTGAAAACACTGTCAAAAAGAGCTTGTTGCAACATGGCCTGATCTCTGATAATATAAAGCAATATTTAAAGTAAAATAAAATAAGTTACATTCTTACCTGTTTTGCACAGCTCTCACGCCGATTGCCCTGGTGTACCTAATGTTGTGTCCACTGGGTAAATGTCTTGTTTGCCTGGAAATCCTCAGAAATTGTACAACCAACCTCGGCATTTCCATTTTCCAACTCTTACTCTTAATACTTTTGCTTACTAACCCAAGTACAGTAATGAAACTAATACTTGCTTGTGCACACCTTTCTAAAAAAGTGGCTTGAACATGTTGAATGAAGGTCAACGTGTAGCTTGTGCACGTGCATTGATGTCTGCCATTTTCTTTTGTTGTCAGATCTCAACTCCTTCCAACAAACCTCAAAGTGGATCGATGACGTGCGAACGGAGAGAGGAAGTGATGTCATCATCATGCTCGTTGGGAACAAAACAGACCTGGCAGATAAAAGGTACATTCTTGTGTTGGACGTGTGGACGTCACAGTGCAGTGTCGGTCAAAAATGAATATTGGCGGGATAGAAAAAATACAGCGGAACCTCTGTTTGAGCGCACTTTGTTCCGGGATGCTGCTTGACTTCCATTTTCTTCAGATTTGAAGACGTTTTCTGTAAGAAAAGAACTGCCAAAGTTCCATAAAAAAATTAAACCCCATTGAGGCTGGTCCTCAAAGCTAAAGAAAAAGCAAAAATCTTGGAAATCCCCAGAGGTTCCACTGTAGTTTATTTTTGTAAAACCCCTGCCCGAGTTTGGAATCCCACATTTCCCCCCCAAAAGTGCACCTCATCCATCTTTGTTTGTCTTTATTATTTTCCACTTTGAATATGATTCAGTACTTTCTACAGTGAACCCCCGCCACGTCGCAGTTTTTTTTTTATGGCTTCCTGCACAGACACGGCGCTCGGCATATGCTTATCACGCATCACCTGCCTGGAAGGAACCAAAAAAATTAATTTTTTTAATTAAAATAGAAATTTGTAAAGTATACATTTTGTGTTCCTCTTCTTTTGCCCATATTGAGTGAAATTAAATACATTTCTTGGACGTATGCGGAGATGAAGGCAAAGGCCGACCGAGAGTGCCTGGAGGGCATGCGAGATCGCTTCGTGCATAGTCGGGATCGCTGGTTCGCCCCCCAAGTCAATTTGCGGTCCTCTCCTGGAGCCTGAGTGAAATTTATTAAATTCTTTCACGTACGCGCAGGTAAAGGCAAGTCGAGGCCCCACAAAGTGGGGCCGAGAGCGCCCATTGCGTAACAGGTGTTGAGCCAATGTACTTACCCCTAAAAAATTCCGTTTTATAAATAAGTGCTTGTATTTAACGACCGATAGCTGCGTGGAGAAGCAAAAGAAAAGCGAGTACTCAAACTCGCGTTTGGCAGCAGACTGAAGGTGCATTCAATGACCACTCGCACTATAATGTAATGTCCAAAAAGTGACCAGAAAATATTCAGAAAGGAAGAGGAAAAGTGTAAAATTAGCATATTATAAAATTAGCATGTCCATGAAATTGCCAAAAAATGACAGAGAACTGAATAAAAAATGCAGAAAAGAAAAAGTAACCAAAAAATGTCCACAAAATTGTCAGAAAATTTATAGCAAAAAAGTCAAAAAAAATGGCCATAAAAAGGAAAAAGAGAGGCAGACAATCATTATAATGTCCATAAAATTTTCCAAAATATCAGAATTTTGACAAAAAGGTAGAAAAGTCCAAAAATAAAAACGGGGGTTCACTGTTTGTTTGTTTTTGCCTCAGATTTGTGTTATTTCCTCAGTTTCATTCTGTCATTTTGATTTGATTTCATTTCTGCGTGTGTGTGTGTTTGCATGTGTTTTTTGGATCCTCCACCTTGTCTCCTCCCCACCCACCACCTTCCTACACCCCTCCCCCCCCCCCCCAACCCCCACCACCACCACTACCTTTCCCGGCTGGGACCGCGGCAGGCAAGTTTCTGTTGAGGCGGCAGAGAGGAAAGCTCGAGAGCTGAATGTGATGTACATAGAGACCAGCGCCAAGGCTGGCTATAACGTCAAACAGGTTGGTGGCGGCTGGCCAAGCGGCCATGTTGTCCTTCATGTCAGGGAGCGTGACTCTGGATCCCAACGTCATCAATGCAATGAGTCGTTTCCCTGCTAGCGTCTTTTTGGCTCTGGTTTTCCGCGTCTGTTCTAATCAAACTAACCACGCGCTTCCTTTTCAAAGCAAGACTCAGCGAGCGTTCTTCTCTCTCCTCTCTGCCTTCTCCTTTCGGGCCTGTTCTCTTGACAATGTTTCGGCCTATCCACGTCCACCTCTCGGTCCCGCGTGGCCCCCCGCCCCGAGCAGACAGATCACCACGGAGGAGGGCGAGCAGAGAGCTAAGGAACTGAATGTCATGTTCATTGAAACCAGCGCAAAGACTGGCTACAATGTCAAACAGGTAGACGTTCCCATTTCTCTGGCGTCTCACTAACGATGCTGATTCCGCACTTCTGCTTTCGACTCTCCTCTTTTACTCCTTTTTTTCACTAACTCTGCCTGTGATAAAAACGTAAATTCAATGCTTTATTGTCCTGAAGGTTCTTCAACGGGGGGGGTCCCTGGACCTATCAAGGTTCGCGAGTTGTAAATTGGTTCCAAAAAAATCATTTGCAAGAATTACTTTCTTTCTTATTAGTTTTCTAAGTAAACTACATCTGCCGTCTGGTGTGGCAATAAAACAACACAAATCAAATATAACGCCCTCGCTTAGCTTTGCGGCAATTTGAAGATCAGATATGATTGTAATGTGTCATCACATAAATCTGACATGCAGGTATAAATAAAGGAGAGCAAAAGGTGTTTTTGCACAGAAATACTTCCCACTACAAAAGGCATATTTTTTCCCATGGATGTAGTCGTATTTCTCAGCGAATGGCACCTTTTCAAGAATAAAAGTTGTGATATTTCATTAAAGTTGTATTTTGAAAATGGTTATAATGGAACTTTCTTCCTTTTGTTAAACTTTGACTTTAACAATATTACGCCATTATCTTGGAAAAATTAAATTCAAGATTGTCTTATTTTCTGGAAAAAAAACGTCCAAATTATGAGATACCAAGTCAAGAAAATTGAATAATGTAAGTCAAAATGATACAAATACTTATTTATATTTACCAGATACTATCTCATAATGAGAAACCCAAGTACTGTATGTATTATGACACAGACCTAGTATCACATAATTATTACTTACTTTATAATTATGACTTAGTGTCTCATTATTTTGACTAAATGTCACATAATAATTAGCCTTTTTTAATTATTATTATTTCTTGTTTTTTTTCCTTTACTGCTTCTATATTATTTTTTATAATGACATTACAATTTTTCCCTTTTATGGTGCTCCATTAGTGGGACCAACTTTTGTATCGATTTGAATAACGCCACTGCTCAACAGAGGTGGCAAATCCAGGTCCAGAAAGTAAAAACCTTGCCACAGTTTGGCTTTAGCCCTAGCTAGCTCCCTAGCTAGCTCCCCGGGTACATATTTACCTGCTAGGGAGCTAGCTAGCCTGCCACAGTTTGGCTTTAGCCCCAGGTGCTAGCTAGCTAGTTCTCTAGCTATCTTCCCGGGTGCTTGTTTACCTGCTAGCTAGCCCGAGGGGCTAAAGCCAAACTTGAGCAGGCTTTTTACTTTCTGGACTTGGATTTGCCACCCCTGCTGATCAATGAATGGAACTCTGTAAACTAACGGCTAACCCACTGTCAGACAAACCTTAGATCAATTTGTCTTACATTTGAATCATTTTGGTCTAAAAATGCTATTTATGGTGACGTATTTTTCCACTTTGTCTGCATATTGACGCATCACATTCGTGGCTAATTCTCGTGTCTTGTTTTTCAGCTGTTCCGCCGCGTGGCGGCTGCATTACCTGGAATGGACAGCACAGCGGAGAAGAGCAAAGAAGACAGTATCCTTCAAAAATGACTTTCAGTCTCAAATTGGAGTCTGTGAGCTGCGCGCTCCACAAAACAATTAGGAATAAATTATTTTGCATAATAAATGCCGGTACACTTGGATTAGGATTATTAGGGGGACCTCACAACAACATTAGAATACATTTGTTTTTATGAAAATCACTTGTTAAAATATGACTTTACTCTTTACACAAAATGTTGTCTTTAATATCCTATTACAATTTATTTCCTTTTTTTTTTTTTAGAAAAGGCAACGTTTTCATTCCTATGGAATTTAGGGGTAACACACGGTTGTTAAATTTAAATTAGTATGAGGATTATGGGTAAATGCTTGCAAACATTTCTCAAAAGTTTGATAGCCCTTGTCTAACATACTATTCCCTTTTAAGGACTGTTTCATGTGTTTAAAAAAAGAAAAAAAAGAAATGAGTGAAGTTAAGAATGTGCAAACTCACGGCCGACGTTGCTTAACTCGACTCCCTTCAGTGATCGACATCAAGCTGGAGAAGCAGCCAGAGATGACGGTCACCGAGAGCAGCTGCTCGTGCTAGTACACGACACTCCGACCCAGCCCGTCTCACCCGCCCACTCCCACCTTAAGCCCCCCCCACCCTCCCACCACCACCACCACCACTCACCACCCGCTTGTCTCTCAGTGGCCACTCGGGGATCAAACACTGGAGAGTTAGCGCGTGGATGTGCGTTACTGAATCCACGTGGAAATGCAAAGGATACGTGAGCCCACGCGCGTTTTGAGTCGGGCGACTTGCATGGCATTACAATTGGCAACACGTAGAAAGCGCAGACTGACTTAGCTAACCGCTTTTTGGGTTATCGCACACTCGGAGTCTTCGTGCTGTGACTTTTTTTTTTTTTTTTGTCATCGTCACGTAAAAAAAACGCTTTGGATTGTTTAGATGACTCAACATTTTGTTGTTGTTGTTTTTTTTTTGTATCTGCAATAGAGAAGTTCTAAGATGGCTGCTTATTTCTTAACTTCTATGTTGTATTTTAAGGAAGTAAACAGGATCTTACTAATCGTCACACAAAATGTGTGTCTCATTAACACAACACAGCAGGAGGCGTCAACAATTGTGGGCACTATGGAAAGCTGTTCTTAATATGCACCTCGAGGTACTAGTACGCTCTTTATCCTCACTAGTAAGACAAATTAGCGTACTACTAGAATGACTGTCTTACTCGTAATGTTTTTCTTTTTTTTCACTATTAGTGCCACATTTGGCCCACTTGGACACAATGAAACCTTATTAGTAATCTACTGTGCTGCACTAGTAACACTACTTGTAGGCATGTGCACTAGTATCCTCCTTATGAAGGATATTGAAGAAATGGCTTTGCATCAAACGTTTGAGCATTTATTTGATTATAGTAGAAAGGTTTTTTTTTTCCTTCTACTAGTCCCACTTTCGGCCAACTAGTATGCAATTAGACCTAACTAGAAAACTACTGTGAAGTGCTAGGTGAGAACTGTTAGAATTTCACAAGACACTTGTACTAGTCAACTATTGCACATTTTGGCTTCACTAGTAACATAGTTGTCCTCCTAATATGCCAAAAGTTAGTCCTACTAGTGAGGGCAAAGCACATACTAGTACATAATGATTAAAAGTTTGAACAGCTTAGTGTGTATTATTGCAGAAAAGCCAAAAGGGGCACTAGATGTGGAAAAAAGATTACTTGTAGGAGTCTCATTCTACTTTTTTACTCGACAAAAGCATACTAGTACATGGTGGATATCACAGAAATGGAACCAAAGCTCAAGCAGAAAGATGGTCTTCAGATTTGAAAAATATATCGCCCAACTTGGGGGATTTTTTTCCTTTTCGGCCAAGCCCCGAGTGAGCAAAGCAACCCCACCACCACACTGCGCCGTGTACGTTTGTTTCACGTGAGACCCGACTCCCAAGCGGTAAACGCCAAACTGCCCTCGTTAACACCCTTAAAGCATGTAAATGCTCATTTCGCCATACTTAACAAGGACGTGAGGACTCGTTACATACTCGATTACTCTTTTTGCAACACTCCCGCCATGCCTTGGATCCTCCATGTTGTGACGATCACACATTTATATCGCAGCGCATGCTCGCCATGCAGGATTTCTACCGACGACGACACAGATGCCTTGCTTGTTTTGTTCACCGACGTTGTGCACTCAACCAAGCCACAAATATTGTAACATAGATGAAAAGGGAAGCCGGACGACTGCTTCGGTGGCTTCGACTCGTCGTCGTTTTCTCGAGCCGGTCGACGGGAGCATGTCCTCCCGAAACAAAACACAAACACGCTTACGCACTAACACCCCCCGCTGTAAAAAAAAAAAAGGCCGCGTTAGTCGCAGTATCCTTCGCTGTATTGCTATTATTGCTCGTGTAGGACCGTTGTTTTTATGTGATTATTTATTCAGTAACTGGGGCAAACACATGAAAATTGTCAGCTTGACCAAAAGTGCAAATGCTGAGGCGCATGTCGAGAAAGCTGTTTTATTTATTTGCGTGTCTGCCGAGGACCCTCACTCTCTTCTCTTTAAGGCGTTGTCGCACAGCTCGAAAGGACTTCTTGCGCTGTGTTGTCACGGTAACACTGTTTACAGTCCAGGCCGTAAAGGCTACTACGCGCACACAAACGCATACAAACCAATTCTTTAGCCATAGCGTAAGTTAACACACATTGGTCCTTCGTGGCTGTCGCTGGGTTTTAAAAGTACGTGTCGACATTTGAAGAAGGAAAGAAAGGAAAAAAAAGAGGATTTTGAGCTCTCCTATGACTTGCCACAACTTAATACTCAGCTTTGTGCTCTTCGGAATCGTGTCTGTCCACTTGAACTATGCTGTCTACTCGTGTTTAGCAACGTTGTGTGAATATTATTACTATCTGGTGTGTAAAAAGGAGAGTTAACGGCACACAAGTGTAGGCCTATCACATGGAATACAATAAAGATTATTTCACCAAAGCGCATTCTTGATGACTATTTTTTTTATTATGCATTGTTTTGTACCCCAAAAAATCAACTCGCATACACAGCTGCAACCCATTGAAATTACAGCACAGTTTATAGAATAATAATAATGTAAAGAATTAAACAGTTTGCCGCCATCTTGTGACATCTACAGGAAATTATCAAACATTTTAGAGGGCGTAATCGACTTGCGGCAGTTTAAAAAAAAAACAACACCTCCGATGTTGCCAATTGGACTCAAATTTGTCTGAATCAGATGAGCTCGAGGGAAACTGCCTCGTAGTATCTCTCCCTGAACTGTGAATTTTTACATCATGTATGAGATTAGGGGAGGGGAAATCAAGTGTAACACATTTGTAGTCTTAGTTGGAGCATGGAGAATTTTATGGCCAATTCATTCAGGAATCGGGTCATTTCAAATGGGTCACATACTTTTTCATGCACCATTTGAGTCTTGAACAACTTCATCACAGTTAGCTGTGGTTTTAATGGCAACACTTTTCTTAGCCCCATTCATTCTCAACGCAATGTTGGATTTCATTGTGATGCTATCATGGTCCACTCAACAACACTCAAGGTATGGGAAGCACGTCACATACCGTCCAGGTGTGTCACATTAGACCGAAACTACATAGTTTACATAATGTGTTAAGTCATGATGGCGTGGCCACTGGCCAAGTAAGCAGAAGGCTTACAGTGACTAAGCAATAAGCAAAGGTGGCAAAAAGTCATCATGCGCACTCTGTACTTATTTAAAGTACAGGTAGTTGTGTTAAAATAAAATAAAAATAAAAAAGCAGAAGGTTAATTCGACTCTTGAGTAAAAATAAAATAAATGGAAAGATGGGGAGGAAAAAAAAACCTTGTGGGCAAGCCGGACGGTAACATTATCAGTATTTTGGACTAGATTCGTTAAATAACACACTACTAGCGAGACTCAGACATGACAAGGATGAGGAAATAAATTATGGCCACAAAGAAAAAGATTTAAAAAATGCACACGAAATAGTATTTTGAGTCTACTATCACTCCCGTGATAAATTTTCAGACGTCTGGGTAACCAAATGGAGCACACCTTGTCGAGACACTACGCCGTTCTCCACTTGTCAGTTTCTAGAAAATGTGCACTCGCTTTGCTTACCCAGACGTCCAGAAATACGAGCATACGTCATACTATATAGCGTTTGTATTTTGCGTGCAGCTCTGAACATTTTACACGGAAATATAGGCCATAAATTAGCATTGTGTGCCCCTATTGACTTCGTGTCCACAAATTGGTATCTCTTAGCCATAAATGTTGCCTTTTTAAGCGCACATACTTGTTGCATGCGTATAAAATGAATACAATGTAAATTTGTAGTACAATAGCACGTAGTAGTTAGAGGCTTGGGAGATCAAGTCAGAGAGGCCAGAATAATGAGATAGTTTGGACATGTCCAGAGGAGAGATAGTGAGTATATTGGCAGAAGGAGGCCGAGTTTCCAAGAGGATGCAGAGGACAGGCTTAGATGGATGCAACTGATTGGCTGTGGCGACCCCTGAAGGGAAAAGCCGAAAGGAAAAGTAGTAGTAGTAGTACGTGCAATTCAATTTCCGGGACATACAGGTAACCAAATCGAGCGCACTTTCCGTCGACTTGTTTACCCAATCGTCCAGGATATTTCGATTTGTGCGCATATTACACTTAAACTTCGTAGCAACAAATATTTTTCGTACTCACGTTTTGCCTTTAATAGACTAAATGGAAGCCACGAAAATGGCTAGGCATATTGTGTAACTTTTTGTTTTTGTTTAAACAAACATTTGAACGTTTTTCAGAGTGGGTTACGGTACTGATTTTTTTTATTTTTTTATTTTTTGTACCTGTACGTGTTACCACGTCACCCGTGTGGAGGTGGAGGTGGAGGTGTGTTCCTCTTCCTGTGCGTATGCGAGTCAAGGAATGGCTCAGGAATTCAGCCGCAAGAATCCTGCTCGACTCGATCGGCCTCGCTTTATATTTAGACGGCAGCCCGCAAAAAGCTCCACACTTGACTTCGGGGGACTTTTAAAACAAGAGCCACCTTTATCGACCGTCATTTTCTTCTTCTTCTTCTTCTGTGCTTGCGCGTTGGGACATTGTCAGCATGTCTTTCGGCAGCATCCTACCGGACGTCTCGACCTTTGCTGATTTCAAGAATCAGTGTCTGTCCACCTCAAACAATTGGCAAAACAAATACGACAACCACGCCATTCAGGTGTGGATGGAAACCCCCAAGGACAAGGGCAACAGCACCGGGCCGAAAGTGCACAAGATCAAGGTAAGGCAATCAAATAATACAGTCATAATAATACAAATCAAATCAACAGGTATACCGCAACACATTGCGACGGCCACTCCATTTTTTATTTTATTTTTTATTTTTTTTACAGCAAGTACCACATCAAAAGTAATGCTTGGCTCTCTGTGTAGCACCATTGTGGGCATTGTAACATCATGCACAGTTAGTATTAAAACTGTACCCAATTTAAAAAAAAAAACAAGCAGTAATAAAATATTAAATGTAAATGTGTTGTACTTAAGTTAAATACGACTGAATTGTGTGAATTCAGCGATTGTTTCATGTCGGACTAGAGGGCGCCAGCAAGCCACATTTTAAAATAACAAGAGTTAATATTGCGGATGAATGAACGAATGGTTAAAACATGAAACTCTTACATTGTATAAATTAATTTAACACATGAGGACATACTTTTCCAGAAGGTCCATTTCTATGTAATTTAAAAGTAATTCAGAACTCAGGCCAATTTATACCTAATACGATATTCACTTTAGATTTCCTTCGAACTTTGCGTCCCAGTGCAGTTCTGGCTTGCAATAGTATTAAATACACCTTTTAGGAATGCAACTTCTATCTTGTTTTTGGTAGAATCTCTTATCGATTGTGTGCAAACAACTTAGGTAGACCTTCCCATCAATACAAACCTATGCTAATGATACCCTGGCCTCCTTGGTGGAGGTAACGGCAATGGACAATGTAATATTTCACCACGCTGTTCTACTTCTGGCAAAAGATGGAAAAGAAGAAGAAGAAGGAAAAAAAAAAAGGGAAGGGCTGGAATGCTGATTGTAGCCGCGTGAGTTTGAATGTGTGAAGCGTCGGTTACAAACAATGTTGCATGCAGTAAATTGCTTGCAAGCTAGACGGAACGGCAGTTGGAATTTACGTCATATGAAAATGTGCAATGTCACCGTATGTGTGTGCGTGGGCGTGTCAGAGTTATGTTTTGGATAGTTTTTTTTCTTTTATCTTGTTTTTTTTAATCCAGTGAGTTTGAATTTCTTTTTAGAGCAAGTTTGTTAGTTACTTTTTTTAATGCTTCAATTTAGACTAGTTTTTCTTAGTCTTAATATTAGTTTTTGGGGGAGTATTTGTCGGGTGCAAGAGTAAAAAAAAAAATATATGTATGTAACGTACGATTCAGTAAATGAATCAACGACAATTACGAAATGACAGTTTGATCTTCCTTTCTCTGTACAGACGTACAGCAATACCGTAATAAACACATTCAAAATCAACATGTGACGAATGAGCTCATAAATGATACGAATTGACGAGAGAAAAACAAAGAACGTTGATGCTAGAATTACAATTAGTTTCAGTTAATTATGAATTTCATATATTTTTTTAATTCTAATCGTTATCATTTTGTTAATGCCTTTTCATGAACAATTCCATAAAAATAATAATAAGAATAACATTGTTGTGTGTATGTTCCAGTGTAAAATCATAATCAAAGACGTCTCCGCGGCGACCATGTACGACGTCATCCATGACAGCAAGTACCGGACGACGTGGGACCCCAACATGAAGGAGAGCTTTGACATCGCCCGCGTCTCCGACTACGCCGACATCGGCTACTACTCATGTGAGTGGGCCTATCTTCCCCGGACCGGTCGCCACCCAATCACAGAGGCTTTTCTTCTGGGTGAAGCCGCGTACGGACGTCCCCGACCATTTCAAGTCATGACATTTCTGTTGACACTTTGAAGAGCATGCAGGAGGCCCTCCGAGGCTTGCCCGGCGTGTTTGTTGTCACAATTCGGAGAAAGACAAACTTTGAGGGCAAACCCACAAAGACGTTCTCATTTCACCCCCGTCTCCTTTTGTCCCGCGCAGGGCGTTGTCCAAAGCCGATTAAGAACCGGGATGTGGTCACCCTGCGCTCGTGGCAAGTGACGGACGACGAGTACCTCATCGTCAACTTCTCAGTCAAACATCCGGTACGTGTCTTCCCCCCCCCCCCAAGTATATCCTGCAAAACTGAATTTGTTTCAGGGGTTCCATTCAAAAAGGGAAACTTGCGTATGAAACAAATTCATTACACAAAAAGTGAAATATTTCAGTTCGTTCATAATAATCATAATATCACAATAAATACAACTGTTCTTAAATTAGGATTAGCTGAAAAAGTATAGCAGTCAAATTAAAATGTTGTCTTTACAATAACTTGTTGTTCGCGCCTCTCGTAGTCTAAACACGGCATTCTGATTAATAATATTGCATTTACGGAATACACCCATTTTTATCTATCTCAGACGGCGGCCATTTTGTCACTTGCTGCCACTCAAAATGTCATCGCAGTGCGAAAGGGCAACAACCAATCACGACTTACCTGTTTTCTTAGTTTGGACATGCTACGTTTGCAAGCTGAGCACTTTGGCACTGTGGTGTCCTTTTCAGTTGACAGCAAGTGGCAAAATGGCCGCCTCCTTGAGATGGATTTTTTTTTTTAATGGATGGATTTTGCTGCTTTAATTCATATTCTATATTTTACAGAAAATGGTTCTAGACTAATGGGCGTGCATATAACATTTATTGTCAATTATTTTATTTTTTTTTTTACTTGGTTTGCTCTTTAAATTTAATTTGAAAAAGTTCTTAAATATCAAATGCAAATCTATAGTACTAAAAAGTTAAAATGTTAAATACAACTTAACTGTACTTAATGCAGTGATTTAGTTTTTCTTTCTGCAATACCACATTTGAAGAAATACTGACCTAAAAACGAAAAAAAAAAAAAATTATGCAATAATTGATTTTCAAAATGGTAGGAATCAGGCTTCTGAAACGTTAAAAAAAAAATGCGTTTAATAAACCTATATTTACAGTACAAAATTCCCAGTACTACATCTAATATCAAAATTTAAAACGATGAAAACAAATAAACTAAACTAAGGGCTCAAGTCTCGTGCTGTGTGGAATGCCAACTAAAGGAATAAATTAATTTGAAGCATTTGAAAAATTTACTCAAATGTTGTTCATCTTGGGATCATTCCAAAGTTTGGGACGCCCCTCCCCACCTCTGAGGTACGTACCACTTGGACATCCGTACCTCCACCAGCAGCTGGTCGAGACCATTTCGAGATTTAAAAACAAAATAGTGAAATCTTCCAAAGAACTCTGAAAATGTGCACGCGGCCGCAATTGGAGTCACGTGCTCCCTCTCACGTGTTCCAGTTTGGACGCGAGCAGCAGCATTTTGAACCGTCTGGACACGTTTGAGGGAGGACTGGCTGACTCCAAAATAAATTGCTAATTTACTGTACTGCATCCAATTCCATTCCAGGAATACCCTCCGAAAAGCGGACTGGTGCGAGCCGTTTCCATCCTCACCGGCTACTACATCAAGCCCACGGGGCCCGACAGCTGCATTTTCATTTATCTCTCACAAGCCGACCCCAAAGGTACGATGCACTTCAAAACAAATGTGTGTATTTCTATGGGACAGAGCGAATAGTGTCCAAGAAAGACGCTTGAAACGACTGTTTGTATTCCCACCACATTTGACCGACTCGAACAACAGCAAAAGAATGACCGCAATTTATTTGTGAGATATTTTCAAATGAACAGTTTGTCAATGTTAAATTGAATATTTTTCCTCTCAGGTTCTCTTCCAAAGTGGTTAGTGAACAAAGCTTCTCAAGCCATGGCGCCGCGGGTAAGTCACACAAGCTGAGCTACATATCAGGGGCGTCCAAAGATTTTTGCACACACGGCCACACAAAATGGCGGCTCCTCAGCAATAGCGCGTCAAACTAGTTTGCGAGCAGATAAATACAATACAGGGTGTTAAAAAAAAAGAAGAGAGAAGATATTTGAATATCCGAATAACGAGGGCAAGCAAACCAAACTATTTAAACTTTAGTGTTGGGTTCAAGACAGACCTCAGCCTTCTCAGCTTCTCAGTACAGCAATAATATCAGTTGTTCTCTGCAGAGGATAAAGAATATATGCCCGTGCGTAATTTTTTATCTTTTAACGTTTGTTTCTGGTTTGTTTGCTGCTAATTGTTATCCCTTGTGCCATTGTATGTTAGCATGAAGGTAGCTAGCAGAGGCTATGTAGTTGTTGTTTTTACACATACTGCTCAAAATTGAGATAATCTGAGCGACAATTGGCTATGATATAAAATGTCAACTTTGTTGGAACACCTCGAAATAAAATTTGAATTAAACAGTCTACATGTTGAGTCCGTCATGATAACATTTCAACCTTATTTTATTTATTTTAGGGATGTCAAAATGTGTGTGTTAATTTTGAGTTAATTTAAAGTTCCTTTAATGGCACTAATTATTTTAACGCGCGATTAATGACCGCCCCTCACTTGGACACTACACGCCAAAATTTAGCAGTAATACATTTAATAATAATGCATATATTTGAGGAGGGTGGGCTCAAGTTGTATTTTACAATTTTATAAATGTGCAGAATTTCACAAGTTACTTCATGTTAAAGATGAGATCGCTCTTAATATGAAAAGAAAAATGCACTGAGCTGTCACCAATGTCTTACAAATGCAATTATGTCATCTAGTGGCAGAAAATGACCTCAACACAAATCAAGATCAAACTCATTTTTTACAGTACATCTTTTTCATTTTAACTCAATTTTATGAATTATTATAAAATTGCTGTAGTTTATGTGTAACAAGAGTATGAAAACTACATTTAGAACAGATGTAAAATTTGCAATCAATCGTGAGTTAAGTATTGAAGTCATGCAATTGAATTGCAATTTTAAAAATGTAATCGCCTGACACCCCTCATGTATTTATTTATTTTTGGCATCTTATTCCTCGCATGTAAGTTTGTAATGTCATCAAATTTCATATTTTGGACACCCTGAGCTAAATGAAAGGGTGTGGCCCCCCCCCCCCCCCCCCAAAAAAAAGAGTGTTTCATAGGTGTGGGAGTAAAAAAAATAAACTGAAAGGTTTGTGTGTGTCAAAGGACAATGGTAACCATAGAAACTGGTTTGAAAAGCCCGTTCTGCCCAAGTTGCTGACAAAAGAGCTGTTGACGTCTCAGCCGGCACAACCGGTTCGGCCAGTTTCACGCGCGCAAACCGTTCGCATGACGGTGTGTGTGCGCAAGTTTGTCGACATGCACGCGCGCGCGCGCGAGTTCAAGTGATTTGTCCTGACTGAGGCACGGAAGGGGACGAAGGGCGTGATGAGGAAGTCATTCGCAATTTTCAACTTTTCTTTTGCGAGAGCAGGTTCGATTTGACGGGAAGGGGCAAAGGAGGACGCGCCAGGCTTTTTGCTTCCTTGAAAGTCCTGCAATTAAACAGGATTAAGCCTCCTGTTATGCTGTGGGCCAAATTGACTCGTGTGAAAAACGGAATCTCCATTTAAATGTGACCGGGCAGATGAAAGAAGCAAAATAAATTTGAACGAGACATAATGAAAGAAAGTGTGTTATTGATTTAAGAAATAGAATCTCAATTTGTCCGTTTTAAAACGGAAACATTTTCCCAGCCCGCCACAGACAATAGCCCAAATTTTTTTTCTGATTTTCACCGCCCTCCTGTTTGGTCATACGGAAATAAACTGCCGCGCAGTCATTGTGTCAGACGTTTATTCCTATCTGCTGCAATTATGAGGTTGCCACGGCGACGCTGCTTTAAATTTCATCAAGCGAAGACAAATATTGTGCTGAGAAACACTCCTTAAAGCTTATCAGGCTTAACCACCAACATACAGACAACAAAAAAAGTGAATTATCCCTTCCCTCATAACTTAAAAACATTTTTTTCAACCTATTTTTACTCTATTGCATTCAGAAAGAAACTGGGAGGAAATGTCTCGCACCGTTCTCCACATTTGTCACTCCCAGTTGAAGTTAAATGAACAAAAGATAATTAAACGACAAAATGTTCAACCAAACCATCAATCACACCCATTAGCTCAATGCTAACATAAATTAGGAAACACCATAAACAGGCTAACAGAAATTAGCGTCAGTGTCACAGCAAGACACAAAAGCAGGGTCAACCCGCACAACAATTGAAGATGTGTCTTTTCTTCCTCTTAATTCTGCTGCATCTCATCCAATAGAGCTCAGTGCTGCCTGGCATGTTGTGGCACAATGTGGTACTACACTGCTTTAAATCTGCTTTAGTCGGTGCTCAGTCTGTGTATTTTTCGAGACTTTGCGTCATAAAGCAAGAGGAGTAGATATATATATATATATATATATATATATATCTTCTTTTTTTTTAGAGAGGGGGTAATATTCTGAGGAAAAACTTTTTTTGCTCAGAATATGACCCCCCCTTTAAAAACAAAACATATATACGTGGCTCCAATACGTCGTGGTAAACGCTAGTGCCCACGGCTGTTTATATTTATAAATCTACTTTTGTACTGATGTGGATTGCTACTTCCTTTTTGTTGCTCTTAAAATGAGTAACTATTGTCCCGCCACCACGTCCAGGTGCTGAAGTGCGTGCACGAGGCGGGTCAGAAGTACTCCAAGTGGAAGGAGGCCAACTCTCCGGATCACAAGCCCTGGCTGTACCCCGAACAGTGCTCGCTGCCCAGGATGAACCCGGCCGAACTGGCCCTGCAGCGGGGCGACTCGCTGGAGAACGTGGACGAGAGCGCCATACAGGATGAAGGTTCATGACGCAAAAAAAATGCACTGACCATCACGAGTGACGCGTTTACACATTTTGAAGTCACGCAGGATGTGCGCAGATAAGCTCAACGTTTATTTTTTATTTTTTTTTGGGGGGGGGGCGTCATTGTTTCAGGTATGAAGATTTATTTTCTGAAGAAAATGTTTTGTTTTTTAAGATTGTTTCTACTTTCGGTGGCACACTTTCTTTTTTTTAACATGAAGTCATTGTAAATATATATTTTGTACTGTTATTTGAATAATCTGCCTAGCTGATGAAAAGCTAAAAATGACTTTCATAGCTCTTTTGTATTTATTTGAGGTTTATGATTGAGGAAAGGAAATGAAGCCTGTTGGCAGACAGATTTTTCTGATGATGTTTAGCTTATGCCTGCTTGTGAATTTTGGGGGGAGAAAAAAAAATGAAGCCAGTTTTAAAGCAAGGTGAACTCCCGTTGTGTTATTTGTGTTTTGCATACAAACATTGACCCTCCTCATGACTATTCGACAGTTAGCGTAGCTATTTGTGTTCAGAACTCCTTTGGAGCTGCGTACTAGTACACTCTTTGTCCTCACTAGTTAGTGAGGCAATTCAGCACACTAGTAGAACAAGTGAAACTAGTAGCATGCTAACAACTAGTGCAGTTTTGCCTTACTAGTAACATGTAGTTTATCAAATTTTTAACACAGTAGTAGAGAAAAATGTCAGTGTTAAGATATTGTTTTATTGGTGCACATTTAATTGTTCTGTCACCAAAATAGACACATTCATTGTCTGTAGCCAATAAGAAATAAGAAATTATTGATGAGGCTATTACTAAACAGCAGCTGGTTATTACTATTAATTGAGCACTAACATTGGCTACCCTTAAACCAATCAATGTGCTTTTTTTGAACGTCCTTTTTTGTGCGTGCTTTAGGAAATAAATACTTGAACGTTACAAAGTTTGAGGTCAATTTGAATTGGATTTTTTTGGGGGGGTTGTGACTTTTTTTAACCACATTAAAAATATATATATTGACTGCATTTTGATTACTTTTAAGTTATCTTATTTGGGGGGGGGGGGGGTTGTTTTCCCCCAAGCTTCTTAACAGTTGTGTTTGCAATAGACAAAGTTTTCACACCAATGGGAACGCTGAATCCAGACAAAAAGCTGACTTTTGAACAAAATTCTTTATATTTATTTATTTATTTAAGACAACTAGAACAAGGGAAAATCATGACAAGAAGATGGGGGGGTGGGAGGGGGGAAGTAGCAGGGAAGAAATGGTGGCAACAAGAACACATCTGTCAAAAATATCCAGTAGCATTTCATTCATATCCATCATGACAATTCATAAATATTTCTAATCATGTAAGGCTGTCATCTATTTACAATACGTCAAAACTGCATGTAGAAGAGCAACGTGCTTGATATATTGGATTAGTTGACTTTCACAGAAAGCTGCTTCAGACTTTTTTTTTTTTATATATATATATATATATATATCTTTTTTTCGTGTTATCTTGATATTTACATTTCTCACACACGCATTTCTACATAGATGATCATATTTTTGCACATATATAAGTTAGTCTAAAACTGCAAACCTCAACTCAACTTAAAAGCCTTGTTAAAGTGACGATCCTTCATAGATTTGTGAGTTCGGATATGCAAATGAGCTACATGAACTGCTCCAGTGAAACTGAGTCAGTGTTAAATAGACCGAGCAAGGCTGTGAGTCGCAATAACCGGTTGTGTGTATGAGGGGGGGGGGGGGGTGACGTCACAGTGACGTCACCAACACTCCTTTTTGTCTTTCTGAGGCCACCTAGTGGACGGTCCTCTCCTTCTGCCTCTGGTAGTCTGAATGGATTACAATAGAACGTTGTCATGAACAATTGACAATTAAGTTGATTGTGTCGAGGTATGACAATAAATACAAGACTCAGAGTCATTATAAAGTACACTACTATATGACAAATGTAGAACTTACATAAAGAAAGACAATACCGAAAAGCAGGCTCAACTGTTATTGTGGCAAAAAAGGCAAACATTTAAATACAAAAGTGCAAGCTTCATTTAGAAATTCACTTACTTAGCTTTATCAAGTAGAATATTTCTTAACATCAGTAGCATTCGTGATGACTAATTTAGTGTTTTGCTACAGTATGTCCATTTAAGTTTGTGTACATAAAATAATGACAAAAAGGGAAATCTTAAAATGATAGATTGGTTATTTACTTTAGCGTGAGGCATGCCAGACAACTTACTGTAAGGGAAGAAGCGCACCCTCATCAGGATTTCTCGGGCGGTCTTCAGAATATCCACAGCCTGAAGATGCCAAACACACGCGTGCCACACACGCACACACGAGTTTGGCTAAGTTAAGAGTCCGTGAAAATGGTCGGTGATGATTTAAATGCAGTGAATGCTGTGAATTTCCCTTGAAATGTTATACAATACAAGGAAGTACCTCAAGAAGCGACTTATCACTTATTTTCATACACTTTGACTACAATTTTTACTTTTGGGCTGCAGGGAAGTGAAAATAAAAACCTTACCGAGGGTATTTTTGGAGAACTCTCAAAATCAAAAAATTTGACCACCCAATCTACTTTTGCCAAAACTAACCTTTGCAACATGCGAACCCGCAGGTCACATGGACTGTATATATTGAATATGTATAAGCAGGTGCCTCGAGTGCTTCACTACAAGTGACCAGACTTGTGAGTTGTCTAACTAAATATCACACAAAGACAATTGTGTATTTAAACCTGTCATGCAGCTTAGCTTTTGCTCCACTGGCTTAAAACCAATTCTAACACAAAATGGGAAACAATTAGCATCTATGAGCATCTTTAACCCTTTGAGCGACATACACGTGGACAAAAACGAGCAGCAACATATGTAGACAGGCAATATAACAGTACTCAGTCATATATTCTTTATCCTCAGCAAAGATCAACTGCTCTTACTACTTAAGAGTGATGTCTCCTCTGTCTCCATGTACAGTATATCCATATGACTGTCCTTTACTGCCCCCCGGTGGCCAAGGCACACACACCGTGCATCAAATTCATTTCAATTTGACTTCTTTATGTCAGCACTATGTTTTAATGAAGCAAATAGTGTATTTGTCTAGTTAGAAATCACATTTTAAGATTGTTGTTGTTGTTGTTTTGGGGAGGTTGGAAAGGATTCATTGCATTTCCATTCATGTCAATGGCAAAAGATGATTTGATTTTGAGATGAGTGTTTTGAGTTACAAGAGTGTTCACGGAATTAAACAGTCTCAAGGCACCACTGTACATGTCTGTTCAAGCAAACATTTCTCCAAAGGCACTCGGGCTAGGATGATGTAAGATTTTAAGGATTATACCATTTTTAGACAAAGGTGAGGAAAATGTTTCATCGTATGCAAAAAGTGAAAAAACCAAAATATATATAAATATATATATATTTTTTAAATATATATAAACAGATCCTCTCCGCTTGCTAACCAAAACAGCAGCTTCACTTATTTGTTCCATCAAGCAAAGAAATTGTGACTTACTCTGGAATGTTCTATGTCTTGGAAGTCCACCTCGTTGACGGAAAGAACTTGGTCTCCTTCCTGTAGTCCTGCTCGGTGGGCGTCAGAGTCTGGGACCACCTGACAACATACATGGAGAAAAACAACTGTCAATAAATGCATTTGATTGATTAAGTTGAGTTTCTGGATCAGGATTTTTTTTTTTTTGCAGCTTCCATAGGTTAAAAGCTTGACTCCATACATCAACCTAAAACTACTGGATGTTGTATCAAAGAAGCGATGTTCACATTTTGAGAGACAAAAGTTAAATTTGAGTAAACTGTCGCTATCAGTGACAGTTCTGTAGTTATATATTCACCCCAAAGGGGAACTTTTGAATTAATTATTAATGTGAAATGGTTGAACATTTATTCATTATCCAAACTGCGTATCCTCAAGGATCACATTTTCTGAAACCATTTTACACTACTTGGTTCCCTCAAAGTTTGCTACTTGCAAATGTATTCACCTGTTCGCACATTTCCTTTAGAACCAATCCTTCATTATTTGCTGAAAAATATGTGTGTGCTCTTTCAGAAATGCCCACAAGATGGTGCTAAAACCTTGTCAAATAGAAAAGCAGTTTCACGACTTATATTGCCATTTGCTTTAATGCTTAAAATTGGAAATTAAATGTTGTGAACATTTTCAGTTACTAGATTAAAGCTTTATTAAAGCGCTCTTACACAACAGTGAAACACGCACACATACACACACACACAATTTGAGGGACGTCCACCTTGGATATGAAGATTCCCAGCTGCGAGGCCTTGCCGCCACGGATGTTGAAGCCCAGCTGCGCTCCCGGAGGTTTCTTCAAGACCACGGTGCGAGGGAGGAACTGGGTCAGCTCATTGTTGTAGTCGGGGTGGCGGACCCGCTAAAACAACACAACATTAAAAAGGGGTACATATGATGCAAAGCTGACTTTTTAATGCAAACATATTACATTCGATTGATTTTCACGCCCCAACAAAATCATCAATATCGTAATTGTCATTGTTTATATTTTCCAAACAACATAAAAGAAAAAAAGGCCACAGCAAAAGTTTGGACACATTATTATTTAAGATAGTAAGATATTTTCAAAAGTGACACTCCCTTTGGCAAATATCACAGCATGTAAACACTTTTTGAAGACAACCAAAAATCTTTCAATTCTTGATTGAGGCCCCCCATTTTTCCTGACAAAAAGAACTTACTTAATTATCTACTTGAACAGAAGTTTTGACCAGCGGCTCCCAAACTTTTGCACGCACTGTATATTGTTTTATGTTGTATTTTTACGGCATTTTTAATGTAATGCCCTCGCATGTGGGAAGGGAGAGACACACAACGAGCACTTGAAAAGCAATAAAATGCATGTAAAGGCTTCACAGATAACGTGCTTGTTTGAGCCAATGGAGAGCCACAGCATTGGCACGTCTGCCATTGAGTAGAAACAATTTGAGTTGCTGATTCTATATAGATTGCTTTACGGTCTTGAAAGCGGTCGTGCTGAAACACAAACACGGTTACTTGCCTCTTGTGGAGGAATCCATGCTGGTGGGTTCTCATAAGAGGGCAGGAAGACCACCGGGAGCTGGTAGTCGTCATAGGGAATCTTCTGATCCATTGTCGCTGCACGCACAAAAATAAATATATTAGCATACATGCACAAATCTTCTTTCTTGATCACAGTTCTAAATATACAACGAATTACCGAGGAATGGGGTCGGTTTTCAAGTGTGTTTAGAGTCCCTCCTTGCTTCCTCCATCTCACTTTTATAAATAAAGTTGCGTTCATTCAGTCTTGTTTTCTTCATTACTTTTTTCTTACAACGTCCCTCTTTTGTTTACATTCTTGAGCTTCATCCTTTCCTAATTCCTTCGCCTACATTTTGCCATTCTCGCAGCGGTTATTTTGCCGTGATCGGCAACTCGCCACCTAGCGTTGTCACGTGTATGGAAACAAGAGCAAGGATTCAAAACGAGTACATTTAGAGCTAATAGCTTTGGTGAAACACGAACGAAACGAAACTAAACTCTTGGCCTTGTCGTTTCATTTGTAAACAAGACGACAGGTTAACGCTAAAGTTGGCTTAGCGGCTAGCCGCAGCGCGAAGGCAAGCGAAAAACGTACCAACCTTGTCTCGTTTAACTCACGTCAATTCACTCGTATAATCCACGTATACAAGTAGCCACAGCGCAAACATTTTTAATAGTTTCGAACGAATAAAATACATAAAATTCACATTTTATCTCACCCAATGGCTCTGCCTCTGAGCGACCAGCAGCACTACTTCTTCTTTTGCGTCACAATCCACATCACGCGCAGTATCGCCCCCTGTCGAATGGAGGGAGAGTTGCAAAAGCTTCACCTGTTTGTCACCTTACCGCAAGTCATCGGCTCAAAACTATGAGCATGCGTGGTATGATAATGTAAACAGTAAACACGACGGCACGACCTCGAGTTGCGTGACTATGGAGATACCAAGACTTGTGCTAACACAAGCTAGCAGCTTGACAAACAACAAATTATAATTGCTGCGAGTATAGTCTGTGTGGAAAATGGATTGATTTTCAATTAAACCAGCATAACCAGACACATCTTTTAAAGACATCCAAGTATCATTTGCCTATGATAAATATTACAAGCAGTGGAAATGCATCATTTTCTGGCCAACGTCTCAACGCATTCACTGGGGCTTGATATTTTAAATTGAACTTTTCAAACTCCCATAATTTAAATCTATTTTAAAAGATTGCCATCATTGAAAAGTTTGCTGAACATATAAAAAAATAAATAAGACAACTTATAACAATGATGTTCATTATTCGTAATTCACTAAGAAATTACTGTCACTATATAAAAAAAAATCTGGTAATACTCGGGATAGCAAAATCACCATAATTTGACAACTACAATGAATATTAAATTGAAACTTTCAACAGTAAATAATACCAATGCCTCATTTTATTACAGTAAGAGAATGCACAATTCAGTCATCCTGTCCATTAACTTCTGCCTGTATTTGTAACCTTCAAGTTATAATCAAATGCCAATCTACTATGGCAAAAATCAAGAATGGCAAGTTGCTGCATAGCCTGAGTCAACCCAACCCGAGCAAACGTTTGTCTTAAAAACTACAAAATGTGTTTTTACATTGACAAACTGTCAATAAAAAAAATCTAATATTTATTTTTACTAAAGTCATGTTTACATCATTTCATTCAGTACATGTGAGGTGTGATTAAAAACAATGTCAAAAAAAGTGGTATCAAAGTTACTCGCCCAATAAAGTTGTACTTGTGATTCTCCCTCCCTCCCTCCCTCCAAGTCCCATCTTGGGTTACGTTCCACCCTCCCAAAATGGCACCTATTCATCAGGGACTTTACATTCAGTTCACGGGTGCATGCAGAGCCAGTGCTGGAAAAACACAGACTGACACAGACAATTTTCGCACGTCCGTGTCAAAGCCTTTAAAGTCAGAATTCTGAGATGAAAGTTAGAATAGTATAAAGTGAGATTTCTGAGAATAAGTCAGAATTCTCACTTTAAAGTCAGAATTGTAACTTTATTCTTAGAATTCTGACTTTAAAGTCATAATCCTGGCCACCGCATCAGCACGCAACTTTGAACTTTTCCACAATGGAAACCTGAAATGACCTCAAACAAGTAAGCTCAGATCTTTTTTTCAGACGCTCACATAAAAGGTGCACACCCAATACGCCATTGTTGTTGTTTTCCTGCTCATCAAAGACCCCGATCGCATTAATATTCGCTTCTTTAATTTATTCCCAAAATATTTCAGTTTCGTCGTCCCCCCAAACAAACCTTACTTTATCGTCCGACATCGCTTTGCGACTACAAACGTACGCGTGAAATAATATCCGGTCAAAACGTGCGACCTGTCTCGGGTCTTGTCAGCGTTTATTCGCAAAACCTATTTCCATAGCCAAAATGCACATTTTTCTTTTTTCGATACGCTTCAAAATCCATCCCCTCCAAGCGTAAAAACTTTTGTGCAAATTTTGGGCCCTTTTTGTCGAATTTCTAGCGTTTCCATTCTGTTTCATTTTTCGCATTTCTTGAAAAATTGGGGCTGAAAAAATGGATGAATGGAAACATGCCGGGATCGCTTCAGCACAATGACAGGCTGTAATCCAATTATTAATACCACCCAATCACGTTGCAATTACTTTTTCCTAGTAACGCTGTTGTTGTTGCTGTCATGTTGTTATTACAGCTGTTATTTATTGTGCCCGTTGTTCTTTTGTCCTTCCCCCGGCTGCTTGACCTCTCTCTGTCCAGTTTGGTCATTCTCTCATTAGTGTGTCCTTTTATCATCTGAGACACACGGTCTGCGGTTCTCTTGCATCGTGAGAGCTGCGCTGTGTGAGAATGTAGGATCACTGTTTTAAAATGAAGAAGCCCCAGTATTGATCCCTGTGGCATCCCACGAGGGTTAGAACTGTAACCTATACAAGTCAATAAAGTCTGTTCGGCCCCAGTCCCCGACTGGGGACGGTCCAGACGTATGAAAATCAGAACATTTGACCACGTTTGGAGCAAAACGGGGGGGGGGTTCAGCCCGACAGCGCCAGAATGTAGGTCAGTGCTTGTGATAGCAGAGAAGGCCTGGCTGGCTGTGACATCATTGTGCACTCTCAAATCGCCTGTGGAGTTTCTATTGTCAGTTGAGCCAATGGATCTCTATTGACAGCATTTCTGAGCACGGGTTGCCCTAATACCTCCCAAATCCTCATTGGCTCTCCTTGTCTTTTCCTCACTCCCTATAGGTGGACGTGTTGAATGGGGGGGCTCAGTTCTCCTCGTGGGTAGCCAGTGAACGTGCTTTGTGGTCCCTCGCCAACTTCTTCATGCACTTGTTGCGCTGCGAATGAGGAGGAGGAGGAGGAGGAGACCGCGAAGAGATGTCGCCATTCACCACTTGCTGCCGAGGCTTGTACAGCTGCCACTGGAAACGCTTGAGGAAAGGCAGGGAAAGTAAAGTAAAGACTCTTTTATGCTTACTTTTGTCTTGATAGCTCTGAAATTTTGTTTATGAAACAGAATTGGGGGGAATTTGTGGATACAGTGAACCCCTTTCACAGGACTTTGTGCTTCATCGTACTGATTTGTAATTACTGCGACTTACCTGCTGATTTATGTTAGCCCATCTAAGGCGTTTTGTAATATTTGCGAGCGTGAAGGTAGCTGTTTTTTGTTAGATGAGACAATAGAGTGGACCTACCGCTATTTGTGGCGGATATGTACGTATGGGCCAACCAAATTGCGAGATTGTGGGGTTTGTTTGAATATTTTGGTGTTACGTTAGCCGGTCTATGGGGTTTAGCATGACATTGTAGCATTAAGCTAGTAGACTTTTTGTTGTTGGTCATTTTTTTACAATTTGGTTGAACAAACTCTCTCTTGTTTTGTGTATCAGCTTGACTTCAAATTTGAGAGTCATCTTATTTTTGTTTCCTCAAAGCGATGACGTTCAGTGCATTTTAAAGCATGTGGAGGGAGAAAAATTAAAAAAGTTAACAAAATAAGTTTTGGGTGTATTGCAACATTTTAACAGATGGGACTGGTCAGTTTTCCCCAACCATAGTCTCTTTATTTAGTTTTAGACTTTACACTTTTACTTCAAATAATTTGTAACGTATTTAGTATTATTTCAAAAATGCATTTATCCAGGTGAAGGCCCCTCAATGGCTTAACACCCCATTTTTTTCTGTATATATGCTATAATTTGACACCCAAATCAATCAAGAATAATTTGCAGTACATTTAGAAGTCCCTGGATAGCAATAATAATCACAATTCAACAATAAAAACAGTATTTGTGTTTAAGGCCTACTATTTGTGTATTGATGATTATAGGAAGACCCCCCCCCAAAAAAAACAACAACATTTTGTCATAACTAATGTTGATTTAAGGCAGCTGCGGTATAAATCTAACATTTGTCATTTACATCTACAAATAATATATGTGATTCTCACTGCATCTTATTGTAAAACTTTTTTTTTTACTATCGGAACATAAACACACTGTCGAGTAAATAGCAAGAAATAGACGCCGTAAAGTCGTCAAGGAATTTCAATAAGCGATGCTCAAAGCAGACTCTTTTTTTATTCGTTGTGTGCTGAGTTCCTGCCCAGCCATAAAACGACTTGCTCGATTTTCCTTGTGATTCTCACCACAGCAACCGTTGGAAATCTGACGGCATGCAATCACAGATTAACATTCCAGCCTGTCCAGCTCATTTAATGTTCTGACATTTGCCAAAGAACCACTTTCCACTGTCGACGTCAACCCCTCGGACAGGACTAAATGAAGAAAAAAGAAAATCTGCCTTCGGCTGGACGAGTTGTATATTTGCATATTGTTATGATTTGAGGTTTGTCTCGTACCGTGGGGAACCTTTTGAGGGCAATACTACGTTTATGAAAAAAATAAGATGCAACAAATGATTGTGTTTTATTTTGTAAATGATTGGATGGATATAAGTATCATTATGGCTACTATAATTGTAGTTTCTCTGTTGCAGTTTCATTAAATATAGGCAAATATTTTGAACTTCAATGTGGTGTGTTCAGCTACAGTTTGTTTATTCTATTTTCGCCCAAAAAAACAATGGCAGAAAAGGAGACTATTTGTTTAAATTCTATATTTACATTTTGTTCATGTATTTCCTGAATTCTTTAGGGAGAGGTTTTATAATATATTTGTGTAATAATAACTTATTTAAGACAAATTATCCTGTAACAAAAGGGCATTGGGATTGTCTTTACTTTAAAAAACAGAAAATATTTAGTTATTTTTTTATTTTTTTATTTTATTGTCAATTGACCTTTTTCGTGCAATTTATTTTTTAAAGAAAAAATATCCAAACATAACAAAACCGTTTTCTTACTGTTTTCTTTGCATTTGATTACTCATTATTTTTTTCTATTACTCCACATTTCCATTTACTTTGTTGCTGTACTTTTACTTGAGTATTTATTTTTATGACACTTTTTTACTTTTACTCCGTAAATTTGAAACCCGATATCTTTACTCTATACTCTTGAATATCCCCGAATGATGACGCATCTTTAAAAAGATGTAAAGAGAGAGCCGTTAAGTCAACTGCATTTGAGATCTCAAGTTATTGATTGATCAATTGAGCCAAATCGATGGATAGATGGTGTGCCTACTATTCATCATATTGCCTTTTCACCGCTTTAGTGTGCATGCTGGTGGTTCACTTTCCTCACTCTGATCACTCTGCTGTCGGTGTCCTGGATGTACATCTGTCTGGTCACTTCAAATGACCAAGAGGATGTCAACTGGTAAACAAAAGCCATCGCACAAAAACAATCACACAAAAAGCCCCAAATTTCCCCTTCCTGCTGTTTTTGGCGATATTTCTTGATTGTTCTTCTTCTCAGGAAGGGCTTCATCAAACTGAAGCGCTGGGTGAACTGGTTCATGGTGCTGATCATCACCTCGGCCGTCTTCACCAGCTACTGTGTGCTACTGCTGGTGAGAATACAGGATCGTTAATGAAAATGAATCAATCAATCAGATGAAATGGTAATTGATTCAAATTTTCCAAACAGAATCTGTAACTGTAATTTTATTCTTCAGATTTTTGCCTTGTTCCAAGTTGCCTTGAGAGAACCACTCAACTTGCATTGGCTGCATAAGGCGAGTTGGCTTCGTTATTTGCTACAGATTTTTTTTTTCTTTCACTGAAGCAACCCCCTTTGCTCCCGGACTACTGGATTTTGCAAGGCCCACAGAATATTGTGTTCTGTTGCTATAAAAACCTACCAAAAGAAAGTTTAGAGTCTCTTCTTTCATCAGGAAAAAAAGTGTATTTGTATTTGTTTTCATTTTGCAGCAATTGAGCATTAGAATATAGCTAAGTTTCATCAATATTCACATTCCTGGTGAAAAAAGAGCTTGTTGCAACATGGCCCTGGCTGATCTCTTATACTCTGTTGCCACCTACTGGCCTCTTTTTTTTTTTTTTTTTTTTTTTTTTTTAAATAACTACAGTTTCTTTAAGCCACCAGAAGCTGCATCAAAGCCTTCTGTATGCTCTTACATTAAAAAAAAAAATAATGTGTAAACACATTTTTGTGTTTGAATGAGTTAATTAGCTTTTCTGTCCTTACAGTGCCTCCTATTCTTCGGTTTTCTTTTCATCTCTCTTGGAATTGTGGGAATAACCCTCCAGTGGAAGAGAGAATGGCCCACTGTTCTTCTCTCGCTCCAGGTAGTTGCGCCTGTAACGGAATTCACAATGTCTTGAACGCTATAGCCAGATGCTAACTGTATGTTTTGCATTGAATGTGGTTCATGTGTTTTATGCTTTGGAAGGCGACTGCTCCTTTCCTGCAGTTCGGCGCTGTTGGAGGTTTGGTTCTGCTGAGCCCATTTGTCTTCGAGGGATTCTATACGGCCAAAACAAAATGTATGCTATGCAAATCTTGCTATCACCAAATTGCACAAAATGTTGTATTGTATGTAGGGAAACACTTAAAGTAGTCAAATATTTATCCAATACTTGAAATCATGAAAGAATACCACCATATTGTGGCTTGGAAGTATGTTGAAATGAGTTGAGGAGCCTCATTTAGGCAAAAGTGAGGCTTTGTCCCAATTTTGTGGCATCTTGGTGACTATGAAGTATTTTGAATGAAGTTGACAAAAAGAGCTTCATTTCGACAAAATAAATGCTTTACCGCCATGTCGTGTTCTCTTGGTGCCACCAATGTATGTGGAAGTGAACCGAGCGGCTTCATTTTGAAAAGTCATCACCATCCTGTAGCTTCGTGGTGCCAAGGAACTATGTTGAAATGAGTTGAGGAGCTTCATTTAACACAAGTAGAGCTTTGGCGCCATCTAGTATGTCAGTGACAAGGCACTATGTGGAAGTAAGTTGATTTGGTTTCTATATGGCTGTGGGTTAATGAGCTTTATTAAAAAAAAAAAAAAAAAAGTAGTGATTCGTCGCCATCTTGTGGCATCTGTCTGCCAAAGAATTACATAGGAGCTTAATTCAATTAACAGTACTGCTTTGCTGCCATCTTGTGGTACGTTGCTGTCCAATTCCCATTTAAAAAGAATTAACTGCTGGGTCCATTGTACTCTGATTTGCTAATCAGAAAAGCAGCACCTAGAGATACTTTTTTTTATGACATTCTTGTTTGGTAGTGCGCCATGACATTTATTTATTTTTTTAAATGAAAAATATGTGCATTGGGACAATAAGGATGCACAAATCCAGATTGCCTGACACGTTTTCTCCCTTTGACCAGGCTCTCGCTTCCTGATGGCGTCGTTGTACGCCGCAGTGTCAGCAGCCGTCCTCCTGTGCCCGTTACTCATCCACTCGCCTTGTCTGATGGACCACGACGACTTGCCCTCCAAGCCGAAGCTCATCGGCCACCGAGGCGCGCCCATGGTGAGCGTACGTCCTCGCGTATTCTCCTGATGTCATCAGCAGCGCCTTCGCCACCAAATATGGGCATCGCATGTTCACGTGCGTTGCGCCACACATCCTCCTCTTGGCTCACATGTGAACCGCAATATAGTCGAGATGTATGGAGGAGCACTATACACGTTATGCGCATTTGCCGTTGGCTCACTAACAAGCTTAGATGAACACGTTGCATGGCATTGTGTTACCTTGCACAACAGCGTGTGTGTGTGTGTGTGTGTGTCTGTCTGTCTGTCTCACCATATATGGCGAATTGCATTCAGTTGGCCCCCGAGAACACGATGATGTCGTTCCAGAGGAGCCTCCAATGCGGCGTGATGGCCTTCGAGACAGACGTGCAGATCAGGTTTATATATATATTTTTTTTAAGTAGGGATAGACCAGTACTGATACCCGGCATTATTTCAACGTATCAGTACTTTGGGCGCCCTCTTGTCAGGAACTAGAAATGAGAAATTAGAGGAATTGAAAATTATTTTCTTGAAAAGGATCTGACGTAATTTTTGGGTGGTGGGGGAAAGTTGTGTATCAAAAGTTGTTGTGGTATTGATACTTGGTATCGGTGACTACTCAAGAGCTGAGTACTACTCAACAACAACAAAAAGATCCAGAGTTTTAAAAATTATTTAAGAAATACTTCAAATACTTTAAACATTTTAGTTTTTTATATTGTTATAGTTTTAATGAATGTATTAATATAGACATTTGGTAATTTAATTATTTAATTTAAGAAGAAATACAAAATCATATTGTATTGTAGTAAATGTAAAAAAAAGTACAATTATTTTTGTTTTATTGAAAATTGTATTCCCAAAAGTCATATTTAAAAAATATATATATTTAACGTTTGAATTGTATTTGACAAAATACTGCTGAATATACTGAATAAATGGCAGCACAATCTGTCAACCAGAAAAGTAAGAATTTCATTTCTCAGCACTACCATTTTGCTTTTAGTGCGCACATGACAAATACACGTCTTGAATCTTAAACAAATCTTAAGACAATTGCCATGAATTCAAGATTCTGTTTTGTTTCTGTTTGCATATTAGTAAGGACAGGATTCCATTCTTGATGCACGATCAGGACTCGGGCTTCTTAAGGAGAACGAGCGACGTCGAAGAGAAGTTTCCGCACCAAGATTTCAACGCGAGCACCGAGCTGACTTGGAAGGACTTGCAACGTCTCAACGCAGGTGAATGGTTCCTACAGGTGAGCGCTCACCGCGCACGTAATGACGTACAGTGGGATTAAATGTCATAGGGATAATGGAGTTGAAAATGAGGAATTCAAAAAGTTGTAATTGTATTAGAAAAAAAAAGCCACTTCATATTAAGGACCTATTTTGTCGTGAGAAAACAAATCAAAATGCTACAATTGTAATCCATAATTTTTAGGGGGGGGGGAAACGATAATGTTGACAACCACTGATAAACTGCACACTTTTGCATTGATGATAATCTGCGTTGAATGTTTTCCAGACGGATCCTTTCCGCTCATTGTCCCAGCTCCCTGCGGAGGATAAAGAAGAGGCCCGGAATCAGAGCGTCGCGTCTTTATTGCAGCTCCTGCGCCTCGCCAAGAGCACCAACGTCTCGGTCATATTCGACCTGTACAGTCCCGACCAGGAGAACGACACGGTGGATGTGGTCAGAACCATCCTGATGTCTGACCTGGACCCAAGCCTGGTAGGCCTCAAGCTCATTTCGCAATCACACTCCATCCAGTCATCCCATCGGTTTTCTTTACATGCTCAGGGTTTGGACATAGTTACGGCAATATAATATAAAGCAACAACGCACAAATATATCGAGATAATGCTTTGGCCATTATATAGTGGGTCATCACTGGTGCTAGATTGTTTTTTATGTCAATAAGCAATCGTTTTTATGTCTTTTTACAATACGGTACAAAGGCAAGTTCCAGTTTAGATTTGCACATACTTGTTGCAGTACCACATTATGCCACAACATGTTGGGCAGTATTGAGCTCTACTCGAAAAGCTGCAGCGTAAATAACAGCAAGAAGAAGAGAGACATTTATGTTAGCTTTAAGCTAGTAGACTTCAGATATTATTATATTATATTATGGCTTGGTTGAACATTTTGTTAAGATATAAAATGTTCAATTTTCTTTTCTTTTGCCTTTTCTCTGCTAATTTCTGTTTCTAGTGTTTTGAATGTTAGCGAACTAAGCTAGCAGACTTTCTTTAGATGAAATGACGTGGTTGATTTACGCACATACTTTATATACGCAATACTACAAAGATGTGTTTTAATTAACTGAAATGTGTTTAACGCATGTGGGAAAACTACTACAAAGAAAATGATATAGTTTCTATTTTGTGGATTTTCACCCATTGCAGGTGAGTCTGGAACACAATCCCCACCATAAATGGGGGTTTATTGTCTATTTTTGCCCACCTTTATTGATCCAACCTTTTGTATGATTCCCAAATGATCATACAATCAAATGGGATAACAGATAAATAGATTCTTTGTTCACTATTTTCTTTAGGATATTTATACATGCCCGTGTTTTGTTTAGCCTGAAAAGCAAACTGGTTATCTGCAGACTTTGTAAAGCCAAATCATTTTCTCCAAGCCTTTGTACATTATGCAGACTAACGTTATCGGCCGGTGATGATCAGCACTTCCTACTTTATCTTCATCCTTAATAACCGGGAGATCCCCGTAACAATTTCTCATGCGATTGTCTCGTTTGTTTGTCCAGGTCCTGTGGCTTCCTCCTGGAGAACGAGACTATGTAAAAAGAGCCGCTCCGGGCTTCATCCACGTCTACAACAACAAACACGACATGTTTCAAGATGGAGGAAACCACCTCAATCTGCAGTACAGCAAGTTGAATGCAGCACAAATCAGGTAACGAGCACTTTGGTAACTGGAGACCTTCACCAAACACTTACCTCCAAAAGTATTGGAACAGTGAGGCCAAGTCCTTGAGGTTATTTATTTATTTATTTATTTTTTTACTGTAACGTGAATTCCCATTTATTATGGAGACATTCCAGCTCCGCCCACTATAGGTCAAAACCATCAAAATATAATATTGGGAGACCAAATAAAAAACTACAGTTTCACACCTTCCCACATGCTTGAAAACTTATTAAAGCACACTTTTTAAACTATTCCTTAGCATCTGTTCTCTCTCTTTACCTGTCAAAAAGTGAGAAACTAACAAATAGTATCCCATTGAGGAAGTGAAAAGAAGATTTTTGCTTACACAATTGTCCAAATAGGTTCTACTTATTTGTCATGTAAAACAGAGAAGAATTAAAGAATTAAGCATTGTACATTTAACAACAAAGTATTTCATGGCTCACGAAAGTCAGCTAGCCTAATGCTAACATATCGTGTAAAACACCATAGACAGGCAGGCTAACAGAAATTAGCATAGATATTTCAGTAATTACAAACTTTATCATCTGTCCGCCGTCCCGAAAACAGATTTCTGACATAGTACCAAAACTAACACGTGAGCGGCAGCGTAGTGCCAAAAGCATCCAGAATGTCTAAAACTACAAAGATGAAAGAGTAGTCATAATAGCATTTTTTTTCTTTTTTCAATATTTATTTATCCTTGAATTTGAATGAACTATTTTTGTCCCTTGTATTTCTTACAGATTGATATATATATAATGGAGGTGCAACAATTATAATCAATGAATTGGCAACAAATAAGTTATCACTTTTATTTTGATAATTGATTAGAGAGACCCTGTTGACCTTAATTGTTGAAATCAAATTTTCAGCCAATGGAAAGTCTCAGATTGTTGTAGTTTTACATGAAATTAGATTTGTATTGTTTGAATCAATAAAACTGTGCAAAGATCTGTGGGTAATTAATTTGTTTGTTTTCTGCACTGTCAATTTGTGTGCTCACAGGGATCTTGTGAGTCGAAACGTGTCGGTGAACACGTGGGTGGTCAACGAGTCGTGGCTCTTCTCGCTGCTGTGGTGCGCCGGGGTCAGCTCGGTCACCACCAACGCCTGCCACCTGCTCAAGGACGTGCGGCGACCCGACTGGATCATGGTGCGAGGGCTTGCGCGCCTTTGGCTCACTCCTCCGGTCTCTCCCCTTGCAAGCTTGTCCTCAGCAGGTTGCAAGAGAGAGACTGGAGGAGTCACAGAGAGGCACGTTACACTTGAACGGCTTCAAAGTCGACAGCGCGCGATAGCACTTAATCCTAATTTGTGCCTTTCAGCCTCATCGGACGTACACGATTGCGTGGATTGCAGTGGATCTCCTTGCTGTTGTGTTGATCATTGGTGTGTATGTACTGCAGCGGTAAGCCCATAAATACAATGAGATTTATATTTAGTTATATATATATATATATATATATTTAATTTTTTTTAAGTTGATGTGATCTGGTTAATTCTGTTATGTCATCCCTCTCTTGCAGGAAAAGTCATTGCTGCCGAAGAAAAGGTGAAGTACGCCATTAAGGATGAAACGCATGCATGCTAGTTTCTTTGTTAATAAAAAGTAACCCAAAGGATTGATTGTAATCATTATGAAATTATTATTAAAATCTGAGAAAAATGCAAATATAAATAATAGATTTTTCTTAAACAATTTGTAAAGAAAACAAGTTGTGTTAGATTTGTAAATATTTATTTATCAGTTTATATTCCTTGAAATGTGACAAATATAAATACAATTATAGGAATTATGGGAAAATAATATAAGTAAAATAATTATGTCCACAGTACTGTTGTAGATTATTTAAATATCAATTTGATTCATTTATTAATATTGATAATGATATGAATTTGGTATTTTTCCTAATTAGCAAAAATATACATATAAATTAAGTAAATAAAGAATAAGAACAAAATATGTATTTAATAATAAAATAATTAAAAAAAATTTTTTTACACAATAGCATAGTAGAATGTTGCAATCACACTATCCACATTGTTTTATTTTTTATGTTTTGTGTTTTATGTTATTTTACAAAATGTTGGCAGTGAAAATAAATGACCATTATTAGCTTTGCTTGATCCGAAAGCAACCTCACCGAACACTCATACTTTTTTCCCCCTGCTCTTTTTGTTCCAGTGTCAAAGAAGGAACGGGGGAACTTGTTGGTCTGGAATGAGAAGGAAATGTCGCTCTTACCAGCTGTGTAGCCGTGTTGCTGCAACTACTGTCGTTCTGTACTGCATCGGAGGCCCGTGATGAAGTGATGAAGGGAAGCACAGATGTTGTTAACCCAGATGTTTCATAACGGGCTGGTTTTCATCATCCTGCAAGATTCTGCAGTTGTATTTGCGTCTTCGTCCTGCAAAGAAGAAAAACACGCCAGTGACAAGTTTTCATGTCAATTAGGTTCTTCAATGGGGAGTGTCTGATGCTGCTCCACTGTAAATGTCAACCTTGGAAACAACGTCATGGATGCACAACCACCTGGAGATGGCATCGACGGCCATTTTAGATTCAAGGTCAGCAAAGTTTGTTTGACTGCTGATCACAGAAGTACAAAAAAATGGCAGAATCAAACTTTTTGTGTGTGTGAAATATTCTTTCATTGGGTTGATTCTGTGTATTCATAATCATTGATAACAATATCCTGTGGGTCTTGACTATGTCAAAAAGTAAAGTTAATGCAAAGGGTAAAAACGCCATTAAGGACAAAAGCTTAGGTCTTATCACAGGGGCCGACTTCTTTTGTGTTTAGCTTTCTCTCGTTGTTAGTGGTGAGATAGTAACTGATGTTTCGGCTATCTCTAGTTTAAACCCAGTTTAATTAAAAGGCAAATATTTTTGTCAAAATTTGGAAAAATAGTAAAATGTTTATTAAACAGATTATGAGTTTAGTAACATAAAAAGCTTCATTTTTTGTGTGCGTGTGTGGTTTTTATTTTTATTTTTTTACCTTAACGAAAACTTCTGAACCGGTAACTTTGCCTTTGTTCTTTTGTCTTGTCTTTTGTTTTTTCTGCTTTGAGCTCATCTTAAAATGGTCATTGATCATAATTATAAAAAATAAAGGCAACGATGAATATGATGAAATAAGAAAAGTTAAAAAAAAATGTATACAAAAGAATCACTAAATTAAATATTCGGGCTGTGCATAATTTAACTGTCTTAAATTTTAATGTAAATGATCAAGTAGCCTTCAATTGTGGTTACCTTTCAATTACAATACATCGGCATTGACGTTTTTAAGCCGTACTTGTTCATTTTAAAAGGATCCTTAAGTGCAAGATTGATTTTTTTCTTGAATTTAAGCCTAGCCAAGTGTCGAAACTGTGCATTATGTTGGAGAGGCTCACAATATTAATATCACGAGCCCTTGTTGTATTTTCATGTTGCCACTAGAAGGAGTGCGCGCACCACTAGTGGTCCTATAGTAGGCTACCATAAAAACCAAATAAAAATCACTGTCCTCCTTGGCAAATAAAATCAACTGAAAAGATGTATTTGTCCAATTCTAATTATTCAAACAGATATATTTTGTTTCCTATTTCACAAAGCATGCCTGTGACACGACACTTAGATTTTATTTATATTTATATGTTTGCCTAAATCTGCTTTCCATTGGATAGATACAGCTAACTGATGTTATATTGTGTAATTGTATGCAATTGTTTTATCACTAAACGATACCAAATTAATAATTTGTCAATAAACATTTATTGGGAGAAAGTTGTATAATAAATTTGTAATCGATTCTAAAAACATTTGATGAGATAATGGGCACTTATGTTTATTTTGAACCCTTTCTCATGTAGCCTTTTTGACATTTCCTGTTGGACTAAAGTCACTAAACTGTTTGCCAACAAAGTTCAGTTTTGCCTGAAAGGGGTTTCAATGTCCACTCTAGTGGACACTTCATATTTTAAAAATAAAAACGTTTTAAAATTATTATTTTTCTTTTGCAGTATTCCAATTACTTCAGAAAGATTGGGGCATATCAAAAATAAACATGATTGGACATTTTTTCTCTCTCCTGGTGGTCAGGAGGATATGTGCTTGAAAAAATGTCATGAGTTTTTTTTTTAAACAAAAAGCTTTATCCCAAGAAGTTGCTCACAAAAAACACATCAGACTTAACATAGTAATTGATCTGTGAAAATATATCACATAAAATAGAAATGTAATATAACATAATTAAATACAATATCAAATGTAATTTTGACAGCTTTTCAAAAACCATTAAACACAATAAACACAGTACATGGTTAAAAAGTAGACTAATAGAATACGATAATTCATTAAACGTTATTAAATGTTCTTTTGAGTCAAAAAGCTTTTACTTATATTAGTCCAAGATTTTGACTAATGTAAGTAAAAGCCTTCACCAGAAGTTGTACCAAAAAAAACAACAGATATACAAAATAAAATAGCAATCAAACAATATGACATAAAATAAATATATTTTTTAATTAGTGAAATGTAAATTTTTTTACAGGAAATCACACACAGGTACAAACCGTGAACAAATTAACCATATATATATATATATATACATTCGTGGTATACAAAACAATACAGTGTAATAGAGTATAACAATCCATAAAACCTGAATAGATTCATAAAATGCATTACCAAACTTGCTACGATAAATCTAATCTAAACATAACTCGTACATAATAATTAAACCAGGTCAGCCATGCCATGTCTTTTTTCCATCTCGCCTCTAGAGGGCGTCAAAGTTAGCCACCAGTTCAACTTCAGCATTGAGGGGATTGCGGCAGGGAGGGGGAAAAAAAAGACAACATTGGACCAAAAAAAAGAAGGAAAAAACCACCACAGCGTCAGTGCTGGTGAGCAGCATGCCGTAAAAAGAAATTCTCTTTGCGGCCTGCCGACGGGGCTCCACCACCTTCGGGTTGCTGCTGCTGTTGGTGGAAGGTGCGGACCCGCCAGGACCCAGCAGGATACAAATCCTCTTCCCACGGAGGCGCGGCATGACGAGGAGGAGGAAGAGGAGGGAGAGGGAGGAAGAGGAGGAGAAGGAGAAGGAGGTGGAGGTGGAGGAACACGACCGCACAACAACTCCCGGGCCGTCTCTCTGGACACAAACTTAGTGAAAAAGTTGTCATGAGCTCAACTCCTCTCACATGTTGCAAGTGAGAGGACGTCTGCGCCAGTGAGTCACATTTTTTAGGGGCGGGAAGAAGAAAGAGTTCTTTTGTGGCTCGTTTGCTTAAGCTAGCGACCGTTACTGACTCTCTTTTTCGCCTCCTAAAACAAAACGAGAAAGAAAAAAACCAAAACCTTTTGACGCGTGGGAATTCATGAAGTTGGAGACGGCATGGTGCACAAATACGGTGAGTGGCGGTTGACAACTTTCATGACGTGTCAACAAGTTTTTGTTGTTGTTGTTGGTCTTCTCCAAACTGGAAATGTTTACAGACAGGATGATGGTGCGTTCAGGTGCTTTGGTGGTGCGTTCAGGTGTGTTCCGTGCGAATACATCAGATGGAGGGAAAAGTGTCGAATATGCCGACGGAGTTCACAGCCAAGCAGATTCATACTGAACTGTTGCCGTTTTTGTGGGAACCTTTTCTGTATGTTAATATCTAGGCATATCCCCCCCAAAAAATGTGAACTTAAATGATGTGTGAACAATCTTTGTTGTTGCTCATTGGCCACACTTTAGAAACGTTTAAAGACAGGTTAGTGAGGTTAAGTGATGCGTTCAGGTGTGAATAAATCAGGTGAAGGGAAAAGTATGGAATCTGCAGGTGGAGTTCACAGCCGCTGATTTCTGCCAGCAGATGTAAACCGTAATGTTGTGACGTTTTTTTTGTGTTTCTGTAGACACGGAGCGAGCAGCAGGTCTGCTCAGACGCTACCAGGCCAGCTTGACCAGTCCAGACGAGCAGGCCCTCAAGACCAGCGTGGGCAAAGTGTCCGCCATCCTGGGCAGCCAACTTTTCCAAGCTCTTCTTGGTAATGAGAAGAAAAAAAACTACACATTTAAACTATGGCATATTTTCCAAAATGTTATTGAGCCATTGTGTTTATTTCATATTGGGGGGAAAAAAAGAGCACATCAGCAGAAAAAATGTCACAAAAAGTATCAACAGTGAGTGAATCTCAATCTATTGACAGGCGAGTATTTCTTGTGCTATCAGTATTAATCGCGCTTTTCTTCAAATAAGCAGTTTTTTGGTCACTCCTTGTTGATGGGTACTATAAAATTGACACATAAAACAAAAGAGAATTAAACATTTCATATTGAAACACCAAAATGGTCCACTGTCAAAGTCCATTAGCTTAATGCTAACATATCATGCGAAACACAATAGGAAGGCTAATAATGGACATGAGCACAAATGTAATCATAATTCTAAACCTTCAAACAACACGTGGAGCAACAACGCACGCAAACCGAGCATAAAGAAACACTCACCGGCACGACCTCGTGTTTTTTTTTTTTTTTCACCTATTGCGGTTGTGTTTGGATTATATTCCCCGCGGGGTCCACCGTAAAGTGTAGAAGGGTGAGGGCACGCTTCCTTGTTATGGGCAGTCACAGGATGTGGACGGGGGTTACATAAAGTGAGTCTACATGTCTTAACGCTTATGAAAGAGAGCATTCACAAGAGCATACAAAGCCTGTGTGTACGTGCATTGCCAATTAACGCAGCCTATCTATAGAATAATAAGATCAGACTTTTCACGTCATGATTTTTTTCCTTTTCATTCCTGGACTGGGTGGTGGACAAAAACCGGCCTCCTTTGTCTGACTACACTTTGAGAGAGCAGTAGTCATCCTTCCGAATAAATGTGACTACTCCCACAAGGCATATGTAGACTTTCTACAGGCATATTTTTTCTCACAAGGGCTGACATTCTCCAACTTCAATTTATTAAACACACTAAAACCAATCTATCTGTTTTGCTAAAGATATGCTAAGCTAATTTATTTTGAGGCAAAGAGTTGATCAGCAGAATCAATATATCTCGACACTGGGAACTAAACCAGGGACAATCTGTTGTAAACTGTTATCAACTCATTCACTGCCATTGACGGCTATAGACGTCAAAAATTCATTTGAGCTATTTCTTTATTAGTTTCACGTTTTCCCCCCACTTTTGTTAACAATATGAAAACCTAGAACAAAAATTATTGTACATTTAGAACAGATAAAAAATGTTTGATTAATCGTGAGTTAACTAATGAAGTCATGCGATTAATTACGATTCAAAATTTTAATCTTCTCTCTTCTTTTTTTAAATCGTATAAAATAAAATCAACAGTTAACTCCCAATTAATCACACATTTTATATCTGTTCTAAATGTACAATAATTTTTTTCTAGGTCTATGTGAAACTAATAGAAATATAGCCGTCAATGGCAGTGAATGAGTTAAGTTAATAGGCTGATGAATTGGTTATCCGAATTTTATTCAGCTGTCAAATATTGGCTTGTCAGGTTTCCATGCAAATGTTTCGAGTTTTTAAGCGAATTTACTGAAAATGTGCAAAACGGACATGCGACTTCTGCCCGTTTTTATCTGTTCTTCTTTTGTGAATATTGAGAGGGGACTCCGCCGCTGTAGGTGGCGCTACGCACCATTAAGAGATGTGAGCCACAAGTAATTTAAAAGAAGAAGAAATGCCGATGATGTCATATGAGTTTGCTTTTGTAAATCTTGATCAACCGTAGCATTTTTTTTTTGGTGCTGTTTTCCATCTAAAAATGCATTAATATTCGCTTCGTAAATTCATTCCAAAAAGATTTCTGTTCCCCTAAAAATTAGAGATAAAATGAAAAACATTGAAAAATAAATACGGCAATATAAAGATGAGCTTGGGACTTTTCCCACTCAAACTGTAAATAAAACACAAACTGTGATTCCAAAACACTTTGATATTATTTCAAACTAGGGCTGGGCAATAAATCGAATTAATTCGATACATAGTCATGTTATAAATCGAATCGTAGAAAATGTTCTAAATCGTGAAATCGAATTTTGTCTTTTGGGTTATTAAAAGCTGTTCTTATGTTGTGTTACATTCAAATGTTTTTGTGGCAGAATGCTGGATGGCTGTTTTACAAGACACCTTTACAATAGCTACCAACGACTTAATTGTGGCAATTAAGAAAAAACTATGAATTTTAAGTTTTTGTCCAAACTAATTTAGAATCAGTATACATTATTGTTGTCTGAACATTTTGCACAGGAATTATTTTTGAATAAATGAAACCTTTAAATCAACGTTTGTTGGGTTTATTAGATTAAAATCGATTAAAATTGTCATGGTCCTGAATGTGTAAAAAAAATCGTGATTTTATTTTTGGGCCATATCGCCCAGCCCTATTTCAAATTAATCTTATATTACTATGAATAATAAATGACTTTATAGTTGACCAAAAAATAAATAAATAGAAAATGCAGCAGAAATGTGTGTCTACATCCCCATGTGCCGCAAACTCATTTGTGCATTTGAAAACAGCGCGTGTGTTTTTGTTGTTGTCGTCTGCCATGTTTCTTTTTTGTAGCACACGCGGTTGGCACATTCGTTAAAACAAAATATTGCAAATTTCCTCTTAATGGTGTCAAAACCGGTAGTTAAGCAAAAAGCTCTCGTGTGCTGAACAGAACCACGTGGGTCCAATTTTTTTTTTTACCATTTTACCAAAATTCTATTTTCTTATGAATGTTTGGGGAAAAAGAGATATTAAAAGAATCGGTTAATGGTTTTATGAATCGATTTCAGACTCGAAAAGGAAAATCAATTCAATATCAATTATTCAACTTTTTTAAACCCAGCCCGAGTCAACATTGCTTTTTTGTAGTTGCTTAACTGTAAACAAGTGATCTTCTTGCCATCAAAATCCCTTTCTTAGACGAGCTTTGTTGTTTAGTAGTAGTTTGCGATGTTAGCAAAAATGGCTAGCGTAAAAAAAAAATTGCTTGTTTTTAGAAAAAGCTCGTTTTCTTTTCCAGTTCGTGTCCAAAAAGTTGGGTCAAAAAGAGTCTGTCAAATGTATGAACTCCAAAACAACATTTATTTATTTATTTAATACAAAACAAAGCATATTTTTGGGGTTGTTAATTTCTAAGCCTAATAGGTCATTGCAATGCAGCAAGGATTTTTTTTCTCCCATGGCGGATTCCAAACATTCTTGACAAAGAATGCTCCGTTAGTGAGCAGGTCGAGGCAGACGGGTAGAAAAAATGCATCCAGCTGCTTTTGGCGTCTGTGCCAATCACTGCCAATACCAAGCCTGTTGGGGTTGCCTTACTTTTGATTAAACACAGAAGACAATCAGTCTTCTTTCGTGAAGGACTACAGAAATCGGTGAACAATTACTGTTGATAAGATGAAATCAGAGGATTAGGACAATTTTAAATAAAAAAATGACTCCAAACGATGACTCAATTATTGAAATAGTTGTCGATCGTTTACTTGTCGATTAATCAATTAATTTTGACAGCTCTGCTATATTATTACTTTTTTATTTCATTTAAATTTTTAGAACTGTTTATTTAATTTTTGTTTATTTTATTGTATTGTTATAAATGTCTATCTATCGATTTGTTTCAATTGTCTAATTTTTTAAAGATATTTGTATTATTTTCAAAAAGTGTCAAATTTAATTTAGATTTGTTTTATTGTAATTATTAAAATTTTAATGAATACATTTGCAATTTTAAAATTGATAAATAAAAAAAAAAGTTGTTCTATTTTACATTACCGGTATTTTTTTTTTTTTTTTTCCCCCTCTGCCTTTTTTTTCTTCTCATCAATTTTTTGTTGCGAAGCGAGTGTCGGATGCGTGTGGGAGGCGGCGCTTGTCCACTTGTTGCATGGTTGCGCTGTCAAGAACAAAAGCTGCCTTAACTGTGCATCCACGCTTTTGTGTGTGGGGGGCGAATGACGCTTGCTTTGGGGTGGGGGGGGGGGGGGTCCCCTTGTTGAATTACACGGGACCTTAAACCTCCCAGAGAATATTTTATTGAGGGGGGTGGGCCGCGGGCGGGTGAATGGTTGGGCCGGGCTTGTATTTGTGACCTAGTTTTCCATTGAATGTTTTACTTGGTCATAGAGGACGGGGGTCACATTTTTGTTTGTGACATTCCCCCAAACAAGCAAAGGAGAGAAGTTCATTCCGATTGAATGGACGCATGACAACAAGAGGAGGCCCAGGACATAAAAACACGCTAATCCTGCATGTAACGTCTTTTTGAGGACGGGATAAGCTTCCACCGCCCTCAACGACTTTTCATCAGTCATTGCCCTGACATCAAAAAGGGTCTTCTGGCTAAGATGATGTTAGTTTTCTTCCATGGGAAGGAATGCATGTGGTCTGTTAGGGTTGGACGACTTCCCATTTATTCGGGAACGTTTTTTTGTTGCCGGTTCGAGCGAGCGGCCTGACGTCTGAAAACAGCGGCGAGAACCAAGAAAAGTACTCACACTTTGCACTTAAGGAGAAGAACAGTACAGATACCAACATTCAGATTTCAATATGATACCATAAGCTAATTCTGTAGCAGAGGTGGCAAATCCAAGTCCAGGAAGTGAAAACCCTGCCACAGTTTGGCTTTAGCTCCTAATGCTAGCTAGCTAGCTCCTTAGCAGATAACAAGCACCGTGGCTGCTAGCTAGCTAGGTAGCTCGCTCGCTCACTAGCAGGTAAAAAAGCACCATGGGAGCTAGCTAGCTAACAAGCACTTGAGGCTAAAGCCAAACTAATTTCACTTTCTGGACTTGGATTTGGCATCTCTGTTTTGTAGCAGTACTCTATGCTAGCTCCTGTTAGGGCAGCTAGCTTAATGCTAACACTTAAAAAGCATCTCTGGCAAATTCAGGTCCAGGAAGTAAAAACCCTGCCACAGTTTGGCTTTAGCTCCTAATGCTAGCTAGCTTGCTCCCTAGCAGGTAAACAAGCAACTTGGGAGCTAGCTAGCTAATTAGTACTTGAGGCTGAAGCCAAACTGTGGCAGGAATTTCACTTTCTGGACCTGGATTTGGCACCTCTGCTCTGTAGCAGTACTTTATTTTAGCTCCTGTTAGGGTAGCTAGCGTAATGCTAACATTTATGGAAGTAAAAACCCTGTCGTAGTTTGGCTTTAGCTTCTAGTGCTAGCTAGCTAGCTCCCTGGCAGGTAACGAGCACCATGGCTGCTAGCTATCTAGCTAGCTCGCTCCCTAGCAGGTAAACAAGCACCGTGGGAGCTAGCTAGCTAACTAGCACTTGAGGCAAAAGCCAAACTGTGGCAGGAATTTTACTTTCTGGACCTGGATTTGGCACCTCTATCAAAGCGGTTTGCCCCGACGCTGAACTTTTGCAAAAAGTTGACGCGGTCTCCCGCTAACCTCTTTATGTCAGCTCCCGTGTGTGACATCGGCAAAATTGTCCGAGTGCGTTCTTATCAAAGGCCTGCCACTCAGCGGGCCAGCCGGGCTGCTCATTGAGCCAAGTGCTGATGTGTTGTGTACCGAGCACCCAAAAATGAAAATAAAAATGAAAATGACAAGTCTCAGTAAAATAACACTCCAATGACGACAGTATCATTGTCCTGGTAGCACACTGGCATAGTGGTTAGGTTTTCTGCCCTCAATCAAGAAATCTGCATTTGAATCTCGTCATATAAAATAACAATAACTCTGCATTAGTGTATTAAAGCTTTTAAAAAAAAAAAAAATTATGACTGCTTTTTTCGTCCTCATAACCGACGTGACGAGATCGGCCATCTCATCGTTATTTCTTCTACACAAAAGCTGTGCTCATCTCAAATCCAAAGCATTGAAACGGCGCAGGTGCTAGCTAGCTCCCCTGGTGCTCATTTACCTGCTAGGGTGCTAGCTAGCATCAGGGGCTAAAGCCAAACTGTGGCAGGGTTTTTACTTTCTGGTGCTAGCTAGCTAGCTCCCTAGCTAGCTCCCATGGTGCTGGTTTACCTGCTAGGGAGCTAGCTTAGCTAGCATCAGGGGCTAAAGCCAAACTGTGGCAGGGTTTTTACTTGCCACCTCTGTCGTATGCTCGCCAAAAAACGTCCTGCTTGACGCGTCAACTCTTTCACGTCTCTTTCCACAAGTGTGTAACGTTTCTATTTATAGACGATAAAGGGTATTTTTCCTCTCCTCTCATAGATATTCAAGAGTGTTACGAGGTGACCTTGCAGCTGAATGCGCAACAAAGTGCACTGAAGGAAGAAGACGAAAACGAGAAGGAAGCGTGGGAGGTACATTTGCCGCCACTTGGAACAAAACACGCCCCGACGTTTACATCTGTTGCCACATGTGGCTGCCGTGCGCTACCTGCGCCTCTCGAGCCCAGTGGGACAGGAAGGCGGCGTCGCACTGGGCCGTTTGCTTGTCGTTATGAAGTCAGCCAGTCCTTTCATTAAGTTGGTGTATTTTTAGTTTGGTACACACACGCCAACAAGAAAAGAGTTGTGTCCTTAAAGAAGAAGACTGCACGTTGCCCAGATATTTGGCAGAATCCGTCCTCCTATTTGGTGTGAAAGCATCACCAATTAGCTTTTTTTGTTTAAAGTCATTTAACGAGCTTCATTTAGACAAAAGTAGCGCTCTGACACCATCTTGTGGCATCTTGGGACCTAGGAAATATATGGAAGTCAATTGAGGAGTTTTATTTGGACAAAACTAGTGCTTTGTCGCCATCTTGTGGCATCTTGGTACCATGGAACTATTTTGAAGTGAATTGAGGCGTTTCATTGAAACAAAAGTCACAATTTATCATTAAAAAGCTTCATTTAAACACAGTTAGCACTTTGCAACCATTTTGTGGAACTACATTGAAATGAATTGAAGATCTTCACACAGCAGTTCTTTGCGGCCATCTTGTGACATGTTGAACAATGTTGAGGTCAACTGAGGAGTTTCATTAAGACAACGTTAGTGCTTTTCTGCCATCTTGTGGCATTTTGGTGCCGAGGAACTGTGATGAAGTGAGTTTTTGGGAAATCAACATTTTAGTGTCATTGCACAAGATTTTCAATTCCTCCAAGAAAAATAATTCATCTGGACAAAAGTGGTGCTGTGCCGCCATGTTTTGGCAATTGTAAACGTTCTCTCGCTCAAAGTCAGCGAGGGAGATAAGGAAACGTATTTGGACCAATGAGAACGAAGCATGAATTGAATTTGACGTCCTGTGCACCGGATTGTTTGCGGCTGAATCCTCGCGCGGCCCCTCGCAGCTCAAGCGCAAATCGGGCTTTTACGATGATCATGTCAAGGTGACGGCGGGCGGCGGGCGGCGGGCGGCGGGCGGCGAACGGCGTGACGACCCACACATCAAACTTGAGTCTGACGTCATTCTTGCGTGCTTCTCCCAGTCAATCACTTAATGGCAATATGTTGTTTGACTTTCATGTGCTAAGTCGCTCATGGATTATGTTCAGTGTTGTTGTTTGTTTTTCTGCATCGCACTGGAAAGTCCAAATTCAATGAAAAGGAAAAACGTCGACAGCTTCAGAAAGATGGAATGGTTTAATTTAGTTGTTGTGGCTTTCGGTTTTGTCCTAACAAATAATGTCTCTTTGATTCTGTTTTCATGTCCAGCTATTTTTCTACACTAAAAAACCCCACAAACTATCCATTGGTTCATTGGCTCACAAACCAAGTTGGTTGGTCAGAGCCACTGATCTGAATATATGACTGGATAGCCGATAGGCTAGGAGTTTTGAAGCCGTGTGGCGGCCATATTGCTCCTCCCAAAAACAAACGATTACTCGACGATTAAAAAATTGATAATCAATTATTTGTCGATTCATCGATTAATTTCGACACATCTTAAGTTGTGTTTGTTAAAAACAGATGGGAAGAGGGCCTTGAAAAAATAATCTCATATTAAATGGCAATCTTAAAGGAGTTTAAAAAAAGTCTTAATTAGATTATCTTCAAAAATGTTTGATCCCCGCTGTAGCCAATCAGCGACCACGTGTGCGGCTCATTTTTTCCGTCTCAGTCATCTGCTTGCGATTGGAACCATGTCAACCACACAAAAACGCAAAGTGCGCCTTCATTCTGCCTCGCTAAGCTTTTTTTTTTTTCTTCTCCCGGCTTCCTTGTGATCCGCCCTGTTTGTCGTCTAATTTGCTGCATCCAACGAAGCCATCCCTCGCTCCACCAGCTCGGCCCCTGGATCCCATCTGCATGCGGGGACCCGAGCGGCGTGAGGCTGATAAGAAGGGCTGCAGCAGTGCTGGTGGGATGACGGAGAGCGAGCGAGCGAGCGAGAGAGAGAGAGAGCGATAGATAGAGAGAGCGGGATGCTTAATGGACACCCGGCGAGGAGCTCATCAGTATTCCGGCAGTGTCGTCACCTGGGTGGAGGATGGGAGGGAAAGCCAATGAGTCTGCACATTCCTTGCTGTGCTACAAAGAGAGGCAAATCGCAACATCAGGCCTTTTTCCCGCCTCAAATTGAGGCAGAGGCGCTACAAGGGTTGCAAAGGGGGGGGAAAAAAGCCATTATGGGCTTTTATCAATGGCAACATGAGGACACAACGCACGTTCAGTCTCGCTTCTGCCATCTAGTGGAACAGCATTTGATTGTTCTGAGTCTGACTGGCATTATACGTCACTGGCATAGATGGATAGATACCAGTTCAACCAGCAACTAAAGGCCAAGACGTATATGGATTTCTGGAGGCAGATGCCGATTCTGGTATTTTGGCAGAATAAACGATTTAATCAGCTGATAAAAAAAAAAAAAAGGAAAAAAATGAAAGCAGAACATTTAACTGTTTTACAATACAGTACTTTGTCCTTTAGTATTTTTCTAACTTTACAAGTGGAAGAAAAAGCTGCAAAAATCAGCCAATTAATAAATAAATGTACACACAAGCACACAAATTGAAACACCAAAAGTGGTCATGCTGTGAACACTTCCAAAATCCACCTTCAACTCTCACGCCAACAAGTATGACCCCAGGGGCCACTTGGCTTTCCCCCTAAACACTGCCCCCTGCTGTACTTGAAGGAGAATTGTGGCTAATTCTTGCCTTAATGAACCCAAGCAATGTCAATTCATTTGCTGCATCTCATCACTATGGGGAGCCACGTTTTCTTTCCCCCTTGCTATAGCACTGAAGAAAATGAAAAGTTGGATGAACTTAAGACATCTTCAAAAATGGTTTGTTTCATCATTCAAACCCGGTTTGTGTGAAAAATGTTCAGGTTAAACTGAAAGGATTAATTTAGTAATAAAGCCAACCTTCCATCCAGCCATTATATTAACCGCTTCTCCTGATTTTTTTTTAATTTTGCACCTCTTGGAAAAAACCCGGTTTGTGTCAAATACTCGTGTGCTATTCGTCATTTTGTGTGACTCCCAGCAAGGAAGCTAACATGTTTAGTTCCCCAAATTCTGACCAAAAAAACTTTATTGATGTACTAGTTGTGATGTTAAATCACAGTTGACTTGTCTTGTCTAAGAAACCGGAGCAAGCGGAGGAGGAGGAGGAGGAAGAGGAGGAAGGCGTTTCCCGCGTCCGAGTGACGTGCAGACGAAGTGATCACAAGGTGGAGCGAGTGTGTGGCCTGGTGACTCGATCGCATGTCGAAGCGCCAAAGGTGAGTTGCACGCTTAATATCTTTTTTTTTTAATGATGATGATGATGATGATGATGGTTCCCCTCTTGTGGAGCTTAAATAATCACTGAATGAAATGTAATGTAACTGGGTTAAAATGTGACAAATGGGATAAACTGGGCCGTTTGACACGTTGGCCTTAAAAAAAAAAATCTGAAAAGCTGTTTAATAATGTCCAAATTTTACACCAATATTTTCCCTTTTACTGCAAACGAATCTCGGCTCCAAAAATGGGTTGTCAGGCTTCTTTGACTATTAGTAAGCTGTATCAGCCCTGAAAAGTCTCAAGTTACGGTGGCTTGAACTTTTTATTTCCACTTCAGTTGTATTTAACTTTTAAGTTCAGTACATTTACATGAAATCTTGTAGAACTGTTGTTTTGCGTTCTTTTTCAAAAATTTGTTTAGGTACACTTTTTCTGTAGCTTATAATATATGCATGCCATTTTATTTCAATCATTATTTCAGTATAGCCCCCCCCCACCCCTGTGTCTACATGTTAATGTTAAAACTGTTTAAAATGTGTTTAAAAGTAGTGAATCTACTTTTTAAGAGTAAAACATCCGCTTATTTTTTGATAAAATAGGAGCCTACCTACACTACTGTTTTAAATAATTTCGTCTTGAATTATATTCAATTAAATTATTAATAATTTGAGTTAACAATCTTACAAATTTAATTTAATTTAATCATTAACAAATACACGAATGTTCTAAAAGTTTGCAATTTGCATTTTTAATCAGTAGCACTGTAACTACATTAATTATTAAAACTTTTAAAAGGAGCATGATTACTATTTAACTGTCAGAACAAACAATTTTACCCAAAAATACACAAAAAGCTATTTTACAATTCTTAAAATGATTAATAATTGTGTAATTAAATATTTAGTTGAAGAATTGCAATGCCTTATTATTATTATTATTATTATTAAAATGACGTCTTTCTAAAAAGACACAAATATTAGTAAACTGTTTTACTTTCCAGAACAATTTTACAGAAAATACACAAACATGAGTAAAATAAACAATTACATTTTTATATGAAATCATTGCTTAAATAATTATATGAATGATCAAAGAATAACATTTAAAAATGAGCTTGCCTTATTATTGTACGACAAAATACACTTATGTCTCATTTTGTTGTTGTAGTTTAAAAAAAGCCCCGCCCAAATGGCTTCTGGTTCCATTTGTTAGAATTTTGTTGTTTTATAGCACCAAAGACATGATGAGGATGGAGAGTTTTTTTTTTTTTTCTTTTCCCGGTTCGTGGCGTTAAACAGCAACACCGCACGTGACTCATCGCACATTGTACACGCTCGCATTCCTCGATGGATGCGCTTGATAGTGAGGTGCTGGATTTGTGTGCGTGCGTGTGCGTGTGTGAGTGTGAGTGTGACTCCCTCTATCGCATGAAGGAGGGAGTGGAGGATGAGGAGGCAGTGAATGGGAGGCAGGGATGTAGTGGGGGAGGCTGCAAAGTGAGAGAGGGAGAGAGAGATGCAGTGCGGTGCTGAACGGCCAGCCGGCGTTGCCATGGAAACCACATTCCTCCCCCGCCTGCATCCCTACTGACTGCTCTGCCTCTCGATCTGGCTCTCTGCTTCCCTCTCGTTCCTCTTTCTTTCTTTTTTTGTAATTATTATTTTTTTTAATTTTGTGCTTATTTGTGAGAAGCTTCACCTTTCCACGCCCCGCACCTCATCAGGTTATTTGCGCCAACCTTCACCTTTCGAATACCCCCCCCCCCCCAAAAAAATGCACAGAACAGAGTTTGTTCTTCTGCCTTGTCGTGCACCGACGGGCACATTTTGTTTTCTCGGCGTCTCGTCTATTTTCTTCTCTCTATTTTTACTCCCCCCTCCCTCCATCCCGCCCTCCCCTTCCCGCTTGTGTTGAGCAGCATGCTTCACTGATGCCCCCTCTAGTCATCGCCATTCTGCCCACACACAGCCCCCCCCCCCCCCCCCCAACCTCACTTATGGTGACTTTTAGCGTGTTTACTAGGGTTGAAGGGGTCGGAAGGGGTTTTGGCTCGTTGTAGTTTCTGGTTGAATTTCCATGAAAAGTTAAACAGGAATTTTGCAGTTTGACCAACAAGCCAATTGAAATGGCGGTGAAATGTGGGTTCAGAGTTGCAAATTTTGGTGTGAAGTGAACCGAAACGGACTGCACGGTGGAAACGGGCTATTAATAGGCGTCGTGTCAGCGAACAGCTGCTCCATGACATGTACGTACAGCAGCAAACATCTGTGGCTAAAGCAGTGGTTCTTTACCGAGGTTCGATCGAACACCAAGGGGTTCGGTGATGTGCGCAATATGAATTCTCATGTATAACGGAATGTGTGTGGTGTGTGGGGAAAAAAGGAAAAAGAGAAAAAAGAGAAGAGAAAAAGAGAAAAAAGAAAAAAGGAATGTGTGTGGTGTTCCACAGGGCTCAGTTTTGGGGCCTCTGTTGTTTTCATTGTATCTGCTGCCCCTGGGTTCCACCTTAAGAAATCAGCGCTGGTTGTTTGAAAAGTGCTTTTGAGTTGAGTAATGGAAGTGAGTTGCAGTTCAAACTCAGAACATCAGAACTGCGAGGCAGTCATGCTAACCAGTACAGCGCCGCGCTGCCAGTTCATGGCACCATACCCACCGTACCTGACCAATAAGAGGAAAGTGCAATATGACATGGTCTGCTGTGGATTTTTTTTTCAGCATACAAAGCTAAACCAAACCAGGCCAGAAGTTTACTGATTGGTAGCAGGGCAAGCTTTAGTTTTTTTTGGGTGTAGCGGCTTCTTCCGCAGAGAGAAGTGACGATTGCGTTGGGCTGTCCTGCTTGCGACACCTCCTCAGACGCACATTTACAGCTTGGCAAGACGTGTGAAGACTTCTCTAAGAAAACCGTCAGTTGGACCCTTTTACTATCCGCCTGAGCCGTATCCAAAGCCCTTTCGGCATTGAGCCCATATTCTTCATATTCACTTGAAGGTCCAGGTACTAGTATGGCCTTTGTTCTCACAAGTAAGACAAAACTAAAATGACGAGAGTGCTTGTAGGATAAGTAGAATCACTGTCTTACGAATATTAAAGTACGCAATTAAAACTTAGTAAGTAAACTCTAAGTAAGTATTCTGCAGCACTAGTAACACTACTAGGTCTAGTAGGTGTCACACACTAGTAGCCTCCTGATCAAAGATATAAAAACATAATCTACAAATAACTTAATGAAAAGCAGTCTGAGCATTTTGTTCTACTTATTTGGTCAATTTATTAAATGTATAAGATAAAAAAAAACATGTTTACATTTCCGTCACTCTATTCAATAACGGGACATTATTTCAAATTGAACATAAATCCAGTATGATTCACTTGAACGAGAGAAACTTGCCAGTCTTGCATCCTCAACCCTCTCCCCGCTTCCCACTTTTTTTTTTTTCCTGCACACGTCCGGGCTGCAAGTGAGCTGCCCCTTTAAGCCCCCCTCACTACCGACTTGCCTTATAAGGTGTGGCATCCGGTCAGGTGACAAAGGAGTAGTCACATGGCTTGTCATAGAAATGCCTCCAAATGACTCAATGCAAAGGTCTGCGCCGGTGGTTGAGAGAGAGAGAGAGGGGGGGGGCATGGGGGGGGGGGGGGTGTTGTAGCAATGCTTATTACGATACCCGTGCATGCATGCGTGTGCGTACGTACGCGCGCGCACGTGCGGTCCAGGTGGGTTTATGTAATACGGCAAGCTGACGCCGAGCGGATTGCGCGGCGCTTTGCCCGCCAGGCAGCGAGCGCAGAAAGAGAAGGAGAAACGTCTCGGTTGAAGAGTGGCCAGATAATTCCGTCCGCCTCGTGCCATAAATCACACGGCAAAGTCTTTTTTCCCTCCACATCAGAGGTCAGCGCTTTCATTTTGCCAAAATAAATCACAGAGCGCTTGCCACCCCGCCGCATCCCCAATCCGAGATGTTTAATTGGACACGGCAGTCATCAAGGTTTGTCTTCACAAAAAAAGAAAGAAAAAAAAAAAGAGGAAGGACTGCAGGCTTGCAGATTGTGCAGGAAACGCTCGTGAGGTGACGGCTGTGCACATTTCTCAAACCTGCTATGAGTCACACGGGACGATTTTCAACATAAAAGTTAGTGTTGTTCCGATACCGGGATCGGGAGAGGAGCCGATATTGCATGAAAACAGTGGTATCGGCAAGTACTAACAAGTAACATGCAGATACCATTATTTACAACTCTAATATAGGACTTTTGATGCAGCATTTTGCGACATTCACTGACAGAGATGGCAAATTCAGGTGCAGAAAGTAAAAACCCTGCCACAGTTTGTGCTTTAGCCACTTGTGCTAGCCTCCTAGCAGGTAAACAAGCACCCGGGGAGCTGGCTCGGGAGCTATAGCTAGATAGCACCTGGGGCTAAAGCAAAATTGTGGCAGGCTAGCTAGCGCCCTAGTAGTTAAACAAGCACCCGGGGAGCTAGCTAGGGAGCTAGCTAGCTAGCACCTGGGGCTAAAGCCAAACTGTGGCAGGCTAGCTAGCGCCCTAGTAGGTAAACAAGCACCCGGGAAGCTAGCTAGGGAGCTAAAGCCAAACTGTGGCAGTGTTTCTACTTTCTTGACCTGGATTTGCCACCTCTGTTCACTGATGGGTGACGTGTTCACTGCACGCTGAGCCAAGACGCTCTGAATCAATAACAGGGCAGCTTTTTCATGTTGGAAAAACTAGCTATCGGTATGGTATTGGGATCGGCCGATACTGCAAAACTGGATATCGGAATCGGTATAGCGACACTAATAAAAGTGTGCTATCGTTCTATGCGTACGTATGCATGGACGTCAAATCCAATTGTGACGGACACGCTGGGCAAGGTTTCAATTCTCTTAGCTAGCCAGCTAACTAGCGTCTTCTTGCTGCCATTCATGAAAACAGTCATTCTCACCTGCTGGGCCGCAGACAGGTGGTAAAACAAATTACTGGGGGTCCTCAGTTCACAATGGCACTCACATATTAGCACCTTGTTTTGACAAAAAAATTTTTTTTACCTTAAACATCTCCCTAGAATTAAAAACAAGTTTAACCCTGCTTAATTTAAAAGACAAGAATCAATTTATTTTTTATTTCTTATAATGAAACATTTCAAGCTATTATGACTCATGACTACATACATAAGAGCATCGAACCTTCCAGATCCAGGCCAAGGCTGCTTCCAGTGTCGCAACATGTGCTCGCTCATGCGTGCCGTGATCAATATGCTTACATCTTGCTCTCAAGCCGCTTTGCAAGCCACGCCCCAGCAGCCCTCTGATTGGCTGCTTGTGGCTTGCCGCGGTGCAAATCCACACATTCGAGTCTTGATTTTTAGTTGCACTCTCGCTACTTGGTAAACCTGTGCAGGTTGGAGACGAGTGAGAGAATATCGTGAAAAGCGAGGTGAAGCTACTCTTGCTTGTCATGAAGTGTGGCGAAGCCTGCTGCGAGTCGCATTGCACGTCCTGCTCGCTGAAGGCACGAAGCTGACACATGACTGGAAAAACAGGACTTTGCAAACTTTTTGCCAACAAGGTTGAATTTAGTTTCAGAAAAAAAAGGCGGATTCTTTAAAAAGGATTGTTTGGTTGGGATTAAAAAGTACAAATCTGACGAGGATAAAAGTCGGAATATTCGGCTATATTTAATGATGGAAAAAATATAAATAATTAAATAAATAAATCATATAAATAAATAAATATGAACATATAATTCTTTATTCTGGATAAGATGTATTTATTGATATTTTGGGAAAATAATAAATAATAATTCTAACACCAATATAGCATAATTACCACATGTACCGTTAAATGACGGTGGAGATAGAGACACCCTTTTTTTTTTTTGTTGAAATTTGACAATTTGAGAATAAAGTTGTAGGCAGTGTTCTTTTTTTATGAATAGAAGTCGTAAATCTTAACAAGAAAAAAAGGATATTTTTTTCACAATAGGAAAATCCATGTTGAAGTGAGTTGAGGAACTTCATTTAGACAAATGTAGTACTTTGGTGCCAAGTCACAAAGTTGAAGGGTTCAGTGTCTTACTTAAGGACACTTCAACATGGTCACAAGTAGGGCTGTGCAATTAATTGAAATTAAATTATCTCCACAATTACAAAATAATTGTTAAAAAAAAAAGTTGTTTAAATGTATGCATTTTTTTCTTTTTTTAAATAACTTATTTAATAAATTTTGTTTAATCCAAAAGGAACTTGCATAATTATAGTGTTTCAATTTTTTTTATTTGTCTTAATATTTTAATTTAATTTTATTTTTTTACAAGAAAATGTTTAACCTTTTTTTCTTTTCTTGTTTTGTACCAAAAAATCATCCTAGTGCACAGTGCTGCACTCCAACTGTTTTTAAAATTGGTCTTAATATTTTTAAATGTGTAAACATTTTCTTGTTTTATAACAATTAAACAAAAAAAAAACAATTGTTTGAATAATCGTGATTTCAGTTATTGCCAAAATAATCGTGATTAATATTTTTTCCATAATCGAGCAGCCCTAGTCACAAGGTTAGAGGCTCGAACCCACCACCTCCGGGTTGGGAGACGACCACTCTACCACTGAGCCATGCCGACCTAGTCGTGCTTGGCCACCATCGTGCGGTATCATGGTACCAAGGAATCGTGTTGAAGTGAGTTCAGGAGATTCACTTCGACAAAAGCATTTGTTTTGTTGCCATCTTTTGGAACGTAGGTACGAAGTGACTATAATGAAGTGAATTTAGGAGCTTCATTTAGGCTCAAGTATTATTAGATAATTATGTTCACATTCTATTAATAATGCATACATGCGGTGTTTTAATGGTGACGTTACCTCTCTTTCACACACACACAAAAAAAGAAGAAGCACCATTTGTGTCACTATGCGTTGTGTGTATGTGATCAATTCACGAGTGCTTCACCAGCAGTCTCATTGCATTACTGCAAAAAACAAAACAAACAACCGGCTGGCTGGCCAAGATTCTCGAGCAAGTGCATCTCTTTCTGCTCACACACATATAAACACACACACACACTCCGTCCGTCCGTCTATTTCAGAGCCCAAGCGTGTAATCTTGTTGCTTTGCTACACGTGTGTTGATGTCATCACTGTAAAGGGAAGATATGCCAACACCCCCCCCACCCCCACTTGACTGCGTTTCTTCGGGAATACTCCATTTTGGCTCACATTTGACCCAATCCTGCGCGCAAACCTTTCTAGGCGATTTCATAGCAGCAGTGCAGTTTTGCATCTTAGGGTTAGTAGTAATGCAAATTAATTGAGAGCATACCAAATGAGCTCCACCAGATCTATTTTTGTGGCCCACTGAAGCAAATAAAGTTTGTCATATTGCTTGCTAAATGGATTTATTCGTTTCATTTTTGCAGAAAAAAATTCATTTTTTTACATCTTTTTTTCCAGGCAAAAACATTTTTTTCTCCATGGAATCCATTCTTAAATTAAAAAAAAATTGTTGTGTACTTTAAACCTCCACAAAATTGCGGTTTATTGTACTCTATATCACAGATTTTTATGTGATTGGTTGGTTGTTATAATATACAGGCAAGTCCCAATTTTGAGTTGCATGCTTTAAGTGTAGTACCACCTTGCACCACAACATAACGGGCAGCACTGAGCTCTCCCGGAGGTAGATGCAGTCTAATTAAGTGCAAGAAAAAGAGGCAAAGGTGTTGGTCATATATGTTTGCTTATGATTGCTATGAAAATAATTGTTTTCCCGACCGTGGATCTGGTTTAAAAAATAATAAATAAACACGCACACACACTAATCTTTCCTCTCCAAGAACGATCAAAAAGACAGTCCAAGAAAATTGACTTGATTGTGGAATATTTCCACGAGATTTTCGCAAAGTTTCCGTGGGAATTTATGAGAGTTAACTGGGAATTGATGGTTATAATGGTGATGGAAAGGTATCATCTGCAAGCATAAATATCAACAATTCATTTTGTCATACACACATTCAAGCAAAAAATAAAGAAATAAAAACATTTAAAAGCATTGTATTTCAACAAATAGATTTGTAAGTAGAACATGATCAACATTTACAAATTATATTGTTTTGTTGAAGAACACAAACAAGTTAAATACTCACTCTCCCTGGCCCAATTAATTAAAAAAAAAATAACAAAATACTTCCCCATTCAGAAATACCAACCAGGTACCATTCAAGGTTGAAAAGAAGGTTGAAAAAAAAGTTGCAAGTTTAAAAACAAGAAAGAAAATCACCTTGCTCGGCTCTACATTTTCACTAAACCCTTCAGAAGTCGAATTGTTTTCATCAGTATTATGAAAACTGTATTTGCCCCAACTAAATGAACCGTTGCATAGTGTTTGGGTCAGATTTGGAATGTGGAAAGTTTCGTCCTTTATCAACTTGAGAATGATGCAGCCCTGCGTGCGTTTACATAGGTGAGCCTTTTTCAGGCACAGCGGTGACGTTAAGGTGCGCCTGTCCCTTTAAGAGCAGTTAGCGGATGGCTCTCTGCTGCTGCTGCTACTGCTGATGAGGATGGCGGCACTTGCAGCTGATTGGCTGAGGCCGCGGGGGAGGGAGGGCGGTGGCGCTTTGAGGGCGAGAGGGATGCTGCTACGTAGTTGAACCTCCCCCACCTCCCTCTCTCTCTCTCTCTCTCTCTCTCTCTCTCTCTCTCTCTCTCTCTCTCTCTCTCTCTCTCTCTCTCTCTCTCTCTCTCTCTCTCTCTCTCTCTCTCTCTCTCTCTCTCTCTCTCTCGTCACAATCTCCTCCCTTGCTCGCTCGCATCCTCGGAATAATCCACATCTAGGGCAAGCTGGCTGAGAGGCGATCACAGCTCAGCTCCTCTCTGCAGCCTGGGAGAAGAAGAAGAGGCGGCACTAACCCGTTTCAACGCAGGGGGAAAAAAGCCGAGCAAATTTTGAGCGCACCGGAAGACACGCAGAACCGACGAGCCAGATTTTTCCGTTGGAGGACACCGTTTATTTATACATATTGTTTATATAGCTATATATATTTGTACACACGCTTATAGATATTTATATATAGATTCAATTATCCTTGTACATATCCGTATTTGTGCTTGTCTGTTTATATTAATATTTTTATATGTCTTTGTGTGTGTGTAAATATATATAATGTATAAGCAAAACATATATATCCATATATATGTCCATATATATGAATTTATATGCGCATCACTGTGAACCAAGAGGATTCTTATCCGATCGGGGCTGGCCTCTGATTGTGATCGTATACAATATTTTGACTATTTGATCTTCTACGTCAAGAGGACAAAGACGCCGTGCCCATTTTGTATTTTTCTTTTGCTGTTGCTGCATCCCGTCTCGCTTTCCATCTCCATTCCCCCCCACCCCCCACCCCACCACCCACCCCCCCTTTCGCTTCGCATCCGAGAAGCCCAGAGCGACGGGATTTGACAAAAGAGGGCGGGAAAAAATCTCTCCAATTCCTGTGATTAGTGCGCCTTTCCGCTGGCATCTGCGCTTCGTTTAGTCCATCGCGGCGCCGTGTGACATCAGCCCAGCGTCCGCCCCGCCAGCATGCACAAACACCACCACTGCTGCAAGTGCCCAGAATGTTATGAGGTGACCCGCATGGCGGCCCTGCGCAGGATGGACGCCCCGGCCTACGGAGGAGACTGGCAGGCCGAGCCCTACGGATACCCGCCCGGGTACGGAGGAGGCCAAACCTTACCCGCTCCGGCCTCGGGGGGAGGAGGCAACATGGGTGGAGGAGGAGGAGGAGGTGGCGGCGGCGGCGGAGGAGGAGGTGGCGGCGGCGGAGGAGGAGGAGGAGGAGGAGGAGGAGGAGGAGGAGGGGGCACCTTAGGGAGAAGTAAGGGCAAGATGATGTCTGGCGGCGGGCCTGGAGGCCCCAATCCAAAGGGCCAATCCAAAGGGGGGCCCAAAGTCAATGGCAACAACTCAAGTGGACAAGGAGGATGGTGGCCCGAGTGCACCTGCACCAATCGGGAGTGGTATGACCAGGTAAGATGCGGCCTTATGCTAGGGTTTTAGGCTAGCCCTTCTTCAAACCAGGCCAGATAAGATTGAAGGTTTCTTTGGGCCTTGGCTTAGAAATTGGTTCTGATGCGGAATCGGGAGTATTTCTGATGTGGTTTCATTAACAATCTTCAGATCTCGACTAGCTAAGATGGAGGTTTACTTTGTATCTTTATGTAGGGAAGGGTTCTAGCCCTTTTCAAATGTGGACTAGGTCAAATGAGTTTGTATGTTTGGACTTTGAGGTAGGAAATGATACTGGTTCATGTTTGTCCTCCTCAGATCTAGGATGACTAAGATTGAGGGTTTCTTCGGACCTTGGCGTAGGGAATGCTTCTGGTACCAATTTACCCGTAAACTGAGTTGGGTTCGTGGTAGGACATGGTTCTGATACAAAATCATGATCTCTCTTCCAAGATATATTAGTTTCTTCAGGTCTTGGTGTAGGGAATAGTTCTGATAACAATTCGTTAACCCTCTTCAAATCTTGATTAGCGAAGATTGAGGAATTCTTTGGACCCTGTTTTAGGAAAAGATTCTACTACCAATTCGTTAACCCACTTCAAATCTAGATGAGCTAAAACTGAGGGTTTCTTTGGACCTTGTCGTAGGGAATGGTTCTGATACCCGTTCATGAACCCTTTTCAGATCCAGATGAGCTAAGATCGAGGATTTCTTTGGGCCTTGATGGGGAAATTGTTCTGATACACTTTTATTAACCCACATCATTCTCGGCGGCTCTAAACATGACTGCTTGATTCCGTTTATTTCAGCTCGACCTTGCACATTTCATTTGCATTCAATCGTGAATCTATTACTATCAACCCTGTCGTAAGCCACCACGATTGTAGTCCTACTAGTTTGTCATCTCTCAGCCTTCCCATTGACTGCGACGGTGGTAGGCAGCAATGTGGGAAGGACAGAACAGGACTGATCCAGTTTGAGTGCACACATGAAGATCATGTTTGTGCATTTGATGACTAATGCTTATAGATTGAAGAACACGCCTTGGCTTCTGTGCTGATGGTGAAGGTGTCGTAGGCCCCAAAAAGAAAATGGTGCATTTGTGTCAGGAATGTCGTTATGTAAAGATGTCTCATCACAAGCTGAGAAAGGGAAAGACTCGACTGTCGCCTCGTGTTCTCGGCTTGATGGGATGATGAAATGCCTTCGCTTGCGCTCGTGTCGATGGACTCCATTTTATACAGCAAGGGATCCCGATCTGGTGAACGCGTCCTCTGCAATGTTGGCGCCTGGAAGCGCAGATTATGAATGAACGCGCCGCGTTACATGCGTTCCATTTTGGGTCCGAGTGTATTTACATGAATGGCATTACAGTTGAGGGGAGGTGGGCGGGGGGTTGGGGGGGGGGGGGAATAAAAAAAAAAAAAGAAGGGAAAAAAAAGAGCCGAAGCTGCCTCGGAAGCGTTAATTAAGCAAGGTGCATGTATGTGAGCTCAAGTGGGGGGAAGGGCCGCGCTTGTTGAGCATGAGATTCAAGGAACGGCTTCTTGCCATGCACGAGTATGTGGCAACGTAGAGTGGAGCCGCCGCATCGTCGGCTATTTTTTTTTTTTTTTGTGTGTGTGTCCTACGCCGCATTTTAAGCCGTGCGCGCTCGGCAGTAGGAGCAGGGAGGTGAGAAGATGAAGAAGAAGCAGCAGCAGCAGCAGCAGCAGCACAGGGGCAAAATGGAGGCTGAGTTTTTCCAATGATGCCCCTGAGCAGAGACGCAGCCTGGATAGAGATAAGGAAATGCGGTGCCTTTGCCCCTCTCCCCGTCTGTACTCTGCGTTCATTTCACACAATCGCCACAATTTGCTATTATGTAAGCAATTACTGTCACTTCAGTCTTCTGTATTGCTGTCATCCATTGCGCATTTAAAGCTGACAATATCAAATATATTCTCATAGACAAATCTTTATCCTTGTGGTCATAAACATCCACTATCAAATTACACATTCAAAAAAACGATACAGCAAATACCCGTACGGCAAAAAAAGCTCACTTTGTCTGTGCGAAATTCGACATCAACAAACTTTTAGACAGAGAGCAATATCCGGAATTCGTTTTTTTCCGAGTCAAACGTGAATAACAGATACGCAACGTCGTCACTTTTTGCTTTTCACGTGTATTGGCTTTCTCATTGCAGATATTCACAATTCAGTTGTAGGCATACATTTGTGGATTCCAGATATCTGTAACTCCACTTTCAGGTGCATTCCTCATTTAAGTCCCCGATCAAGTTTCTTCGGGCAAATCCTTAACTAATGCTCATAAACATACAAGGAGTTGTAGCCATTTTGGAAACCTTTTAGGCAATAAGCCTACCCAACGATCTTGCAATACCCATTTAAAAATGACCCTATCAAAAATATTCTATTAGCCAAAACCTTATCTTGGTGTCACCGGGTAGATTCTCCCTATTCTAAAGCCCATGCAGCAAATAGCCATATGTGACATTCCATGAGGATACAAGTCAAGCACATTGGAATAAACATGCTGGAATTGTGTGGCGATAGAGGGTTGGAAGTGAGAGAAATAAGCCAATAAAGGCAGGCGGTGTGGCGAGGGGGAGGCGTTGGCGGCGGTGGTAGGGGGTGTTGGATTACATAAGAGGAGGGAGTCGGTTGTGCTGTCAGAAGAGGAAGAAGGCCTCTCCCACAGCGTGGACGAGCATCTGTCCCTCCATCCCTTCAAACCAAGCCAACCGTGTACGAGCGAGATGAACCCGCCCCGGCAAACTGCGAGGAAGGACCCCCCCCCCCCTTCCTCTTCCATGGCTAACCTATACCAAGCCTGGGAAGCGGGCTAGAAATCAAACACGGCCAAGCACGTCGAGTGCGTTTTGGCTTTCGTAAAAAGTCGTGCGGCGGATGCGGCAGCAGGCAACCTCGCATCGTCACTCCAAACCTTTTGAGCAAGACCTTGACGTTGTTGCGGTCCGTCGTTTATATATCAAATGCCTCTATTTCGTCCCTCCCGAACGCCAGGTGGCGCTGCTGAAAACAGCGCTGAAATCCCCCCACGCGCATGCGTCACTCGAGAAAGAATTCCTAAAAGGACATGTCCATGGTTCCGGCTGACGTGATCCTCAAGATCCTCATTTGTCGCTTGCACAGTTTTTGAAATAACAGGAAAAGTGTACTTTCTAATTTGTCACTCGCGCTTTAAAGTTTACTGTAAAACTGACATACCGGAAGTCCGCTAGCTTGATGCTAATATATAATACGAAACAACAGGCTCATGGAAATTAGGATAGATAACAGTAAGTGTAAACCTTTCAAAAGCTGCTACTTGAATGCACATGACTCGGCATTTCTTACCATTAAAGAGAATTAAACATGTTAAACTGTTAAAAATTTCAACCGAACGATATAGCAACAAAAGTCCACTAGCTTGATGCTAACATATCATATAAAACGGAAATGAGCTCAGAGTAGATATTACGGTAATTACAAACCTTCAAACAACTGCCTCGGAGCAGCAACACATACAAACACAGCATACCACATTGTTATTTATTATTTTCTTTTTTTTGCCGTATCCCTATCTTGTTTGAAACAAAAATTTTGGCTAGCAACGCAAGGCAAAAAAATCGACGCTACGTAACTCAATTAACCTAAAGCTGGGCCACTCATTAATCAAGGTAGTGAGCGTACAAAAAAAAGTAAGCCTACAAGGCAATGCAAATTGGTGTTAAAAAAACAAAACAAAACAGAGAAACAGAGAAATGCCAACAACCTCCAAGAAAATCAAAGCTGCGTTTAAGAGACGGTCCTAATTACAATACAGGTTTTATGGCTACAGTTGATTGTGACGCAGCAAACCCGCTCGCTGTAATTAATATAAGGGAATGAAGCCCGTAAAAGATGGAGCATATTTGGCTGTGTTCTGGATTAAAATCAAAGCAGGATATCCAGAGGTTGCCAAGAATAAATAAATACATCAATGAAATTTAAAAGCAAAAGCGCAGAATTCCTTGCTTGTATTTCCATTTGTTAAGCAGCATTTTCTGCAATGAGCAGAACAAATTTACAGTCGTCTCGACGTGAGTAACAAACGTTGGTGGTCATGATCTCCGTTACCCCAAGATTATTATTTTTTTAATCCCAATTTTCAAACATGCATATAAAGAAAACACAGACTTGGTTAATAAAGTAAATGTGTGAAGACAAAACATATAAAACAACAAACACAACGTTAAAGCAACATAAGAAAGTTTCACAGTGTTTCACCCAATCATGAGCTACACGTTTGCACACACATGTTCGAAAAGGAGTCGGAAGAAGCATAAACTTCTCAGGTCCGACCCCTTTTAACATCTGTTGCACAATAAATAGTAGGTATGTGTAGTAAACAAAAAAAAACTGCTAATATACAGCTAATATATCTTGATTATTAATAACAAAGGTTATCATAGTAATTATTGATAGTGAACACATTCAACAGTGTGCAAATATTGTCATACTTTTACATATATTTATTTTTTCTTTATCAATAGCAACAAATCTAATAATACAATAATAATAATAATAACATCAAAAATTTTTACTTTTTATTGAAAAGCACTTCTTCCTCCCTATACCTTTCAAAAATGTTGATTTTATATTTCATTTTTAAACTGGTCTATGTTTGGATATTGTTGTAAATCAGGACTCAGCCTGTTCCAGATGTTCACTCCACATACAGATGTTCTCGAATACTTTTTCTTTAAGTTATGAATTCCCCTCAAACCATAACCTCGCCGTCTCTCTGAAAACATATTTTCAATATTGCCCGGCAGTAAATGATGTTTAGCTTTATACACCAATTGTACAGTATTGAATTCCACGAGATCAAAGAATTTGACAGTTTTAGATTGTCGAAACAGCGTATTGGTGTGGTGGAGATATTCTACATTATGGACTGCTTCTTGTAGCTCTTTTTATTTTATTTTTTTTGCAACAGAAACAGAGGTTGTAATGATGTCTTGTAAGCGTTTCCCCTAACTTCTGAACAATAATTTAAATAAGGCAATACTAGAGAGCAGAACAGAATGTGTCATGATTTCTGGTTGGGAAAATGTTTGACTTTTGCTTTTAGAAAGTTTGGATCCAACATATTCAATGTGTGGTTTCCAGCAGATTTTGTTACCGCCAGGAATTTAATCTCATTTACGCTTTTCTATATCTACACCTTTAATTTGCAATCTTGCGCAGTTCCCTATTTAAACATGACCAAACACAACAAAATGTTATTTGTTTAAATTGATTGATAACTTGTTTTTATTTGACTGGCTAATTTAAACAACTACATTCAGCAAATTAGTTTTATGATTGTATTCCTTTTTTTTTTCCTATTTGTTCCAATGTCTGCCCATAAAAACATGGCTTTACATGAAAGCGGTTTGTGGTTGGGCCTATTTGAATGTAAATTTGCGACTCCATCGGCAGCTTCAGTCAGAAATCTCCCCCCGTCCCCCCCCCCCCCCCCCCCGCGGCCGCCAATCTGTCTTTGTGCAACGCAGTAGCTATGATTGCCTCGAAACATTCATGAGATTTCACTTTATTTATAACCAGCCGGGCTCATTCTCTCCTCCAAAATCCTCTTTTTGTTTATTACGGTTTTTTCACGTGGCTTGCTTTGCCATGAATTCGCAGGCACGGTGGGCGTTCCGTGTCCAACACTCCCATAGGTGATTACCACTTGAAAAGTCCGGAGGCCTTGATCAGAAACGCTCGCGTAAGCGCCCGGCGCGTGCCCGCGCGTCTTCCGCCGTCACATTGAGTTATCGGTGTCACTGGCGCGTGCATCCGTCTGATGGGATTTTGTCCGCACTGATGCGATTTGCCCTTCCTTGTAACAGCGTCCGCGGCTAGTAACGCACACGCTCGCCGTCCGCTATATGTGCCAACATCTAGCGCTTGCCGCCATCTTGAAAATTGCCATTTGAAATTGGCTTTGCTTCTTCTCTTTTCTTCTTTTTTTTTTGTAGTAGCAACACTTGATACGACAGGTTGTGCTGTAATATGGACGTATGAGTTGTTGGGATCCGACATTTTTACTATCAATGACATGTATGAGGCGAGTGAGTTAGTGACCTACTGTTTTTTTTTTTTAAAGCATTCCCCCTCCCCACACATTGATGTGTGAGCAAAAATTGGAGATGTAAATGGTGGCAGAAAATTCACTTCTGTGAGCTTAATGCAAAGACACAACGGCAAACATTACAACCTGCGTTATTTTAGTTGTGGAATTTTCATTTTGAGTTTTGTTTTTTAAATTTAGTTAGTTTTAATTCGTTTTCAGGGTGGTTCTGTTAGTTTTTATTAGTTTTAGTTTTTAAAAAAATGCTTAGTTTTAGTTAGTTTCAGTATTAACTTTCTTTTTTTTAATGTGTTTTAATTTTGCGCAATATTTAATAAACACCATCATGTTTAATAAATATTGCGCACAAGCAGAGGTGGCAAATCCAGGACCAGAAAGTAAAAACCTAACGCCAGGTGCTAGCTAGCTCCCATGGTGCTCGTTTACCTGCTAGGCAGCTAGCTAGCTAGCATAAATGGCTAAAGCCAAACTGTGGCAGGGTTTTTATTCTCTGGGCACAAGTAATGTAAATGCAAAAAACGAAAACTAATACTGAAACTAACTAAAACATTTAAAAAGCATAATGAAAACTAGCAACCACCCTGAAAACTAATTAAAACTAACTTAAATTAAAAAAAACAAAATAAAAACGAACTAAAATGAAGATTCCAAAACTATAAAAACCCTGCTAGCAGTTGAAGTTTAAAACTGATAAATCAAACGACACACTATATTTAAACACCACAATGTTCCCTCAAGCGTATAACTCCATAACTGAATTGGAAAAAACGAAATTAGCATTAATGTTACAGGAATTCTGACCCTTCAAATGCATACATACAAACAATTATGCTCTCCCTGTTAACTGTTGCTATTCGGGACTAAATACGTTTAGCAAGTTAGTTAGTCAGAGTGTGGTTTCAATTTAAATGGGCCCTACTATTTGAAGAAATATGGTATTTTGTTTGAATTTCTAATAAAGACACACACACACACACACACACACACACACACACACACACACACACACACACACACACAGATGCCCGGCAGAGACCTCGAGCTAAAACCGAATTGTTCCAGACCCACGAGACTCTAAAGAAAAGCGTCTGAATGATGGGGAGGCAAATGCACTGTGAAACAAGGGAGACAAGACACGCTGCAATATTTATTTGCACTTTGACAAAGCTTTGCTTTTTGCGTATTGTAAGCGAGCCGGTGACTAAGAAGAAGAAAAAAAAAAAACAAGTCAGACGTACAGTACGTGGTCGGCGCCGCTATTACGTGAGCGAGATGGCCGCTGACCCGAGCGGCGTTTAACTCCCACGTCGCACCTCTGCAGCGGAGGTGGCTTTGCGGCGAAAAAGGCAGGAGTCCCGTGGCTGCGACGCGATGTTCTGTTTGCTCACGAGTACAAGGATGTGAAGTTGCACACACAAAAAAAGACTCGACTACTGAGCCGACTTCTGCACCTTGCGTTACGTTTGGGGTCAAATTGACAGCAGGACAATTAACCTAAAAGTCATCAATCACCCTGAAATGTGATGACTTTTTCAAATGACAATATTTTAAACGGTTTCAAAGATTTTAGATTATAAATGTATAACTTTCAGGAAAAACGCACCTGTTGGTCTTTGAAGAGTTATGGGGGAATCTCGAAACGGTAACAGGGTCAAATTCGTCTATATTTGTGGTCATGGGGCAGTTTGAACTCTTTGATTTATCGTTCTACTAGTGCACCTTAGTTGTTCCACTAGTGCGCAATAGCGGAAACCAATCGTTGGGGGGGGGGGGGGGGGAGTCTGTACTGGTGCACAAAAAATGTCAGACAGTAATGAAAGGCAACGGTCGAAAAATTAATAAATAGACACAGTTGTTCTACTTTTCTGCCATCCTCATTCTACTAGTATGTGAAAGTCAAAAGTGGAAACAAACGTCGTTAGTTAAGACAGTTGTTTTTTTTTCGTGCGCTTAGTTGGTCTACTATTGTGCCTTACTCATTGTAATGAAAGTTAGTAGTGGGAAAAGAATGTCACTACTAAGACATGTCTATAAGTCATGGTCTTATTAGTGAAGACAAAAAGCAAACTAGTGCATACTCTTGCCACTAGTAGGATATGGAATAAATGCTTTCTGTGATCATATGGTGCCCCCCCCCAACCCCCGCCCCCCCCCCCCCCCCCATCCTGCTAGAAAAAAGAAGAAAGGAGGGAGGGCACTGTTGTTTGTTTGCTTGCCTGCTTTGTTTGATGTTTTTTTTTATTTTTTTTTATTTTTTTTGCTGATCACAGTAGCGACTGGCCTAGAAAAATGACAGTAGGCCGGCCGGACTCCTGAATCAGCGATGGAGGCGGCAGGAATACTAGCTGCACACGAGGGACTTTGCGTGCAGTTGTGGGGCAGCGTTAAATAAAATGTGGCTATTAATTAAACGAAATTCAAAGAATTCGGCAATAAAAAAATAAAAAAGAGAGAGAGAGATGTACACAATTGGCCTCATCTGAAGAACTTGACCTCCACGCAATTCTCAGATTTGTCAGTGAAAGATTATCCGGAGCAAGATCATCTTGTGTTCTTCGTTTAATTTTTTTTTAAGTAAGCTATAACCATAAAAAAACGAATTTCTTTGTTCCACTTAGAGTTAACAAAGGCCCAATTGTCAGCTGCCTCTAAAAGATTATCTTTAACGATTATCCTGTGGTGTGAGGTTTGTTAACAGCCCCCCCCCCCCCACCCTCGAATTGAATTCAACCAATCAGCGTCATTATGACAGCCACCAATTAAGAAGCAAAATTCATTTTCTTCTTCTTGGCATTTTCTGAATTTCCTGTGGCACCGCGTTGACGTCGGCGATGCGATCGTGTGCTCAAGCGCACCGCACACGATAAGAGCAGCCGATTATGTCTTTTCCTCAGATTGGCTTGAGATGTTAAGAGTGGCTCGGCGTTGCGTTCCAGCGCTCCAAACTGCAAGGTAACATCCCCCCACACGTTAGCAAGGGCTGCTGCGCAGATCACAATCGATACGAGTGGAGAGCTCCTGAAGCTTTCTGACTCCTCTTCATTTCTGTGGGGGTGTGTGGGTGCTTTCGGAGCTGCTTGTGCTTTTATTTCCTTTCATCCGGCCATTTTATCAGCTCCTATTGCGGAACATCAAGAAGGAAACATCTTCACGTCGCAGCTTCTGCTTCATTCCAAACAAACTTTGCCCCCCCCCCCCCCTAACAATTAGGCCTTAACGATTCATCAAGTCACATCATGTTATCGAAATAGAAATCGCAAATCCTTCCTTCCTTTTCTCGGTCTCTCCTTCGGTCTCTTGAGGCCTCCCTGATTTTATGTTTTTTGGATTTGTCGGGGTCTGGATGTTTCTTGGGTTGGGGAGGAGTTCTGGTGGGTGGTGTCTGGTCGGTGCTGGATTTCACCTTCCTTGGTTTTCTTTGGTCCTTCCTCGGGTCTCCTGACGGCGGTGTTCGGTTTAGGTGAACGGTATGAGATTTTTTCTAATAGGTTTTTTGGTGAGCTAACAAATACACGCACGCACGCACGCACGCACATACACATACTCACCCACACACACACAAAAAAATAAATGAAATAATAATAATATATATATATATATATATATAAAAATATATATATATAAAAAAATAAAAAATAAAGAGCAATGATGATGACATTTCCGAATGAACAATACTGAGCTCTTTATAAAAAAAAGAAAAAAAAGAAAAAAAAAAAAGAAATCGCAAATGCTATTTTGGGGAAAAAAAACATAACATGAGAGGTACATTTCTCGTATTCATGCTTTGGCAAGCGAGCATTCAGCAGTTTAGCATCCGAACTGGAAGGGTTCTATTTTTAATGCTGTCACATGCACCTGTGACAAGTAAAAGAATGAAAGAAGAAAGAGCTTTTAATGCCCCGTCGCACAAATGTGCTTACTTGCGTTCTGTCAGCGCTCTGGAGTATTTTGCCTCCTATTTTTTTTTTTTTTTAAATTATGGACCTAAAATGTTGAAATCTCTTTGATGACCCGATGTTAATAGTTGAACAAAAATTCCCCTGAAAAGTGAGAATTTCTCTATCCATCCATCCATCCATCCATCCATCCATCCATCCATCCATCCATCCATCCATCCATCCATCCATCCATCCATCCATCCAACAAATGGCAGTGAAAACATGCCCTGAGCGAACGGGTCCGACTCGGGAATGTCTGAACTTATGCTTGCAATTTCCCCCGCTGCATTTTTCATGTCTTGCTGCAAGTGTACAGCGCATGACACACATTTCAACGTTGGCCGTCAACTCATGCATCCATCTTTAATTCAATGTAGCATGCGCAGCGTGCTATTCTGGTTCAAGAGCATCGGCTCGGATGGGACCAACATGTACTTATTTTGGGGTAAATATTTGTTGCTTGAGTGAAGGTTGGTGAATGTGTGTGTGTGTGCGTGTTTGTCAGAAAAAGGACATTTGGCGCGGCTGTTTTGAGTGCCATCTCTGTCTAATGCATTATCCAAGCAGCCCTTCAGCCATTTGGTCCGGCCTCTCATTTGTGTGTGTGTTTCAGTTTTCTTCCTTTCTGTCATCTTCCTCCTCCTCGTCCCCCTCCTCCATTTTTAATGCTCGGTCTGGATTCGGAGAAGAATCGGCTGCCGCGGCAACGCCTCGGTGTGATTGCTACGCTTTATAATATATGCATGTCGGGGTATGGCGCTTTTACACAGATGTGTGTGGTTTTAGCGAGAAACGCATTTTTTTTTTTATCCTGTAGTTTTGGTTGGATGTACTTGTAGCAATTTAGGAGAACATGTAGGATGCAGTCAACCATGGTTTATTGGGAATGAGGGGAGGCGGCTTGCACCGTAAACCCAACCAATGCAAATCCACAGTATAGATTCAAAATGGCTTTACTCTTCTCTCACAAAACGTGAAACTTTTTTAAAATGTTCCTTTTCACCTGTTCCCACGACAAACATTCGTCGATCACACGGTCCTGCAAATGAGATGCACAGCGCGCCTGCTTCAAGCATTTCATTGTCATTTCCAATTGAAGTTTGCTGTAAAACTGACACATGAAACAAAATGCAATTAACTCATTCGCTCCCGGCTGCTTTACTGGATTTTGACTGAATTTGCAAGGCCCACAGAATATTGTGTTCTATTGCTATGAAAACATGGAACCTACCAACAGAAAGATTAGAGTCTCTTCTTTCATCTGAAAAAAAAAGTACATTTGTATCTGTTTCCGTTTTGCAGCAATTAGCATTAGAATATAGCTCAGTTTCATCATTATTCACAAATCTATTTAGAGTAATTGAGGTTTTTTTTCAATATAGCCCTGGTTCATTTCCTATGCTCTGCTGCCACCTGCTGGCCGTTTTTGTAATAACTACCATTTCTTCAACCGTTCTCTGCAGTTGAGAGGCTGCATCAAAGCCTTCTGTATGCTAGCATAACCCCCCCATAAAAAAACCCCACATATAAATATGTCTTTAGGGACACTTAAAACATCTAAAATAGAACGCATTTATACGTTTTTGGGAGCAAATGAGTTGAACTTATGTTACACACAAAAATTCTCAAATTTGAGAGTTTGGCGAGAGTCCACGAGCTGAATGCTAACTCCTAATGTGAAACGCCATAGACAAGCTAATGAAAAAGAGTGTCGACGTTACGGTGATTCTAAACATTTAAACAGCATCCGCCAATACTCATGGGCAGATACTTTGTTATCTCTGCTCTTTGAAAACAACAACAAAAATATTAAACAGCAAAATATGGCACTACACTTTAGGTGCGCAACTCTAAATTTGGACTTCCTTGTATGGTGGGGAAAAAAAGACTCGCTTGAAGATCAGTGACGAGAATGGCGAACCGCGATGTAGCAGGACTTCACTGTATTAACATTTCGTCGTGGCTCGACATAATCTGCACAGCTAAAAAAAAAAAAAAAAAAAAAAAAAAAACACTTCTCAATTCAGTTGTTTGGGTTGGAAAATAGAAGCAATCCCAGTTTAATATCGTGCCTGATTACATCCATGATCGTCTGTCTGGATGTGGCTGCTGCGGCGTTCTTGCCTTTTTATCCTCTGCTTGCCACTCAATGCTGTGTTCGTGCGGTACATCAAGCGATTTTTGCTTACTGCATTGGCCTTCTTTGTTTAAAATTAGTGAGTCACCACACCAGTCCCAGTCTGATGGTATATTTTACAATAAATTATCATAATTTTGCACCCGCTAGAGAAAATGTTCAACTCTCCCGATGCATTCTCGGTGAGCAGTGTCGTTTTCCTGAAGTTGAGCTTCTGACTTTGCTGCAGTGACGTCACAGGCTGCCGGTCAGACATTTTGGATGAATTTCAACTTGACTGGCAGACCATTTGGCTGCGAGGTGTTCAGCTCACTGGCTCGCAGGCACAGACTTGCATTGATAGGATGCTTTTTTGGAGTAAGTCACATTACTCTTTGTTTTAATCACAAGTTAGCATCAAGTCTTAAGCTTCAGATTTTAGCAGGTGAATGTGGCAAAAATCAAGTCAAGTGAATTTTTTTAAAAGTCTTGATTAGGATTTAAGCAAGTCAGTCACAACAATTAACCACATCACACCCAGTTTTTTTTTAACATTTTGTTCGTTAGCTTGACGCTTAGTTAATGCTTGACCAGCAAACAGTTAGCTGAACTGTGAAGATAACGTAGCTTAGCTGTCTTTGTGGGTTTTATCGTGACAGATAAAGTGGCCGGTTATTTCTTATCTTTGAGTTGCAACTCTCGCACTCTCAGGGCATTGAATTGGTCCTGTTTGGGTTGCTAGCTTGGGCTTGAGAAGTCCTAAAATTGGTTACTCAAGTCACATAACTGTTTTTTGTACTTGTTTACTTTAACTTACAGCATGCAAAGGAGTAGAATCATTACTTCTTGAACAGAGGTGGCAAATCCAGGTCCAGAAAGTAAAAGCCCTGCCACAGTTTGACTTTAGCCATTGATGCTAGCTAGCTAGCTAGCTAGCTCCCTAGCAAGCAAACGAATACCATATGGAGCTAGCTAGGGAGCTAGCTATCGAGCACCTGGGGCTAAAGCCAAACTGTGGCAGCAGGGTTTTAACTTTCTTGAACCAATCTTTTTTTAGTTTTTCCCTCAAGTACTTTTGCAAGAACGTGTGGGAAGGGAAGGATTAGTAAATTGGAGGTGTGGAGAATAGAAAGGGATGAGCTCTTGTAATTACCCGAAGACATCAGTGTGGGTTTGCAAGCGACGTTGTGCTGACAAGTCAGGCCACATTTCAGCCTCGCCAGATGCATCCTGAACGGCGCGATGAAGCGCGGCCGTGCGCCTCTTGCACGTCAAGAGCTTCATTGTCACTACGCCGCTCGCCGAGAGCCCGCAGATCTCCATCAGCCCGCTTATAAAACCCAATATGGGCCGTTGCGGATTAATATTCGCCATTAAAATGCCCAATTATGTAATCAGCCAAATCCAAGCTGTGCATGTGCTCAGCGGAATATCTCATCAGGCGGCAACGATCGAAAGGACTGACTGTGAAGAACGGCTCGGTCTGGTTTGCGAGAACTTGTTGAAGATATTTTATTTATTCCGATGACATGTTGATTTTTCCCTCGCTTACATCGTGCAAATGGGTCCATCCAAAAGTAGTGTTTGACAAAGCATATTTTTGTCCCCAAAAAATCTCATGCAACAACCAACCAAAAAAAACCTCACAAAAAGTGTATAATATATATTGAAATAATGATGATTTCGTCTCAATTTTCTCCTAAACTTAGTGTGAAATTTGAATAAACACATTCTGTAGCTGTTTTTCCGTCTTATGAAAGGCAAAAAGGGGAGATTGTTCTTCCTGTCATGTAGCGTTAACTTGTTTGACCTTTCCTGATACATCACTATCGATATAGATAGACACATTATTTGCATTACAATAAATAATCACATTTGTACCAATCAAGTGAAATTGGATAATAACTTGGGGCACACTTGTTGACCACTTTTATATAAAATATAAAATATTCGCTTTTTGTTAGCCCGTCAATGCCATTTCACTTTATGTGTTAGCATTGCGCTAACAGAGTTTAGCTTTGTGTGCACTACATACAAAACACAAGCAAATGGCACACTTGAAAATGCACATTTTCAAATTGTTAGCATAATTGCCAAAGCCATTTTGGAATGTTTTTGGAAAACCAGAAAAAACTCAACAAAAAAAGTGTCCAGTTGCTTCAATTCAATCTTTGCCGATTACCATGACCTGAATGAGTGAAAATCTACACAAACATAAAATATATACAATATGCTATATTTTTAAAAAGCATGTTGGTATTTCTTATAGATTTTTTTAACAGTAAGTTAAAGGCAATTTTGCTTTGCCTCGAATGAAATGTAAAAAGGCAGACACATCTTGCCACATACTCAAGTTTTGTTTAAAGTTCCACATCCTCAAACCTGTAACTCAAATTCTGACTCTCCAGTCATGTGACTCGAGTCGAGCGCTGCCATGTCGGCGAGGCGGTTCGCGGGCGGAATGGCGTGACGTCATCAGTGTCTGGCCGCGTTGATGTGCTAACTTTCGCCGGAGTTGTTATTTTGTGACTTACTGTCCTGGCTGGGGATGTGCCGGCCGTTCCCGCACAACGCTGACTGATTGGCGGCATTTCGAGCCGCTCCCCAAAAAAATACAACAAGGATGACGCAGCACGGTGGCGGAGTGGTTAACGTGGCTGCCTCACACTTTGAATTGTGCTTCTGTGTTTATTCTCCGGTTCGGCATTCAATTATTCATTTGCTGAAGCATGACATCACATCTGTTATTGTGATTTATTTATTTTTTATTCTCCACACTTTTATGCCGCTAACAACTCCCACATAATACCTCCGATTTACACCGTTCGAAAAAATTAATTTATTTAAAAATTCACGTCCCTCTTATATATTGTCTGATTCCGCATGACATCATCTTTTCACCATTCATTTTCAATGGGACAGACATTGAACTTTCCACGCCCACTGCCATACATATAACTTATCATCATTACCAGATTTCTGATGCTGCTCGGTGGCATAGTTGGCAAAATGCATTGTCCAGTAATCGGGAGGTCGTCATTTCATAATTTATCTCTCAACTTCATAAGCATTCCCCGTGCATTCAAATCTTAGCGTTCAGCTTTCAGCATTCCCACGCATTTTCTCCAGAAATTGCACTTCGTCTCGTTTTTGTTGTTGTTGTTGTTGCTGTTGTTGTTGTGAGGTCGGTTACTTGCTAAAGATGAGTTGAGTAAGAAAAAGTGACATCAAACATCCCCTACTCTCGACTTTCTCCTTTTCTATTTCCCTTGAAGGTGACATTTGCCGTGCGGTAAGCCACAGCGTGCGTTTGCAACACCGCATGAACACGAGGGCGGCTTGCCAACAGCGGTGACGGACTATTAATTAATTACGCTCTTGTCCGTGTGTGTTGTGTTGGGGAAGACGGGGTGTGTGTGTGTGTGTGTGTGTGTGTGTGTAGGTGGGGGGGTCAATGTGGGGGCGGCACAGTCACAGCCGCCATGCTCAATCACGGCCACCCTATCGCAGAACTTTAGAGCTTTAATGGAGCGCTTTTTACCGGAGCGTAGTAATTAATTTCAGCGCGGCCGCTTATTGGAATAAATAAACGGCTGATTTGCGCACGTGTTGCGGCGGCTGAGACGGGAAGGGAGCCGGTGACCTTTATGGTTAAGAGATTCTCGGCGTATCATCTCATTAGTTCGCCTTTTTGTTCTCGACAACTGACGCAACCTTGTTCACGCATCCTATCGCAAGGCCTTCTCCGCCTCCTCCGCGCCGCGCCGCGAATGCGATGTCGGGCCGCATGGCAATTGAGCGGCTATTGATCGGACTGCAGCGCGGCGTGCGAACACGGGCCAATGACAGCCACGGCAACTGAGCAAGCATCACTGACCGCTTGCGGTCATATATCAGTGTTTGCCAATCGCGATTGAGCCGAGGCGCCGCGCTGCGTTTCGCTGCAGAAGGAATCTCACGGGACACCGAGAAACAAAAGAAGAGGCAGAGAAGGTCCCCTACTGCGCTCTAGTAATAGTTGTTGTTCCTCACAGTATGCCCGCGATTCGGCTCATATGCTCCGTTTGAGGTACCGTAGCGTTTGCTTTAAGGCATCTATGCTAATGTCTTTTAGCCTGTCTATAGCATTGCATTTCACATGATATGTTTGCATTTTGCTAGCGGTTTTTAAAGGGTTATAATGACTGTCACGTCGACGCTGATTCCTAGTAGCCCATCTACGGCGTTTTAAGTGGCTACGTATCCTGGGCACAACCGCAAAGAGTAAAAATCCACAGATAATTGATGCGCATTGTAATTGACATAAAAATCATGAAAAATGAAAATAAGTGGGGGATCGAGTAAGTAAGTCAATAAATAGATAAGTGAGGGTTCCATTGAGGAATGTGGGATATATTCCCCTAAAAATCAAATAAGACATTAATTATATGCAGGGAGCCACTGTATTTGTTAGCTTTAGCTTAGCTGACTTTTGTTATTGTATAGTTTAGTTCAACATTTTTTTGTTTGAATACGCATGAATATTTCAGTACAGTAAACTTCTACGGAGCTTCAAAATAAAAACACAAACAGACGACCTCCTGTCCTAAAAGTCAACCCTTGTGATATTTACCCTTGCGTTGTTTGACCTCTCCCAAGATTTGGTGTCATATTCCTTTGGAAAATGTTGAATTTCAAATCGCCGTCACAAATCTCACAACGCGGCGCTACGCTTCTGGTTGACTCGTCGGCTATTAGCTGTGACTTTGTGGCCACGCGGCCGCTTCCTCCTCGAACCGTACCCGACCGTGAAGAAGAAGCAAAGGGTTGATCAACAATGTGGCCTCGCGTTAAGCGTTTTACACGATGTTTTTGTTTGATGCGGTTGTAGTGCATCACGGTGTGAAGAGGCGGTGTGTAATTGTTACTTCATTTATTAAGTGTTAAAGGAATAGGAACACCTTCCTACTTACTAGTTTGTGAATCTGGAAAAACTGATGCTGAAGGCAAATGCTGCGTAATTCATTGAAGTATTGAAAATGTCGAAATGTCTGCATTGTTTTCTGAATGTTGCCAGAAAAAAATGTCGTGAAAATCGCGGTAAGATTGGAAGTGTGAAAAATAGCGCCGTTTTCGAAGTTGCCCTGAACGAGCTCAACAATAAAGTTGGAATGATTTGAATCGGTGACAAAATGTGGAAAAGGGCGGTTGGTATGTAAAAATGTCTGCAGTCATTTAGGAAAAAGTTGGAGTGGTTTACATCAGTTGACAAATACGGAATAAGTGGATACATGATTTGGGAATGTGGACAAATGTGCGACTATTGAGAATTTCAAAAATAGATTTAAAGATGGTGAGCTGATTAGTTTGTTGGAACGATTTCATTCCGTATGTGGAATGAGGTAGTAAGTATGTAACCTTTCTGCATTATATTGGGAACGTTGTCATGTCAAATTTGGAATAATCGGAATCATTTGAGACATCTGGAAAGATAAGTTATTAATTACTTTTAACTCATTCACTCGCAGCCATTTTCACTGAAGCAACCCCCTTCACTCCCGGCCGTCTTACTGGATTTTGACTGATTTTGCAAGACCCACAGAATATTGTGTTCTATTGCTATAAAAACATGAAACCTACCAACAGAAACATTAAAGTCTCTTCTTTCATCGGGGAAAAAAGTATATTTCTATCTGTTTCAGTTTTGCAGCAATTAGCATTAGAATATAGCCAAGTTTCATCATTATTCACAAATCCATTTCGAATTCTGAGTAATTGAGGCTTTTTTCAACGTCGTCCTGGTTCATTTCCTATGCTCTGCTGCCACCTGCTAGCCGTTTGTGTAATACCATATTACCGTTTCTTCAACCGTTCCCCCATTAAAAAAACGTATAAATACGTCTTCGGGACACTTAAAACATTTGAAATAGAACGTATTTATACGGTTTTGGGAGCAAATGAGTTCATGGGGAATGTGGAATTCTGAGTGGAAATTCAACCGAATGAGCTGACGACTTTGAAATGTGGAATGAGCAGGCCTTGGAAAATGGGCAGAATAATAAACATAACAAATGTTTGGTATAGATATGAAGATTTTGCAAAATGAAGCTTTTTCTTGCCGCGTCTGTGTGAAGAGGAGAGACAGGAAGGCGAAAAGATGCAGCAGGGGGGGATGCTGCAAGTAGGCCTGCTGGCCGGTGCTGTGTGCAGGCAGCGGTTGCTATGGCAACACATTGATTATTTAACAATTGGGATGAAGCCCGTGCCCCGCATTCGCTTCTGTGGGTGGCGTCACCGTCTCCAGAGTCAAGCGCACACATTTGCCGCACAAAACACCACGTTAACACTATCGAATCTTAAAACTATATAGAACTATAGAATACTACTGTTATTTATGTACTATTGCGTATTTCTGTCTGCCTTCAGTTTAAGGAGACAAAGCCATACGAGCCTGTGGCATTAACAGACACAAATTGCAGCGGCGCAATATTGGATTGGAGCATTTTGTCATACGACAATCCACAAAGGGAATGACCAATAGTAGCAATTTAGGAATAAAATATTGAATTGACCAAATTTGAACATAGCCCTCCTAGCCTCCTTTTTACAATATACACGCTTGTCCAATTTTGAGTTGCGTGCCTAAGTGTAGTACCTTGTCGTGCCACTGAGCTCTACGGGAAGAGATGTCGCGTAGCATAGATGTTAGCTGTTGGGTGCTCAGTTCACGTGTGTGTTCAAGTAGCAGTTGTTTGCAGGTTTAAAATCGATGCGTATTTCCAATATTAGCATTATATGTTAGCTAGCAGGCTTTCGTTATATTATTTGTAATATGCTCTTATTTGTTTGTGAAGCTTTATATGCACACAACATCTCTATGCTAATTTCTGTTAGCCTGTCAATGGCGTTTCGCATTGTATGTTAGCATTAAACTAGCATGATTAAGCTAGCGATTATAACTAGCGCGATTATGCAGTATGGTTTGGTTGAACATTTTTGGAGAGTGGAACAGGTGCTGAGGTTTTTATTTTTTTTTAAGTGCGTTTGGGAAAAAATAACCACATTTAAAGCATATGGAAGGAATAAAGGTAAAAAAAAATTGTCTCTAGATATGGCAGTTTTTCGCTTACGTTAGTGGTTGTGGAACGTAAACAAGGTTCGCTATGGATCAAATGAGGTAAAAATTTTGTATTTTGATTTTGTGTTCTTGTTAGTCAATCCGCATTTTAGTTGCAGTCAACCACTGGTTCAGTGTTGAAGGATACATTTATAACTTGCTTGGCAAAAACAAAACCATTTAATTGTTGAGATCGATGTCTCCAGCCTGAGGAGTGTGTGTGTGTGTGTGCAACCTGGATTGCCATTAATCTGTGAAATGCCGTTGACTTGACCTCCGTAATCCTTAACCTACTTCCCATCAAAGGATTATCCAGATGTCATAAATTGCTATTTGGCCCTCCACGGCCTGACTGGAGCACAGACGTCCAAAAATGCGCCCTGAGATTTAGTGCTGCTCGGCTCACGTGCTCTCAAATTGAGCGTATTCGTCTTCCTCGGGGCGGCCCGCGGATAAACGTGGATGACCGTTCTAGGAACCGAGCGGGGAGGAGGGTGCTAATCCGCTCTAATCCCAGGTATTTGACTTGTTTGCTCAATGTTAAACAAACGCATGTTGAGATTACTTGTACTGAGATTATCTTGTGTTTTTGTTTTGTTTGCTTGTTATGTCAGATGGCGATAGGTAGCTTATACAACTGCTGTTTTATACCACTGGTGGATTGATTTAGTGCCTTACAGACCTTCTTCTGGGTTTACCGATACCCTCTTACTTTCTTGACTACAAATCCCATGATGCACCCGGTGCTGGGTTTTTTTTGTCTTGTTTTTAGCCCAAAAATTCTACAATTTGTGTGTAATTCTTTCTCTGGAACAGAAAACAAACTTTAACTATTTGGTTAATTAATCTTTCACCTTTGTTCTTGTAAAATACATTGCAACTTAATTCATCGTTCATCCTCTGGCTTTTGATCGGGTGATTACTTATACCCACGCGATAGTCAAAATGTGTTCTCATGCTGTTACATGAGCAGCTACACACTTTTCACAGCTACTCATCAGCAGTTAAACAATGCACACGGCATACGGGCAGGATATATTTCTACTTCCTGTTGCTTTCAATATGACGTGCAGTATGATGAAGTCATTATTTTTAGTTTTATTATTCATTCGTGTTTTATATATGATATGATATTAATATATGATTGAGGTGAAAGGAAGCTTGCTGAAAAATACGAAGGATCATCACCATCGTCATCGTCAACATCATCATTTTTGTTTTTGTGCTGATTTATTTCGTAAGATTAGGAATCAAATCAATAAAACAAACTGTTAAATGTATATGTAAAGTGTTTGTTTAAAGTTATATTATTTCTAATTAATTAACCAATTTATTTAATAACGAATATATATTTATTTATTGATATGTGTATTATTTACGATAATAAATCTATACAAATTAAAATATTGATTAATTACCTCTGTTTTTTATGTACTCTAATTGTTTGTATTTTGCTAATAATTTTCATTGAATTATTTGCAGTATGTTAACACATTTTGTTCTCTTTTTGCTTATATTTCTTAAATGATAAATTAATTTATTATTTAAAATTCTTTCCCGAAAACCTCGTGAGGAAAAGTGGTTTAGATAATAAATGCATGGATGGATTTAAAATTCTTTAAATTAATTTAAAAAAATCTTACATGTATATGTAAATTAAATTAACTATTTTATTATGTTTTGTTATTCTTTAAAATGCATTTAGCAAATATGTAATATTCTGTTACATTTAATATTTAAAAAAATCTAATTTTTTTTATTTTATGATGTTTTTGTTTCAAGTATAAAACATTAATTAACCAGTTATTAAATAAAATCAGTTGAAAATATTGTTTATTTTATAAAGATGTGTGTTGTGTTTGTAATATTTTCTATGTCTTTACAATCAATTAACCAATAATTTGTTTAAACAATATTCCTAAATGTTAATGAATATATATATATTCTTTTTTTTTTTTATTAAAAAGCGCAAATGTTAGTGTCCTGTGGGTCCCTGTGGTCATTTTCAGCCCCTGGCACCTTCCCGGCACGTCTCAACCCCGCCTCACCCACCCCCGGGGGGGACTGGCCGGCTTCACTTGGCTGCCATGTGATAATGTGTGTGCGTGTGCGTGTGCATGCGCCGTCATCTGCTGAGATAATGTGTATCTCTTCATATTCACAGGCCAACCCTCCCCCCATCATTGTCAACGCAGACTCACTAGATGCAGGCCCTTATGTAAGTATCTCCTTCCTCACTCACTCACTCACTCGCTCGCTCGCTCACACTCTCTCTCTTCTCACACGCCCTCTGTTACCACGTGTGTATGTCTGTGTGTGTGTGTGTGTGTGTGTGTGTGTGTGTGTGTGTGTGTGTGCGTGTGTGTGTGTGTGTGCGTGTGTGTGCGTGCGTGCGTGCGTGTGTGTGTGTGTGTGTGTGTGTGTGTGTGTGTGTGTGTGTGTGTGTGTGTGTGTGTGTGTGTGTGTGTGTGTGTGTGTGTGTGTGTGTGTGTGTGTGTGTGGAGATGTTTGCCATGTGGACATCGGCAGCCATTATCCATTTGACCTTTGACCTCGCCTTTTGTTTTGCCAGGGCGCCGCATTGCACATTTATTTCGTGTCACGTTCGAAACGCAGAATGAACTCAACATGGGATTTAAAGTGAAAAAAAAATATCTAACGCTCCAAGGTCTGTTCGTAATCTTGTTAGTGTTCAAAATGTGAGCATTTTGCCGGAAGGTTTTGATGTACGGTGCTGCCTTGACATACGAGTGATCCCACTTCCGAGTTTGGAAAATAGTAAAGAATTCATTTAAAAAAAGAAAAAAAGTGTTTAATACCGACTGACGTTTACAGACAAACAAAGCATGAAAGCCACATAAGCTTGCTAGCTTGATGCTAATACACAATGCAAAACTCCATTGGCGGGCTAGTGAAATTAGCGTCAATTTTTGGTAGGTCAAATTATTTCGGTGCGTGTGTGAAATACGAGCCATCCTTGCTTACTTTTTCTTTTTCTCTCTCTCTCTTGCGTGACAGGTGAACGGCAGCGATGGCATGTACAAGTATGAGGAGATCATCTTGGAGAGGGTAAGTCCATTCATCCTCTTAACAGTCACTCAACTTTGGTTTGGAATTTTTTGACATATAAGCCATCTGAAGTGTTTTTAGTCTTCTTATGATTTGATTCCTCATAATGTTTTTACTACTGAAAAAACATAATAATTACGATATTACACTGAAAATCTTAAGCGTTTTATTGTTTTTTCTAAATATTATCATTCTTATTGTTTATTTTTTTTGTCTTTATTCTTATTAAATTGCCTATTATTGCAAGAGTGTTTTGCTGACTTAACCGTATTTCTTTGATATAATAATGTATAGAAATTTACTGAACATATATTTTTTATTCTTGTAATATTCCAGCTGTTTATTATTGTGTAATTACCGGTACTTTTTTTTTTTTCTAATAATATTGTGAATTAATTGTCTTTTAATAAATATTTTACTCTTCATGTGCTTTTATTCTGGTTAAATGATAAATTCCTTCTCATACTATTGCAATTTTTTTTCTCATCAAATAAATTAGGATTTGTTGTTACTATTGCAACTATTTTCTTATAAAATTTTACAAGGAATACAGTTGATTTATTATTTACTATTTTTCAGTTTTATTCTTGTTAAACAATCTTGCAACTGTTTTTTTTTTTTTTAGTAAACGATGTGATTTATTTGGTGTGTAGTATGTCAACATTAGTCGCTCATTTTTTTTTTCCCGCAGGGCAACTCGGGTCTGGGCTTTAGCATCGCGGGAGGCATCGATAATCCGCACATTCCCGACGATCCGGGGATCTTCATCACCAAGATTATCCCTGGAGGAGCGGCCGCCATGGACGGAAGGCTCGGGTAACGTCGCCTTACTTCCTACACTAGCATACTTACGTACTTCATTTGCACTTGTGATGATGATGATGATGATGATGATGATGATGATGTAACATTCCCCCCGTACGCGTCCGCAGGGTTAACGACTGCGTGCTGCGCGTGAACGACGTGGACGTGTCGGAGGTGGTCCACAGCCGGGCGGTGGAGGCCCTAAAGGAGGCGGGGCCGGTGGTGCGTCTGCTGGTGAGGCGGAGGCAGGCCCCGCCCGAGACCATCCTGGAGGTCAACCTGCTCAAAGGGCCCAAAGGTAACCACGCACGCGCAACCACGTGAGCTGCGGGAAGACAAATGTCAAGAAAGTGCACAAGGCATTTTGTTTTTCTAACTTGAGCTCTTTAAATATGTCCATAATATATTAGTTACATCAAACTATACGTTTTGGTTTTATTGTAGCTACTTTTGACCAAATAAAAACAACCAATTAATTGGGCAGCTGATTAGTCAGTCAATTTTAGCCCTCTTAAAATTGACACATTTTTGTTGCACATTAATAATATGAATGATAATGATAATGTTGATGTCCAAATTCAGTTCTGCAGATTTTATTTTCTGCATTAAGTTAAATACTAAAGTACAAAGTATTGTAAATGTTCAGACTGTAATAATTTATGTTTTCTGTCACATGATGTCATCTCTTCATTTTTGAACAAGAGAAGCATTTGCAATTAAGACTCAAGTATTAAGAAATAATTCAAAGAAAATAACATTAATATGATATACGTCTTGGGTCTCAGCAGACTTTTTCATCTAGAAGTGGAAGCTCCCTCTGCTGGCTGTACTTAGAAGTGCACAAGTAAGGGAAAAAATTGTTGCTGAGAATAAAAAAAAAAGAAGTTTTGTGGTTGTTTTCCAACCTATCAATGTGCAACCAAGCTGTAATTTGAAGGGTTAAAATGAACATGAATTAATATTTTATTTAATGGTGCAACAAAACAAAAAAACACACACAGTGAGAGAAGCCATTGTGATTTGAATTAAAAATGTCTATATGATGATTTTATCCTTGAATAATTCTGACAATATACTAGCAAATTGTCGCTTTTAATATTACAACATTATTTTATTTTCCCAACTATATTATATCATTAACAATCATCTATTCAGGTAAGTATTTATATAATGCATTTTTTTCTTCAATGTAATTCTCATGAACGCAATGTTTGTTTTCTTTTATAAAACAACATGATTCTCATGAGATCCAATTCTTTCACGTCAATCTTCCAGGACTGGGATTCAGCATTGCCGGAGGGATCGGCAACCAGCACATCCCGGGCGACAACAGCATCTACATCACCAAGATCATCGAGGGCGGAGCCGCCCAAAAAGATGGACGCTTGCAGACGGGGGACCGCCTGCTCGCTGTAAGACCCTCTTCAGATTTCTATCGTAATACTGCATAAAAACAGTGGTATCGCCGAATCGGCATCAGCGAGTATCTAACAAGTAACAATACCATTATTTACAACGCTAATATAGGACTTTGGATGCAGCATCTTGTGTCTTGCTTGTGCATGACATTCACTGACAAAGATGGCAAATCCAAAGTAAAGTAAGTAAAAAACCTGCCACAGTTTGGCTTTAGCCCCTCGTGCTTGCTAGCTAGCTCCCTAGCAGGTAAACAAGCACCCGGGGAGCTAGGTAGGGAGCTATAGCTAGCTAGCACCTACGGCTAAAGCCAAACTGTGGCAGGCTAGCTAGCTCCTTAGCAGGTTAACAAGCACCCGGGGAGCTAGCTAGGGAGCTAAATCTAAACTGTGGCACTTTCTGGACCTGGATTAGCCACCTCTGTTCACTGATGTGTGCCGTGTTCACTGCATGCCAAGCCAAGATATCCTATTGGCCCTTGAATGCTCTGAACCAATGGCAGGGCAGCTTTTTCATGTTGGAAAAAAACAACAACTAGGTATCGGTACAGTATTGGCATCGGCCGATACTGCAAAACTGGATATCGGAATTGGTATCGTGGGCCAAAAAATGGTATCAGAACAACACTAATAAAAGTGTGCTATCGTTCTTTGCGTACGTATGCATGGACATTAAATCCAATTGTGACGGACACGCTGGGCAGGGTTTCAATTCTCTTAGCAAGCCAGCTAACTAGCGTCCTCTTGCCTGCCATCCATGAAAACAGTCATTGTCGGCATGGTATCGGCATTGGCCGATACGGCAAAATTAGATATCGGAACCGGTATTGAGGGCCAAAAAAACGGTATCGGAACAACACTAGTTAAGGTATTGAGATGCCCTGGGCAAGGAGAGCCACACAAATCGCTCTGTACACCACAACATAGCCACTCGGGATAGTCTTATCATTCTGATATCATAAACATTGGACAGGTTCAAATCCAGTAGAGGCAAGTTGATCAAATGATTTCCAAAAGATTGTCCTGAGCGATTATCCTGTGGTGCGAGTGTTGAGCGTAAAGTTCCTCCTTAAAAACAGCCTGACACAAATTTGGCCTAATTATTGGGTTGCGTGCACTCCACTCAACGATTGTCAATCACAAATCAAGGAATGAAAAAAAAAAATCACTCCCACACACCGCAATATAATCGTTCCGGATCATCTTTCAGAGAGAAAACTGCACACGTTAGTCCAGATTTTGGGTATGAGCGTAGTTTTCTCACAGCCTGTTTTGCGGTCCAGGTGAACAACATCGTGCTTCAGGACGTGCGCCACGAGGAGGCGGTGGCCGCCTTGAAGAACACGTCCGATATGGTTTACCTCAAGGTGGCCAAGCCGGGACCCGTGCACCTTAATGACATGTACGCCCCGCCCGACTATTCCAGCAGTACGTATTTACTTCTTTCTCTTCTCCTCTTTTGCTTTAAAGTCACAATTCTGACAGCTTGCACCATTGTTGATTGTGTACATTATTGATGATGCAATCCATTTATTAATATGTCAAATTGTTCTGCCAGTTTTGTGCTTTGACTTGCAAGCAAAAAAATCACATCCAAACGACATAACTCTGCCTTGCTTAAGTCCGCTAACTTAATGCTAATACTCCATGCAAAACACCATACACAAGCTAAGGAATAGCATCAGTGTTGTGGCGTTATAATACCTGATGCTTTTTTTTTATATATATATATATATATATATATATATATATATATATTTTTTTTTTTTTTTAAGAGCTCAGTATTGTTCATTCGGAAATGTCATCATCATTGCTCTTTATTTTTATTATTATTATTATTATAATATTATAATATAAAAAAAAATAATAATAATAATAATACCTGATGCAACAGATATTTAAACTTGGTAATGAAACACTTGTAGATAGATGACATAATAATACTCACTTTATCCTCTGTAAAGAACAGCTCCATGCATATTAGTATGGCTGTATTATGCTACAAAAAACTGTCAAAACTGTTCATTTCTCCCCCCCCCCAATATCTTAAATTGTTTGCTTAAGTTTTTTTTATTTTATTTTTTTTATTAAAAACACAATTCAGATTTGGATTTTTCAGCCTTGGTGGAGGTCTGTTCATCACTTGTTGTCCCACTCAGAATAAGGATTTGTCAACCTTCTGCCATCTAGTGGAAGAGTCTTTTATGTCATGCCGGCTGGCATAGGAAAGAGGAAAGCTGCGTTGTTTGTCATAAATAAATAAATAATCGTTGTTGTAGCAATGAAGTGAAATTGGATCAGCACCACGTTAAACAAACGGTGACAAAAAAAAAACTGCTTGCCCCAAATGTGTTCCTTCTCAAGTAAAGACCTACTTTTCGACAAATACGCTTTACATAAATCTAACGTTACATAACGCAATGTAAAAAAATAAAATACGGCATTTTTATCTTGAAGAGCGATGAACCTGCATCCGTGGTTTCTTGCGTCGGATCGCTGCTCTCTTGCCCAAAAACGCCCGAGACACCCACATCGTGACTACTACACACGCACACGCACGCACACACACATACACGCAATTCTTCCCACAGCAACAACAAGCTCAGTTGTCCGCCTCCCACAGTGCGGCCGCTTTCTCACATCCCACCTGCGCATGGGAGCCCAATATGGCTCCAAATTCTTTTTAGCCATTTAGTAAGCATGCTGGCTTTTGCACAATTTTTGTCGCACATGCTCACTTAATGTGGAATAAAAGTGGATGAGGGTAAATCATGGATGTAGAAGATCATTTTTAATTTTTTTATTCTTATATTAGAGTGTCAGTGTACCCCTGCAATGTTCGGCATTTCCGATGATCTTATTACTAGATTTGGGGGAACTTCACCATATATAGAATGAAACCGTTTTGTCATTATGATTTCGTAATTTCAATTTGATGGACATCGTGCCACTCCTGGTTTGTGCCTTGGCCACCAGAGGGCGGTATAATACCTACTTACTGCAAGTGATCCACATTGACGTGGAGATGAAACACAGAAGACAATCACAACTTAATTGTTGTCAAATTAGCCGTTTATTTGCGGACAGGGGTGGCAAATCCAGGTCCGGAAACTAAAAGCCCCTAGCCTACCTAGCAGGTAAACAAGCACCATAGGAGCTAGCTAGCTAGCACCTGGGGCTAAAGCTAAACTGCGGCAGGGTTTTTACTTTCTGAACCTGGATTTGCCACTTCTGTCGGAGGATAAAAAATGATGCCTGTGACTATTTTGATGTTGTTTTTTGTCTACATGTGTTGTGTCAGTTTATGTTGAAATAGAAGTTGTTTCAAGGATTATTTGTACTGCTAGCTAGCTAGTTCCCTAGCAGGTAAACAAGCACCATCGGAGTTAGCTCGCTAGCTAGCATTTGGGGCTAAAGCTAAACTGCGTCTGGATTTTTACTTTCTGGACATGGATTTGCCACCTCTGTTTGTGGGGGATGAAAAAATGATGCCTGTGACTATTTTGATGTTGTTTTTTGTCGACATGTGTTGTGTCAGTTTATGTTGAAATAGAAGTTGTTTCAAGGATTATTTGTACTGCTAGCTAGCTAGTTCCCTAGCAGGTAAACAAGCACCATGGGAGTTAGCTCGCTAGCTAGCATTTGGGGCTAAAGCTAAACTGCGGCGGGGTTTTTACTTTCTGGACATGGATTTGCCACCTCTGTTTGTGGGGGATGAAAAAATGATGCCTGTGACTATTTTGATGTTGTTTTTTGTCGACATGTGTTGTGTCAGTTTATGTTGAAATAGAAGTTGTTTCAAGGATTATTTGTACTGCTAGCTAGCTAGTTCCCTAGCAGGTAAACAAGCACCATGGGAGTTAGCTCGCTAGCTAGCATTTGGGGCTAAAGCTAAACTGCGGCGGGGTTTTTACTTTCTGGACATGGCTTTGCCACCTCTGTTTGTGGGGGATGAAAAAATGATGCCTGTGACTATTTTGATGTTGTTTTTTGTCTACATATGTTGTGCCAGTTTATGTTCAAATAGAAGTTGTTTCAAGGGTTATTAGTACTGCTATCAATGCTAGTTTTGTTAGCACTTTAATGGCGTTTCTCATTATGCGTTAGCGGACTTTCACAAGACATTTACGTGGTTTTCTTAGATTGACAAATTACAAAGTTTGATTCTTGATATTTCTTTTTTTTTTTTTTCTTGCTCCTTTTGACTGACTTCCTGCGTTCCCTACGGTGTAATCATTCTTGCTTTCCTCCCTACTGGCATGGCCCTCCCCCCAGCCTTCCCCACCATGGTGGACAACCACGTCAGCCACAACTACATGGGCGCCATGGAGCCCAAGCCTCCCTACCCGCCGCCCCAGGTCACCCCGTCCAGGTACTCGCCCGTCCCCCGCCACATGCTCGGGGAGGAAGACTTCACCAGGTAAGTCGCTGCACATGGAAAACACTTATTACATATTTCCATATCCAGCGAAAGCCCCATGTACTAGTATGCCCTTTTCAGTGCACTAGTAGAATCACACGGTTGCACTAGTACAACTTTTTCTTATTAGTACTGATTTTTCCACTAGTGTGCGACATTTCTGCACTTTAGTAGGACATCTTTGGCACAGTAGAAGCACAACTACGTGTTACTATTTAAGCCAAACTAGTAGTGAGATTGCTGGTGCTACTAGGAACATCCAGGAAGTAGTGCATGGCATACTGTATGCCTACTAGTTTGCCCTAGTAGTGTTAGTAGTACTGCATTAGTAAGGTTACAGGGTTTTTCCTGGCTCAAATTGAGGCACAGGTGGTATCATCCTGACGATGATGGGTGACTACCAATACTAGTCTTATTTTAAGGTATCGGTTCTCACGGCGTTGACCGATACCATTATCGGCCGCCCTCTTGCAATTTTAAGGAAAAGTAATATATTGGGATATATAGGTCTTTCTTTAAAATAATCTGTCATTTATGGGTGGGGAATTTTATTTACTAGTGGTATCGGTATTTGGTATCAGTAGCGGTGACTACTCGAGAGTTGCGTATCGGTTAGAAAAAAAAGTGGTATCGAACATCCCTAATCTTGACCATGCGCCATGACGTGCATGTATTCTGTAAATTCAACTGACTCGCTTTCATTTTTTACAGGTAACATATAAGAATTCCATGTTTCAATAGAAAGAATAATAGTTCCAATAAGAATAGGACTATTATCATGTTAAAGCATTCATTCATTATCAGTCACTCCGGTTGGAGGTAGCGAGCAAATATGGTGGAGGTGGCCGCCTCTGAATTTTGTACACAGGAAAAACCCTGGTTTAATTGCTTGCTCGTAGGCCAAAATTAGTGGGGGAAAATACTAGTGTGCAGAAATGTCATATGCATGTAATAGTGGAGGGCAGAAGTCGTTCTACTAGTGTGACCTGGTCGTTGAATGACATTTCTACATCTAACCTTGTAAGACAACTTTGGCGTACTAGTCGAATAACAAGTTACTAGCAAAGCAAAACGGTGTACTAGTTGACATCTATATGCAACTAGTACTACCAAAGAAGCACTAAATGTGAACCAGTAGCATTTTCTGACACGAGTAGTACTAGTAGTGTGCAATTGTCAACTAGTACACAGTTTTACCTGACTAGGTAACATGCTGCTGGATGCCAAAATTGTCCTACTAGTGAGGGCAAAGAGCGCACTAGTACATCGGCAGCGACTGGATGACTCCCACCTTGCCTCGACTCCCGTCGCATTATCTGACACTCACAGTCGTGCGTTTCCATCTGCAAAGATTCAAGCACACAGATTGCTTGGAGGCAGAGGCAGAAGGGATTTTATTTTTTTTTTTTGCTTTTGTTGTTTCTTTCTTTTTGTTTCATTTTGGAACAAACACACACTGTAAAAAACAAAAACAAAAAAACAACTTACGTACTGTTCCTTTTCCATGCACATTGCATGTTTCAGGCCAAGCATATCATCATAACAATAATAATTGTATATGTCAGCTATTTCTAAAAATGCATTTTAATTGCCTTAATGAATGAACGATTGGTGCTTCATCGATCTTTGGGAGAAAAAGAAAAGGCGTCGACCTCGCACCTGCGTCGAGGTTCACTCTTCCTGATGTTTAGTATATATAATCATTATTTTGCAGTTTGACTCTTTCAAGACCCTCCAAAGACCAACAGGTGCATGTTTCTGTTGGAACCTGTGCAAATGTGGTGGAAACACAGACAGTTCTCGGGACTTTTTTTTCTCCAACTTCCCATTAAAGAGTACACACATTTGTGGCATGTGCAGTTTCAACATTCATTCCATTTGTGTAGTCAAATTTTGGAACAAACAATTTATGATTTACATTGACATCATCTTTTCATTTTTGTACACTTTGGATCACTTTTGGAAAAATCTTCTCATTTCTGGGTGAAAAGAATGACATTTACGTGAATGTCATTGCTGACAATCGGGTCCAATTTAAGCCAAACAGTATTAGAGATAGACCGATATGTTTTTTTCCCAGGGCAGATACCGATGCCGATAATTAGCAGTCAAGGAGGCCGGTAACTGATATTTGAAGCTGATATTCATTTTCAGTAAAAAGGGGGTACAAATATTGGCGTGGAATTTTTTTAAATACAAATGCCAATCTTGACTTTGTTGTAATTTCTTTAAGCATTGAACAATTTTTCAAACCTTTTAAAATGTAGAACTCCTTTTTTAATTTTTTTTTTTATCTTAGACAATATACTTCATTTAAAATTTATTTAAAAAAAATAATAATCTGGGAGCTCCCAAGGTCATCAGTTTGTCTTAAAAAGTGAAATGGAAACTTAAACAAGTAAATACCATAGCTCTGTTTTTCCCAAAATAAAAAATAAACTGAAATCTTAAACTTTTGCATTTTTTTGTTTTGTTTTAATGTTGAACAAAAAAAAAAGTTCAAAAGGTTCCCAGGGTCAGCAGCATCTTTTATAAAGTTAACTGAAAAGTGAAAGAAATAAGTTCCCTGAGTTTAAAATGGTTTTAGCTTCACCTTTTATCGGCCAACACATTTTGAAAAATGGCCGATACCGATATTCGTCAAAAAGCCCAATAGTCGGCCAGGCCGATTATCAGTCTATCCCTAAACAGTATGTAAGGGTTAAGAGTTTGCGTCGTGCATGTTTTTTTTGGGGGGGGGGGGGGGGTTGCTATGGTCCAGGTCTTGTCAGCGTGTGTCTGACGTGAACGCGAGACGCACATGTTGAGTCACGTCGTGAAGCCGAACAAATGTGGATTTGCATTTCGAAGCTCATCGGGGGGAGGCGACGCTGCGTTCAAGCTGGACAGTGTGTGTGGTGCCTTTGACCTCCGATCCCGAGAACTTCAAAGTAGCATCGCGGGGGTGGGTGGCGAGTGTTCCCGCGAGGCCTTGAGTCATCTTAACCCACAGCTCTGGGGAGGAGGCTCCCTGTGTGTGCGTGTGCGTGTGCGTGTGCGTGTGTGTGTGTGTGCGTGTGTCGGAGTGTGTTAGTGGGTTGTTCTTGTCCCGTGGCCCCGTAATGTCCTTTTGTGCAAACTGTCTACATTGTATGTCGCATCTTTTGTTGGTATGCGTCAGAGGTGGGGGGGGGGGGGGGGCGACTCTGTAGTCACATGACTTGACTCCAATCAGACTGAAGTTTTAAAACTTGGAACTTGCTTGGCTAAGACTTATGACACACTCAACTTGACTTGCTTATTCATAGAACTTGTCCGTTTAACACTTGAAAATTATATTTATTTTTTTAAAGACAAAAATATAAAAGAGGAATACTGTATACAAATGTAAGTTTTTGATATAGGAGCCCAACAATATCACTTGGAAACAAGATAAACAGCATATTGTTTTTAATGACGCAACATAGACTAAAGCAAAGTCAGCAATAATAAATGTTCTTAAATGAACTTTTTTTTTCTTTACACGTGTAAACCATCACGATGGGGTCATCCGGCAACAAGGATTAACTTTAGAATTACTTTCAAATGCCGTGTGTAACACTCTTATTTTTTTGAAGAAGAAAAAAAAGTCGCAGTTTACCAGTAGGAGGCAGTACCGAGAGGTTGTAAAAAAAGCAAACAATAAAATAGAATCCGCGATTTATAGTGCATTTCATACACAACGTAACTTAAAATGTTTCACATACTGTCATTAAAAGTACACAATTTTAAAGCAGTTACAGAGTTAGCGATTCTAAAAGTAAAGAAATGAAAAATAGCTTCCGTGCAAGAACAAGATTTTGGAAACTATGATTTAAAAACAATTTTCAGCCCTTAATCAAATCAAATAAAAAAAAGAGCATCGTTCTCGTGATATTGTCTCCAGGACTCCCTTGAAAAAGACATCTGCGGATCTCAATGGGATGAAATTAAAAAATTGTACTCGGGGTGCTGCTTCTTCACGGGATCTTATGGTGTTTATGATTATGATTATATTGATATCTGTTTTGTCGCATCCCTTTCTCGGTCAGTTGAACTGCAATGTGGAGTGACGTGTTGCTGGTCCGAGTCCACAGAGCGTAACATTTTGCAAATTGTCTCTTGTACGCTTCTCAAGTTCCCGTTGGAGTTCTTGCAGGCTGAAATGTCGACATTTTCATGCAGCACGTTCGACGTAGCAAACGTAGCACGACGTGAGACTCGCGACTTACTGTGACTTGCTCCCACCTCTGCTACGCCTGCTTTTCTTCCTGTCCTACACTTTTTTGTCCCGTTCACTGTGATTCCTGTACCCCCACAGCCGGGCTGAGCCAATTTACAGTGTCATCCACAAACCTGGGGAGGGCAAAGGTCCCCAGGCTCTCTTCAGAGGCTTCTGTCCTTCCCCTGCACCCTTGTGCCAAGCTCCGCTCCCCCTCTCTGGCAGGTACTAACCTAGTCCGTCACGCCTTGCTCAGCTAACCCTCCTCTCCCCAAAACCAGACAGAAAACAGAAAACCTTTTCGCCGTCGCGTCACACTCGCGCGCGGGTGGCAAAAAGCAGTTCTCGTTCCCCATCGCGCCCTTCGTAAACAAGATCTGGATGCAAAGATGACTCAAAAAGCTCGAAAGCACGCAGAGTCCAGGTCTGCTGAATGACGTCGTGCAAACGTCTCGTAATATTTGTGCAACTTGAGGGCTTCTCTACGCGACGACGAAAAAGAAAAGCAGCGCTTTTGCGCCCCTTTGCTCTCGTTTTTTTTTCTTCTTTTTTTTTCCATAAAAGCGAGCCGTACCCGCTGTTGGCGAACGCATCCCTGCGGGAGGAGTGCAGCCGAAAGGGCTTTCGCACTCCCACAAGCTGCTCCGTTCCATCTGTCAGGAGGCGTTGATCAACCTCAAGCCTCTCTGTCCCCATCGGGCCAACTTTGCTACCGAAGGGGGTGGGGTGGGGGGGGGGGGGGGGTCATATTCAAGTGCACTGCACATCATATTTGCAGCAGTGCCTACCTGAGTTTGACGTTAACAGATGGGAACATGTTTGCTCATTAAGTTTGTTCCTCATCCCTTTGTAAATCCTGGTGTCTCTGTACGTCCGTGCGTCTGTCTTTCTGTCTGTGCGCGCATGTGTGTGTGCGCGCGTGTCTTAGCTTTAATATAATATCTGTCAACGTTTGTAGGGCTGCATGGAAAAAGCGTTTGAGCAGTCACGAGACAAAAGCAGTTCGGCCACATGAGCATCTATTCCGCATCCTTCATCGAGCTTGAGTCCTCGTGTACTAGGATGCTTTTTGTCCTCGTGTACTAGGATGCTTTTTGTCCTCACTCGTAGTAAGACTGCTAGAATGACTTGACCACACGTGTGCTTTTAGTGAGGCACGACATGTAAATTATGGAGGACCAAAACTTGAATGAATGAATAAATAAAGAAATACAATTTTTTTTTAAAGGAATAAAAAAAAAAATAATAAAAAACAAGATTCAAAAAATACAATTAAATATAAAAGTAAATGTAGAAATAAACAACAAAATAAATATATAGATAGAATTATATATCAATCAATAAATAATAATAATAATAATAATAATTAAACGCTCTGCTCTCACGTTTATTTATTTCATACTGCAGATACTCTGTCAGAACGAAATGCTATTCAAATAAGGGGGCGGTCCTAAGCATGTCTTCGGTTGGGTTATTTTTATTTTTATATATATATTTATATAGCTATTTTTATTTCAATTATATTTATTTTTTGTATTATATTATTTATTTTTTTATGAATTTTTTTATGTTGTCATTTCTTTATTTTTAATTTTGGCAGTTTTTGTCCTCCATAGTAAACTAGTAGAATTGTATTATGCCACTAGTAGTCCTAGTAGCAGCATGTTAACTAGTACAAGTTTGCCTCACTACTAACATGTTTTTTGTTGTACCAGTATGCCAAACATGTTTTACAAGCGAGGACAACATACTAGTGCCTTCGCTGAATATGAAGGATGGGATATTGAATAAAAACTCAAAGCGCTTTATGGAAAATCCTTTGAGTTCAATATCCTTGAAAAGATTCTACTAGTATCCAAAGCAATAAAAATATTGCTTTGTCGCCATCTTTTTGTATCTTAAGCTTAGCAAGTACATTGAAGTGAGTTGAGGAGCTTCATTTAGACAAAAGTAGTGCTCTGCTGCCATCTTGCGGTAGTTGGCGTCAATCACTGGCAGATTTCCTGTTGCCTATGGTAGCTACAGCTGCAATGTAAATCCATCCCAACGATCCGGATGAGCAACGGCCTCCATCCGGGCTAGCTGACACCTCGGTTCAAACCCGCCGCGCGAGGCCGATCATTTTAGATGCCTGCTAGAGTAATAAGCGCACAAGTGGAGCGGGCTGATTGCGATGGCTGCGTCACAACTCCCAGCGGCCCATCTTTGAACCATCCTGCCGCTGTCGCTGGCCAGCGAAGAAGAAGTTTTCAACGGATAACGGAAGCTAGGTTAGCAAACAGATCCAAGAATTTGATGATGTCATAGCACGCGAATGTACAGCAGCTGCTACTAACCTGCACTGACGCAACAATAAAGTCAGGATTATAGCCAATTTTAGGATGAAAAAAAAAAACTTTTCTGCCATGTATGTAAAGTGAAATGAAGCCAGTAAGGCTGGCGGCCGATCCCCAATCAAGGCACACATGAAAAACGTTCATCATTTGACGTATTTGGTCAGACTCCAAAGACAAGAAGCAGTCAGATTGTGGCAGCGGGTGAGCTAATCAGCAAGTTGAAGCACCTCGCATCCGCACGAAAAAAAAAAAAGCTTTGACTCCACAAATTCATGCATGCATAACGAGGAACACTTTGACCTTTCGCTTGCCGTTTGCAGAGGTGGAAAAAGAGGCGCTGAAATGAAAGTAATCACGGCAAATTAAGCCCAGCCCTCGTCTGAGGTGTTAATCAGACATCGTGCGGTTTTCTCAGCCAGAAGCCTGGAAATGTAAATGAGTCAAATGTCAAATTACAACAAGAAGAAAATGCTTTTTTTTTTCTTTTTTTTATCAGCGCGTTTTGTGCCTCATGTATATATTTTTTCGTTAATTATAAATATGTCGATTTAAAATTTAGAGAGAGAAAGAAAGCCGAGCTTCTTGTCTAGCGTGGAGCCGCAGAGTCTAACAGTGTCACATTAAAGGCCTTCACAACAACAAGTGAGCGTTGTTTACACATTGAGCCAAGGGGCTTCTGGGAAATCTTCTGACCTGCCGAGTCTCAACAGGCTGACAATGTTGTTGAGAATGTTGACGTGCCAAAACAGAGGACGACTTTCTCGCATTTGGTGTATCAGCGGACCAATGGCGAGAAAGTCTGTCCTGGTAAATACTCAAGTCAAGTTAATTGAGAGATTTCTTATTAAATATATTATACATGTTTGCAAAGAATTGCTGGAAAGTTTTTCAGATTTTTTTTTGTTGTTGTTGCAAATCAACTTGACTTTTTTGAACAGATGTGCTGCTTTTAATATCCTAACATGACGACGACGATTTCGTGTCAGTTTTAATATCGCGATATCACGAAATTTGCCGTCATCGTCACATCCCCACTGAAGTCTTCTGGCGTGGCTGCTTTAGAGCGCCTCGTTGTTGACCTTAAGTGACAAGAAGAGAACAAAAACGGAAGAGCGAGGAGGCGGGATTTTTATTTTGAGTTTTTTGTTCGTTTTTATTAGTACAGTTTATAATTATAGTAATAGTAATAATAATAAATAAAAACATTTTTTTTTTCTATATTTAGTTTTATAGTTTTTATTTTAAGTTTTTGTTTTTGCTTTTAAGTCCGACATGTCAGCCAGCGTGCGGACCGGGGCTTCGTGCCGGCGTGGCCACTTTCGAGTGCCTCGTTGTCGCAGCATGTAAACCCGCAACCGGATGTCTTTTCGCAACTCAAACACGTCCTTATTTGGCCGGCATAGGAAGGATGCCAGATGAAGTAGCATCTGTTTTTGCAGGTGTTGGTAGTGGTATTTGATTGACAGTTTGCATTCGGTAGCGCGCTCAGCATTTGAGATGTATTTATTTATTTATTTATTTATTTATTTAAAGCCTCTTTTTCTATGCTTGCTGATTTTTCCCGATCATTCGGTCGTCGGGCTTGTTCGCAACGCTTTTGTGTGGCGTGTCAATTTTACAAGACGTTTACTTTCAACCTATTTAAGTCGAGTCAAAAGTATCTGCGCTTGGTTACTTGCCTCCGCGGCCGTTAGGGTTAAATGTTAAGCCTCTCCGGTGATGATGATGATGATGATGATGGGCAGCGAGTGTTTGGAGCTGCTTCCCGTCACGCAACGCGGGCGGTCATGAGATACGGCCGGCGCATGTGAAAGCGACCCGCCTGTGAGAGGAAGGCCAGATCGCAGGAAGGCGAGCGAGCGCCGCCATGTTCACCGTCAACGTCTCGTCCTCCGCGTCGCTGGCGAGGAGACTGCCTCCGAAATGCTCCTCCGGAAGCGGCCGTCGGATTGGAACGCGAAGGTAACCGCCGAGTGGAATCTGGATTTATGGCGATGACGGCACGTCGCTCGCGTTTCGGAGGCTCTGCCGTGTTTTTGGAGTTGTCAGACTTTGCTTGTTTGTTTTTTGACTTTGCGTTGTTTTCAATTGGAGGTACGAGCCTGTTTCAGATATGCTGGAGCACGAGGCAGTTATGCTTCTTGTCCAATGTATGTTCTGTGTGGAAACCTTGCATACTACAGCTTCACCATGTTTCATCATTTTTTTATTTCTATGATAGTAAATGTGCTTTCACTTGTATTGTGCTTTGCCACCTACAAGGCACTCAAAATGCTTAACGCTGACTTCTCATTCACCTCTTGATAACGCAGCATCAGGAGCAACTGTGGGGGTCGGGGGGTGTCGGTATCTTGCTCAAGAGCGCTTTGACACGGTCGCAAGGGTCGTCAAACCGACCAAACCCACAACTTCCTGTCCATTACTCTTTTCTCCCAAATCTCTTTTGAGAGTCACAATCAAGACTTTTTCCAGGCATGAATCTTCAAATTGTGAAATGCTGCTTCAGCGGGAAGAGGCGGGGGGGGGGGGGGCGGGGGGGGTGGCCTCAATCGCAACTTAGAGCGCAGCCAATTGGAATGGAGATGGAATTGTTCCTGTCGACTGCAGGAAAAACCACTAATGGGAACCATGCCGTGTTTTTGTGGCGGAAGGAATGCGCGTTTGCGTGTGCATGCATACAAAGGAGCATGAATGTATGTTGCTTTCATTCCGTCGCTTATTAAGTGAGTGCGTGCAAGGCCAGCGTTGCATGGGCCTCCTTAATATTTGTGAGTGTGTGTGTGTGTGTGTGTGTGTTTGACAGCAGCGGAGCGTCTAAAACGGAGGTCGTTCCAAAAGCCTTTCTGAGTCATCGCATGTAATGCAAAAAGCGGAGATTGAGTTGAGGGGGCCGGGGGGGGGGGGGGGTCTGTGTGGGGTATCCAGTATGTATGTTATTTTGACAGTGTACGTTCATTTGAGTGGGTGGTAAAGTGCGTGTGTGTGTGTGCGTGTGTGTGTGTGTGTGTGTGTGTGTGTGTGTGTGTGTGTGTGTGTGTGTGTGTGTGTGTGTGTGTGTGTGTGTGTGTGTGTGTGTGTGTGTGTGTGTGTGTGTGTGTGTGTGTGTGTGTGTGTGTGTGTGTGTGTGTGTGTGTGTGTGTGTGTGTGTGTGTCCGTCCAGCCAGTGGATAAAAGGTGCTTGGAGCCGCTTGTTTGGCTTCTCGTGCTGTTATGTATGTAAAAAAAAGAAAAAAAAAGAAGATAAATACAGTGTTATCCACCATCAAGATGCAGTCGAACCTCCACAAAGTTGAACACGATCGACATCCAATTTTCCATTGAGATCAATTATATTTCAATATATTCAGAATTCTAACATCATTAATTGTCATTAACTCATTCACTCGCAGCCATTTTCACTGAAGCAACCCCCTTCGCTCCCGATTATTGACTGATTTTGCCAGCTCCACAGAATATTGTGTTCTATTGCTATAAAAACATGGAACCTACCAAAAGAAAGATTAGAGTCTCTTCTTTCATCTGGAAAAAAAAAGTTTCCGTTTTGCAGCAATTAGCATTAGAATATAGCTAAGTTTCATCATTATTCACAAATCTGTTGAAAACTGTGGGGGAAACAGCTTTTTGCAACATGGCCATGGTTGATTTCATATACTCTGCTGCCACCTGCTGGCCTTTTTTTTGTAAGAACTACCATTGCTTCCACAGTTCCCTTCATTTCAGAGGCTGCATCAAAGCCTTTTTTGTACCTAACCTACAATCTGAAACACCACGGATGGGCTAACAGAATTTAGCATTAATGTTATGCTAATTATAAAACTGCAACCAGCTGCTACTTTAACATACACAGAGCAGCAACACATACAAACAAAGCATACGCCGATACTTACAGGCAACATTCTCTCTGCTATATTATAATGACTGCTCCTGCTGCTTATTAGGGGACCTTCTCTGCCTCTTCCTCTCTTCTTGTATTCCACTGCATGTATTCCAGTGTAGCTCAGTTCTGCAAAGAATGTTGTGGCACAAGGCGGCACGACACCAAAGGTGCGCAACACAAAACTGGACCTTGCTGGTTTACTATAAAAACACAAAAAATGTGTGATTATAGCGGTGGGGTGCAAACGATGAAGCGCAATACGGCGAGGGTTCACTCAAGTGTCGAATCAACAAGAGTTTAGCAAATTCATTTGTTTTTGTTTTCTTGTGATCAACTACTGGAATGATTAGACGGCTGTCGAGGAGACCCTTGTTTATTTTCATTTTCAGCCATTCTTCACTTTGTACGTTACCAGGCTGACTTTGTGGCGCTTCTCATTTTTTGTCCGGGCAGGGAGCCGAGAAAGGTGTTGCTGCACAAGGGCTCCACCGGGCTGGGCTTCAACATCGTGGGCGGGGAGGACGGCGAGGGCATCTTCGTCTCCTTCATTCTGGCCGGGGGGCCGGCTGACCTGAGCGGCGAGCTGAGGAGAGGCGACCGCATTCTGTCGGTCCGTACATTCACACGGATGCTTTCCGTTTGTCCTTGTCGCGATGATAGCAACTCGGGGCTGGCCAAAGTACTCGCATGCTGTACTTAAAGTAGACGCGCAGATTTAAATATTTATTGAAATATTTAAAGAGTTTTTTTGGGGGATACTGGCTTTGGCTTTGACTTGCCAGCTAAAATTTGAGATACAAATGCCGAAGTGAATAGGTAAGGCTATTTAGCTTAATGCTAACAAGCAATGTAAAACACCATAGACTGGCTAAACACAGTAGTGAACATTTGAATGCAAATTGACCTCGTATACATTTACTGATTCGACTCCATAAAAGTAAAAAGTACAGGCTGGGAAATGTACTAACTGTGGGTGCAACGAATTGGAAAATCTGTTTTGATTGAAACGATACGAATACATCAAATCAAATCACTCCACTTTCAAATGTACTGTCATCGAATCGTATTGCACTCGTGTATCAATATGTATCAAATTGTCTTTAATTGGCGACACTTCAAGAACTTGTGTTTGTTCAAAAGTTAAAATGGCTGATTATACTTCCCACCACTGGATCCAGAAATAAGCTACTTTGATATGTAGGGTACATCTCATTTGTTTATTTAAAACAACTTCCATCCTCTGTTTACATATTTGCTCCTCGCGCAGAGTTGCGATGAAGAGACATGAGCAGCTTGTCTTTTAGAACTCCTAATGACTGCAAAATGCTCCTAAATGGAAATGACCAGTAGAGATCTCTGTTTTGGTCGCAGGTGAACGGTGTGAATTTAAGGAACGCGACGCACGAGCAGGCGGCCGCCGCCCTCAAGAGAGCCGGGCAGACCGTCACCATCATTGCTCAGTACAGACCTGAAGGTGAGCCTCGAATTCTTCCACATCCGCGCCACAGTCAGGAAATGTGGCCACGACAGGAGAAAATACAGAAAATGGCTGGATGGAAAACTGTAATGTTGGCCAGTATGGTGGATTAGTGCAACGTTTCCCAGACCACGCATATTCGTCAAAATGGAATTGTGTCACTTGGACCATGAAGCCAAATCCAAGGTGGCAACGTTTTATTTGATTGTGCTTTGTGCGCCACAAATTCTGCCTAGCGACAAGTGACCTCATCACGTCGAGAGAAGCTAAATTATTCACTTCGTTTTAGAATGATTCATTATTGGCTGTGTGGTTTAGTGCATTTTAGAGGTGCAATTAGAAGATTTAGGGGCACACACTATAAATTGTCTTGCAATGTAAATATTCTTCTTACTCATTTTCACTATATTACTGATAAATGGGCTGAAGTGTGAAGCAGATGTTTGTCAGCAGCAAAAAATAATCAAGATGTTTTTTTTTTATGGGAAAAAAAAATCTAATTTCTGGCCAGGTGCAAGCAGATGAAAATTGTATTTGCACTGTCTCAAATTTTAGTGGCAAAATGATACCATTTAGGGGCAGCCTTGTACTAGAAGTAGAACAACATGTTACCAGTAAGACTCAGGTGATCTATTACTGAATTGTCTTTCGAGTGGAAGCAAATGAGTGTATTTTCTATGGAAAGCTTTATTAAAATTGCGTTCTCGTGAACCAAAAGTGGCACTTGTCGCGGGAGGGACGTACTCCGGACGCGTTTGTTGTACCAGTGCGGCCTAGACCTTTCCACGGGTCGTAGCTCTACCTGGCGTGGCGGCGGAAGCTCCCAATAGGCTCGCGCGGACGGATATTGAGTGCGACAGGGGGGGGCGGTGCCACGGCTAGCATGCAGCCGGGTTAGCCTCATGTAAGGCGGGCAAACCAACCGCGGTTGGCCGCCCCTTTCCCCGCTCTCAGTGCCGACTGGCTCCGCCGGCGAACACGCAGACCGCGAGAAGAGGGAGAAAAGAGAGTTTCAAGAAGGGAAACGTTATACCCCAAAAAAAAAAGCGTGGAGGAAGAAAAGACTGGTGGAAATAGGCCAAGCGAGCAAGTTTGAATCGGACTGGCAGCCCGGTTAAGAGGATGGGGGATGGGCTAGTGCACAAGAGCAGCAGCAGCAGCAACAACCCAGCACCAGCCGCGTGAAGTCGCTCATGGCCGGCTGAAGACCCGACGAAACACCGGCGGAAAACAGCGAAACTTCCGTCCGTACGAGGTGAGAGGAGGCGACGTTTTAACATCCGAAAGAACAAAATGAAGTCAAAGTGTGCTGTGCTTGTAGAGGCGCGGAACGAGTGTCTTTTTTTTTTTCTTTTTTTTTAGGGAGCCGGGCACTCTGCACGACTAACCTGTCGTCAATCTACTTCCTCGGTTAGCGGAGGTTATAGCGAGTTAGCTCCTAAAACACTTCAATTAACACTCTGGGCCGACGTATTTATCCGCTAAGGTGTGATTTTTGTAAATAATCACACAGGTAGCAAGTTTGCCCACGTTTAGCGTCGCTATTAATGCTTGGCACTTGTTTGCGATTAAACCACATCGATTGGATTTTAATCTTCTTAACGTCGTGGTTACTCGACACGTTTGAGGCAAGATTAAGTCGTGCTGTGTCGTAGGATTGTTATGCCGCAAAAACTCACTTCTGTGCGCTTCTTATGTAACGCTAAAGCTTTAGGTGGGAACGCACAGGTGTGGTCCAACAGGTGTGTGTGTGTGTCTGTGTGTGTCTGTGTGTGTGTATGGAAAGCTGCTTGAGCATTTATTCCATAGCCTTGCTATTTACTTGGACACTCTTTGTCCGAACTTGTAAGACCATTCAGCTCGCTAATACCAAAGACTGCCCTTACTATCAAGGATAGTCACACTGCTAGTGCCACTTTTGCCCTACTAGTTATGCTTACAAACTTTATGAGTCAGCTCCTTAGCAGTAGTGATAATATGGCAACTATTAGGCATGTGTCACAACATGTGAGAGGAAACCGCTGTAAAATTGTCTTACTGGTATCTCAAAGTTGTTCTGTTGGCGAGGACAAAAAAATATCAACAGGGTTGTTGTTTTTTTTTTTGCATGAAATTTCCATTGCTGCAGTTTAAATTGCTGACAAATGCAAACACAATTGCCAAGTTGTCATGACATCGGCTTTGCGATAACACAGCGTGACACGTTTATTTTCTCGTTTTTCTCGTTTTTTTGCGTGCATGTTTTCAGCATGCCGCGATGACATAATGACAAAGAAGATATTGTGAGCTCCTGTTAATAGAAATGAACAAGCTCAACCAGTAGCCCCACTAGTTCATCCTTAATCTTAATTCATCACTTTACTAAGGCTTTTATTTGCATCCATGTTTTTCACTAAAACCTTTTTTTAACAGATTCAATTTGGGAAAAAAAGAAAACAATTGATCAGGTGTGTTGATTATTGATGTGATAAATGACCGTGCAACTCGGTTACTGGTTCGGTTCATAGCATGTCAAGATTGTCTTGACTGAATTCGAAGGAGCAGAGCAATTGGGGCGCTACACAATTTTAGTCTTGTTCTACCAAAAAAATTCCCAGACGAGTGCGCGTTGACTGTAATAGTGTGCGACAGCCGCACTTAAGCTATACGGTCGGGTCACATATTCCAAAGTTTGCTCCGCTTTAGCCGGCGAAGGCAACTTATCTGTGTACAATTTTTAACCACGTACTTCAAACATGCCAGACGAGTGCTCGCTAATGATTGACTTCCTGCAACCACTCCGATGACCCGAGGCCACTCCCCAGCAACACTCTGGCATCCCAGAATGGTATGCGAGTGCGGAACATTGTTCCTTTCGGATTCTGGCACAGGGGGAACGAACTAATTCACCCATCACTCCCGGGCGCTTTCAAGAACAGTCAGCGCAGGAAGTGGGGAGTAAATATGAGCCGATGTGCACTTTGATTGACTTGCGGGAGGCGCGTAATTTCGACTAAAACATTTACACGGAGGAAATATGAGGAAATGCGGCGAGCCTTTTTTGTGCAACGTCAGCACACTCGAGCTCCAAAGGAGTGGAGACGGTGAACCTTAACTGCAGTTTTTGCTGTGCATCCATGGGATGTACTCCCTACAAACAGAATACACTCTCCTCTTACAAAGCACATGCCTTACGCGTTGCGTAAGTGGATCAGAAGACGAGCCGCCGTCCCCCCCCCCCCCCAAAAATAAAATGCAAAAAAGCTGCACGACTAATGAGGACACGCAGCTTCAGAACAGTCCCAGTTTCTATTAGTTGTCTCTTACGCCTCCCATTGGGTCCGCCGCCACCTCTGCTGCTGCTGCTGCTGCTTAAATGTAAGCTACAGTAGATCTTGCGTGCGCTTTAAAGGTCTGAGCTGGAATAAAAGGGCCTCATGTTTCTCCTCGCATCTTTTCTGAGGCGAGCTCGTGAATAATTGATGCGCTTTGGATCGCATGTGGATGCCAGGCTGCTCGGATACGCTCGCCGGACAAAACATTAGGCACACGTGCGCCGTCAGATGACATGGTGACTTATTACGGCCGCCGTGTCACATTGCCATGAGGAAATAAAAATGTTGGATGGCAGAGGGCTGGAAAATTCCTGCGAAACTTGCGTGGAAATTTACGATGGGGAATATTCCCAAATGGAAACTTTCAATGGGAATTATGACAATTAATTGAAGGCAATGTAATGTAAATGTATCTTATAGGAGCGTAAATATAAACATGTTGCTTTGTCGAGCAGACAGCCAGGTAAATTTGATAGCTCTCCTTGCCCACACGCAAGGGCATCACAGTACCTTGATTGCTTCTTCTTTTTTTTAACCTTACTGGAGTGACGACGCATCTGAAGCACACTTTGGGGCTAGCTTTGTGTTGCATCCATTTTGAAATATACTTTGCCCAACTGTATTTAAGTTGCCCATTACGAGCCAACCTTCGGTTTATTTTCGTAAATACTTCTTAATTCCAGGTCATTTCCATGGAAACATTCCAACTTTTGAATTTTTAAACTCTGTTCGTATGTGAGCATTACATGCAAACAACACACACGAAATGACAATGACAATATGTTGCTGCAGCTTGGCTAATCTTATCTTTTCACAGCCATCAGTGAAAGTGCACATGCAGTATGGTTTGCGCTGATAAGTTCCTCTCAGCGGGTTGCTCTGTCTCGCAAAGTCAAATGGTGCACTTTGAAATCAGCATATTTCATAGATGCATGTTTCGTTCTTTAAAAAAAACCACAGCGGCGCCTCAAGTTTAATTCCTTCTGTGACCAGCCTTGAAACTTCATTTAGCCAAATATCAAATTCATTACAACATAAATTAATTGAAATGCTATTAACGCCCTGTAGGGAAAAAAAATCATCACATTTTAAAAATGTTTTTCATCTACAAAAATATCACTATATTATGTCAAATCTGATAAAAGATAATACAAAGACATAAGCTGGTATTATAAAGTGTCATTCCTGTATGCCCTGCAGTATTTGTGTGCCTTTCAAAGGAACAGAACAGCAAGCTGAAGAAACAACTTTTTGGAGCTTTTAGCTATGTTAAAATGCTACTTCCTCACCAAAAACATCTCCAGTGGTGTTTTCCTCCATTCGCCCCTCCTATGAGAAATTCTAGGTGATTCCGCTCTCCAAGCACCAGCCCCTCCCAACCTGAGAAAACGAGCTGTTGGCACTTTTTGACGTCATTAGGAGCCGACATCCATGCTCGCAGGATGATAGTGATGAAAGTAGGCTTTATCGGTAAACATTCTGTCCAGATGGATTCAAAGCAATCAATTATCCTTCCCGTGTGCAACGCCAAAGTACAATGACAATTGGCCGTCTTAAAATCCCCGAAAAGGTTCTGGCTGGCACTTGCGTAAACGACAAGTAAAATCTTTGCATTGCTGAACCTAACTGAAGGGATAGCGTCGCGGTTAGCGCAATCGCCCTGTAAGCGGCAGTTTGGTGGTGCTCGACTCGCTCAGTTTTTTTTTTTTTTTTTCCTTCTTTCCTCTCTACTTGCCTCTCCTCCCGTCCTCGTCCACGATTTCTTGCGGCAAGGAGCCGTTTTGTTTCAAATGTTTATTGAAGAATTGATGGCTTGCGTTGCGTTGCCATTCGGAGGAGTTTTCAAACGCAGAGCGCCAACAGCAGCTCGCCGGGGGCGCGGCAAGCACACGAGGAGAAGGCGGGGTTTTACTGAACTGGCCGTTTTACTTCTGCGTTAGAAAAATAACCATCAAAACGCCTAATATTTAATTGTAAAAAAATGACACCGCCATGTTGTCAAAGGTAAGATTGAATCATTATATGCCTGTAGTTAACTGTGGAAGGGCTTAAAATATTGTGGTGTAATCCCTTTAAGGGTATCTTGGGTGGTCTCGTCACGGACATCAGGAGCTGTAGTCGAGTTGGCTTAATTAGTTAAGATTAGTCTGCATGGTTGTCATCATAGCACGTTCGGTATAAAAAAAAAAAAGCCTTTACAAAAAATAATAAGCCTTAATTTTGATCCTCACTGTCAGACATGTCTTCATCCAACAAGACATTTGTTACCAAGTCGGGTAACCACATTTTACTCTTGCTAATTATGATTTTGTGCATTTCGGTCTTTTCAGTTGTGCTAAAAGTGAACCGTCAGCGAATGTCCTGTTGACTGGTGACGTTTTTCCTTTTTGCAATCCGTTGGGCAAATATTTGCGCTCATTGACTCGTGTCAAATTGGCGAGGTGGGGGACTCAAGTCTTTGCGACTTGGACTTCTGTCGCAGTGTGACCTGCCGGTCAGAATGTGATACCGCTCCGTGCCTCGTGGTAGTACAAAAACGTCAGCTGTTGACCCCGCATGCGTTTCGGTTGTTTATTCAAAGGCTTAAATGCGTTTTCAGCTGCCTCCGTCCGCACAGTACAGAATGTAGTACCTGTTGAGTGCACTCCGTTCGTGTTGGGCTGCTCCGTTTGAGTTTCAGGTTGTGTTATTTTTACACACAAGGCCGGCAGGATAGAGGAACATTTGTTCCCATGACTCTTCCTGTTTGTTGTGGGCCAACAAAAGACTACCTGTAAAGTGCCTTTAACAGGTGTGCCCTTGCTTTGCCGTCTCATCTCAAACGCTGGATGTCGACCCTTGCTCCCCCCCCCCAACCCCCTTTCTCTCTTCTCCTTTTCTTTTTGACTGAACTGCGCAGATCTTGTGATGATCGTACAGAGACATGTCTGTATTGTGATGTTGTCATTAGTAGCCGTGGCTTGGCAGCCATTCATAGTCGGGAGCCGAGCATTCCCTCCCCAAACTCCCCTGGGGAGTGTGCGGGGCTGATTGCGGCTCACTCTTCTTCCTGCTTCGCTTGAATGTCCACAGATGAATGGATTTGCAAGGAGGGGAATGCAAGGCGGCGTTTAGCCAGCCTTCAGGTTGTGCGACTGTGCCGTTGCCATTTGGATGCTCTTTTTCTCGAACCCCCCCCCCACCACCCCGACTTCCTCTCAGTGCTTCGTTCCGTCGTCCACTCTCCTGTGTCTGACAGCCAAGTAGACAGAGGTGGAAAAAGTATTACACTTAGTAGAAGGGCAGATACCTATGTTTCCATAAGTAAGTAAAGGCTGGTTAAGAAAAATACAAATGCAGGTTTAAAAAAAAAAAAAAAAAAAAAAAGAGGACAAACTCTGCATTATACAAAAGTGTAAAAAAAAAATTTGTAGTAGGTTATATACAATACCCACTTTGATAAGTGGGCACAGTGGGATTTTTTTTTTCTCCCAATACTGGAAAAAAGGAAAAATAGACTGTGTGTGTGTTTTAAGATTATATGGAGAATTTGTAATACCAGAAATTGGGGATTTTTTACAATCACTCATGACACAATGCACTCGCCATGAATAGTTCTTGTAGTTAACCTCAACAAATTCTTGTAAATTCCCTGTACAGTGAAACCGCAGTGGGAGTGTTGCTAACAGCTCTGAGTATATCATTGCCAAGTATATAAAGTTGAGGTTTCAAAATCATTAAGAATCATCAAAATCCACTGAATCCGTGCCTCACTCAGCCGTCAATCAAATTGCCACAGCTACGGCCTGGAAAAATGGACGCTACTTGATTTAGCATCATTCGTATGCCTGCGCAAAACCACTTTTGATTATCCGTTGGCTGGAATATACTGTATCCCACTGTGACAACGAGGCGCTCTAAAACGGCCATGCCAGCCTGAAATCCTGGTCCCCACACGCTGGCTTTCACTTTGGACTTGACTGCTGGTCACAATTGTGCCGGATCGCTCAAGTTCTTGTATAGTGAGGGAGGGGCAGCAGGCAAGTGGTGTTTTCGAAATGCCCCCAAAATCTGGAAAATGTCAATGGGGGCGTGGGGGGGACAGTTTCATGCTTCACAATTGACCACGTAGTTCTCAGTCTCACATTTTATCATCAATTATCTTCAAAGATGTATCGTTTTTAGAAACAATTCTCTAATTCACTTTACAGAGTCTTAAGTTATTTGTGTTTCGCTGCAAATGGGCCAGCCTGAGTGTCCCTTTTCTTTTCCCGTCTCTATTTGAATGTGTTGCCTGGGCTGTGGCAGGTGTCGGGTTACTTCACCTTGCTCGGTGCCTCTTGTTGCTCACACCCGGGCGACGATAGCAGCAGCCCCCCGGGGGAGCTTTGCTTTTTATCCCCCCTTTGGTTTCAGCCAGGGAGGAGGAGGATGAGGGTTCAATGACCTCCATTTTGTTTATGCACCTGCTCAAAAGAGTGTGAGTAACTCCGGTGAGGTCATCCGCACAGGTCCGGATGTTTGCTCTTTCCAGGCTACCTGTCTGCCGCTCGGGCCGTCGTCTGGACTTTGAGCTGTACAGGAAGTGTTGGCAGCTGTTTATGATTGCGCTGGAAGTTGGTACTCGACTCCCTACAAGGCGTGTTTGGACAATTCAGCGCACGAGTAGGGCATGGAATTAATCCAGAGTCGTATCAGCCAGTGTGCCGGTTCCGACGAGAACGTTTATTAATGAGTCGGCTCAGGTGAAGTCATTCATCAGCAGCATGACGAATGATAGCGCTTGGAATGTTGTCGGTGGCCTTCTCGTCTCCCAACACTATCTCTCCTCTCTTGTTTCCCCCGGTTTCATTGAACCACACTAAGGAGCCTGTGTTAAACTTCATTAATTTGTATAATTTGTGCAATTAATTACCGGTTATAGGACATCGGCGTATGCTTTGGCCAGATCTGTGATAAACAATCTGTTCCGGGACTCATTAATCAATGCAAGGTTTCGTTCCGTTTACCATTAATCATTTTAGGCGCCGTTCTGAGACGTATTTTTCCATCGGAGCCAAGCACAGAACACTGAACTTAACGGTCGACTACTTTACATCACACGCGATCATCACAGCCACTTTTTTTTGGGAATGCCTTCCATCCATTTTCTATAGTTCTTGCCACCATTGGGGTACAGCACATGTGGGATGGCTGGAGTAGCTTCTTCTGGGTGAATTTTGGCTAACGTTTGTCTGTTTTTTTTTTTCTCTCCCCACCTCTTCCAGAGTACAGCCGCTTTGAGTCCAAGATCCACGACCTGAGGGAGCAGATGATGAACAGCAGCATGAGCTCGGGATCTGGCTCCCTGCGTACCAGTGAGAAACGCTCCCTCTACGTCAGGTAAAGCTCTCAGCCTCGGCGAAATACAACATAACGCCAATCTGGCATTAATGAACCTCGGCTATTGGCATCCTGGTAAAAGATACGCGGGGTGGTCAGAAGCGGGACACACTGTTGCCTGGCAAAGATTAAATGGTGAAGCCTCTTGCTTCATGCCAGCCTACAAATAAAGTCAACCGCCAAGCACAAGCGATGAAATGTGAGTGATGCCCGGAGTGACAAAAGTATTTTCCATTCATGCTGCGACATGGCAGCCATGGAGCACATGACATCGACATCAGTGCTTCTCAGACTGGGGGGGTCTGCAAAATAATAAAAAATATTAAATGTACCCAATTGTGACATAGAATGTAAAATGTAGTTGTGTACTATTGTACAAGAAAATATTTGTGCTTTACATCTGAAAACATTCCGACTTGGATATTATGAGGGTGTGACTTGCTCAAAGACCAAAAGGGACACCGATTGTGCGTAAGGTTAATCAAAAGAATAACTTTATTCAAGTAAATCAACACCAGCTTTACTTACAATTTGTACTTGAATTCAACAGGATTGACGCTGAAAGTCACACGGTTCAAAGTGAAATCACGCAAACGCTGCAACCCCGGTTAAAAATAATCGCTTGCCGAGCGACCGAGCCGTTGCATGTTTTGGGAACAACACCTCTCCAGCGAGAACATTCCACAAGAGTGTGCTGGAAAGCCAGTCCGAGCTTGTGTCAGGCACTTCCACACGCGGATTAGAGTGGCGGCGGCGAAAAGAGGCTCCGCCGTCCCCTACTCGCGGTGATCCAGTCACAAGTGTTCTGCAGCCAACAAAGCGATACTTTCAAAAGTCCATTAGTTAAGATGCAGACATGGAATTTTATTTGATGGCTTTATTTAGCTTTCTTGTTGGTATATAAAAAGCAAAGAAATGCAAGTACTTTAATTGACGCCAGCCAATAATGTTTAGAATGGTTTTGAGGCTTCATCATTTCTTTAGGCCTCCATGTAAGCAGACTGATAATCTTTGTGTTGAATCAACGTAAAATATTTGCTTTTAATTTGGAAAATAATGGATGACATTTTTTTTGCCTGTTTTCTGACCTATTATGTACCAAACCAGTGACCGAATCACAATTAATTGTTCTTTGTGCCTTTTGTGCACTGTTTTTCAGATTTAAAAAAAATCAAATTCATCAATTAATCCAAAAATAATCATTTATTAAGATTTAGTTTGAAGTGTTCGCCACTTGCCATGTTGCTATTTTCATCCATCTTAGGGGGCCGCCATTTTGACATTCAACTGCCCTCTGTTGCCAACTGAAATTGACATCGATGTGCCCTCGGGCTCGCATCGCCAACGTCACAGCTCACCTGTTTTCTGGATACAGCATTGTGACGTTTGTGGACGCTTTTATTTTATGCTCAAAATGTGTTTTCAAGCCCACATGGACGTAGACTGACAGCGGTTGTTGTCATAATACAAGCCCTTCAACAGCAAGCACAGGCAGTGGAAGCAGTGAGTCACGCCGGAGTCAAGGTGATCAAAGTGAAAGCACTGTGTGACGTAACTCCGCTGCACCCGGGTTATTTCAGACCCCCCCCCCCCCCTGCACTCAACACCGGCCTACTATATACACGGCTAGGGTCCCGTCTTCGCATACGGCTCTTATGAGAGGCAAGTAAGGCCTAGACTGCTCCTGTCCGCCTTACGAAGAGCTCCGCATTGTTGCAAAAGTCGTCTCGCTATCCAGCCGATGCACGTCCTCCCGGCCCAGCCTCAGGAATGTGGAGGCGTTGAGCCGGCAAGGTGAGCTTTGAAGTGGGGCGAAACGCAACAAAAACAGTCCAGCAACTACAATGGCTGCTTTGACTCATCCTGCAGTATCACTCCAGTTGCCATGTCATAGTTTTGTTTAATAATTTTCGCTGTTCTCAACAAAAGCTGTCTTGTAATTCTTTTTTATGATTACCCGTCAGATTCTACTTTCTTCGTCATTTCTCATTTACTGTATGTATGTAGGCCTTTTACAAAGCACCCCTAGTGTTCAGACTGAGACATTACAAAACGGAAGTGCCTTGTGCTACAGGCTACGTGTGGCAAGACTTCATCTCGCAGTTTGTCAGTCATGACAAGTTTTTACTCCATTGTGTTATATTTTAAGTGAAGTGCGGCCATGTTCAGGAAAAGCGTTTTGAAGTATGTTGGATTAAAATGAAATGCATTTTCATCACAATTGTTAAATGTAATTTAATTATTCAGTATCAGTATTGACTAGTACTCAAAAGGTCTCTTACTCTTACTCAGACTCTTACTAAGCTTTTAAAAGGTGGTATTGCTTTATCTCCAATTTTAAATGAATTGTCCAGCACTTCATTCAACTCGATGCGATCTATACACAAATTGAGTTTGTGTCGGAAAGTCTTGGAGTAGGTCCAGTTGAGTTGAGTTGAGTTGAGTTGAGTTGAGTTGAAACCCGTAAAGCAGGTCTGAAGTCTGGTGACATGATGATGACACGTTAAGACCGGCAACAGAGTGTGTGGACTTGAGACCGGGCCAATGCAAAGCAGGCAGCGGTATTTTGTAGCATGTATGACTGGTAAGCGGGTTCTGATGCCTTCCCACCTGCTGGTTGCATCCTTCACAAGACTCTCGTCATTTGAGCCAACAAAGAATCAGATCGACAACAGTTGAACTTGGATTCTAATCCATCGTAACGTTGCAGATGCCCGATCTTCCAATTAAGGACCGCAAAGTCTGAAGGCTTCGTTTTGTCTTGGCCTTTGCAGAGCTTTGTTTGACTACGACCGGACGAGGGACAGCTGCCTGCCCAGCCAAGGGCTGAGCTTCTCTTACGGCGACATCCTCCACGTTATCAACGCGTCCGACGACGAGTGGTGGCAGGCCAGGCTGGTGACGCCTCACGGGGAGAGCGAGCAGATCGGGGTCATTCCCAGCAAGAAAAGGTACTTTTGCGCTTCTACTCATTATCGCACCCGTTGATGGAGTTATCGGATATGTCCATGTGAGGAGGACACTTGGGGTTGCATTCTCAAGTCGTCCTACTTGTGTAGAATGGTTTCAAAAGGCAGGGCCCGGCCCGGTGAGTGACATGGGTGTCAGCAAATTCCAGTCTAGACTTGGCTGGCTATTCATTTGCTAATCCGTTCAAATTGGGTCGTTTTCAATCAAGCTGTTCACATTATGACTTCATGGGACTGAGATGAACGGACGCACATTCAAAAACGTGAGTTCACATGTCAAGGTTATAGTTTGGACGTCTCACTTAAAATGTGAATATCCTTCATTGTTTGTGTGTTTAGCGCCAAGACCAGTCAGTGCTTCTCAGAACGCAATTTTCAAACCTCTTCTTCACACATTTGAAAATATTTGGGGGGTCCAGATCCATTCTGAACCAGTTCCACCTGTCAGATTGATTCATTTTATTTGTGGGTGTTCAGACTAACGAAAAAGAACCACAAAAAAGTCACAATAGCCTAATCTCCTGAAAATGAATTTGTGAACCCGATTTCCTGTGTCTTATTTGGACAGGAAATCTTTTGATTGTGCAGATGTTCTTCAGTTAGAAATAAGCAAATTTAATCACAGCTTTGTGCTCCTAATGCCAAATGGCAGCAACACGTTGTAATTTTTTAAATTTTTTAATTTGATCCAGAGTGGAGAAGAAGGAGCGCGCCCGGTTAAAAACAGTCAAGTTCCACGCCCGGACTGGCATGATCGAGTCCAACAGGGTAAGTGGAGTGGCGGACCCGCGTGGAAATGTGAGCAACGCCCACACGAACGTCACACATACGACGACGACACACACACACACACACACACACACCAGTCACACATATTACACCAAAAACATTTTGCACTTCCTCAAATAATGGCCTCTCGTCTAGTACATGCCGCCTTACAATGAGTTGCTGAGTCTTTCGTTCTTTTAAACTCATCAACGCCGAACGAAGAAAAGAACGATCTCAGTTTATAGTACAAATGCTAAACAAATTGGTATTCTGTTGCTGACCAAAACAGCAGCACCAATACACAAACCGCCTGATGAGAGATGAATTGACGTGTTTTCTTTCTGCACGAGTTGAGATGATCTTAAATGATAAACGCTTCAGTATTTTTTTACTTGCCGTGAAATGCGATACATCAGGAACGTATCAATAAATGTGCGCATCCTTACGGCAAGCTACAATTGAATATTTTATCCAAATCCTCGCTATCCATCTTAAGGTCCATGTACTACAATGTTTGTTGTCCAGAAAATTCAGCACACTAGTAGAAAGACTTTGTCTGATTCGGAACGTTTTAGCTACTATTGGTGCCATTAATGGGAAACTAGTACACACTTAGAACTTACTAGTAAATTACTGGGCTCGACCCAACAAGTAAACGTGTCGAACACCACCTGTGTCCTTGTCAAGGAGATTGAATAAATGCTCGAATCAGTGTTACTAGTGCACCACAGCAGTGTAACCAGAAAGGTTCCTGTTTTTGCATACTAATATTATAAGAGAGACCAGCCAGTCTACTAGTGCGCAAAGAGTGTACTAGTGCTCTAGTATTCATCTTGTCTTCTTTTTATAACTTTTAAATTACATTTGTGCAGATAATTGCTTTCCTTCTACTGGGGATTATTTATAAATTTTTTGTCTGGACAAAATAAATGTAAAACCCACAGAACGCACACGTATGCTGACCTTAAGCTTGGATGTCGAGGATAGCGAATGCACGTTGAAGCGGTTTTCCGTCACGCCTCCACTATTTGAGGAAATGTGTTTGATAATGTGTGTATTGTATTGAACTTGAAAGTGTCGCACGCGGACGTCCATTTCCATCCATGACCCGCTTCTCATTTTCATGATTATGATTTGATGTTTGCCAGACGTTCCATTTTATTGTTTTGCATGCGTGTCCAGTACTGTCATTGAAATCCATTCAGTTTTTTTTTGTTTGTTTTTTGTGTTGTGTGTTTGCCCTCTCATCTCCCCCTCCCCGCCTCCCTTACACCCCCCCCACCCCCCTCGCCGACAAAGCAGCCAGTCAAAGTAAAGCGCAAAAAAAGCTTCAACCTGTCGCGAAAGTTCCCGTTTTACAAGAGCAAGGAGAATATTGTGCAGGAGTTGGTGGAGTCTGAACGTGAGTACCAGCGCGCGTGAGTGACGCAAACAAGGGGGGCGGGGGGAGGGAGAGGAGGGGGGGGTCTCGTCGCTTTCATCCTTTTCTTTTCCTCCTTTCACACTTCAGTTCTGTCTCTCCATCCGTCATCCTTCCTTCCGCCCGCTCACCTCCACGGACGCTTCGCTCTCGTCCCTCTCACGGCGCCGCAGAGGTGCGAGCGACGTGGCAGAGGTGGCATCATTTTAGAGACTTGACTTGACTTGACTTTGGCTTGTTGACAAATCTCGCCAATTTACATTTGAGAATCAAATGTTTCAAGAAGCAAGAATTGAGAAGGCAGCTTTGCAGATGATTACATTTGGTTTGAAGGACTCACCTTTTCCTTAAAGTAGAAGTCTACCCAGTAACAATTCTTGACAATAATATGTTCTATGCAGCCCCACTAGTCTAAATATGGTATTCTGGTTAATATTGCGTTAGTGGAGTTAAGTGGCAAAATCCAGCCGTTTTTAATCCATCTCAGCTGTCGACTGAAGAGGACGTCAATGTTGTTGAGTGTCAGGTCTCACCCGGGTAACAACCAATCACAGCGCAGCTTCAGAAAACAGGTGAGCTGTGATTGGTCATTGCCTGAGCCCTCAGCAACTGCGATGTCGTCTTCAGTCGACAGCAAGTGGCAGAATGGCCGCCCCCTGAGATATGATGATTAAAACGGATATAAAAGAATGTATAATTTTAAAATTAAATTAAAAAAAATATATATTATATATGTACATGCATACATACATTTGTATTTAATTTTGTTATTATATTTTTTTTACATCCGTTTTTATTTTCACTTTTAGTCATTTATTTATTTTTAATTTTGGCAGTTTTGGTCCATGCTGCCTGGACAAAATGTTATTCAAATGAGGGGGCGGTCCTAAGCGTGTCTTGGGTTGAACTTTCATTTGTCGAGTAAGCGGCTCGGCGAACGAGGAAGTCTCGCCGACTTGCATGGAGAGCTCCAGCCATGGACGACTATCTTGTCCACTGTCACCTCCACCGCTGTATAGACTAGTGAGGTCACATATAACATATTATTGTCTAAAAATGTTTAAGGTTGACTTGCACTTAAAAATGGAGGAAGAAAAAAAAAATGGCATCATGCAATGTTTGCAGCCGTTACTTTAGTGTAACCGTTGGATTGACTGTAACTTGATTAGTCATGCCTGGAGAGTGAGACGCAAGGATGACGTAATAAAGATGTGACTCGTCTTGTTTGGGACATTAGCATAGCAACGCGGCTAACTCTCACGTGACATCAAATAATGTAAACAATGGTCGTATGATAAACATTTTCACATCAGGCTGTGATATGCATACAAATGTTATATCGCACAGCACTCTTAAAAAACCCAAATAGGAATGTTAGTCCAGCAAAAGTGGAGGAATAAATATTCGTGAGTTGTATGACTTTATTTTTTTTATTTTTTTTTCCCAAGTCATGACTTAACTCCACTTGTTTAAAATTCCGCGTTGACTCTACTTTTGCCACAATCATCTCAAACGTGACGTTTAAGACTCGCGCCTCTGCCGCACGTGAGCGCCTCCGGTGTCGTCCAAGAGGAGTGTGTGGCTGTGTGTGTGTGTGTGTGTGCGTGCATGCTTTGTGCGTGTGTAGTTGTGGGCCCCGCTAACACACAGCAGGCTTCCTAACACCGTGCTGCTACACCACAAGAATGTCACCAAGCGCTCACGTACGCAACGTTGAGTTTGAACTCCAAAATATGTTTGCTTTCAACACGCGCGCGCGCGCGCACACGCACACACACAGAGCGCTCCTCTTCCTCTCTGCCCCGACTCTCACTAACCTCTTCTTCTTCCTTTCTGCTGTTTTCTCTTGTCTTTTTTGTTCTCTGCTCTCACCTGTCGGGACATCTAGGACTTCCCGGGGTTAAGCGATGACTTTTATGGATCGAAGAGTTTGAGTAAGTCTTGTGGTTGTCCCCCGAGCGCCGGGCGGGCGAGGGTGGGCCGGGCGGGGGGGCGAGGGGGGGGGGGCAGTCCTGTGCCACAGGTTATTATGGTGTCCGGCTCAATGGACAAAAGTATTGCGAGTTGGACCATTCGTACTTGATGGTTGGATGAGGCCAACCTGAACTGCAACAAAAGATGAGCTTGTCTCACTTTGCTTCCAGAAGTGCTCAAATGCGACCTGTTAACTAGTTAACTTGTATGAATGGTGAAAGGCTCATTGTACCTTCTGCCATCTAGTGGAAGAACTTTTCAGTTTTCTGCCTGACGCTCGTGAATTGAAATTGAACTGATTAGCGGTTAAGAATGTGTTAAGTTAAACAACACAGATCGTGTTCTTCCGTTTGGACTGATTTATTTTGTTGTGCTCGAATAATATAAAAAAAAAAAGAAGAAAAAAAAAAAGAATCCTCAGTAAATCAAATGTCGTGCATCTTAAATTGATTTTTCAAGCTTGTTGGCTGATTTTTTTTATTATTATTTTTATTTATTTATTTATTTTTTTATTTTATTTTTTTCTGATTGGATCAGAAAAATTGCTCTTAACACCACATAATTGCTAAGGATGATCTTTCAATAATCGTGTCTTTGCAGGCTTTCATAGCAAGCAGGAGAAAATGATCAAATGAGTTTCATTAACATATAGAAAACATTTTGTATCTCAATATAGGTCATTTTAGACACAATAATAATTCATATCCTGATCGTCTTTTTCCTGGAAATTTTTCGTATGATGTTTTCTGCCCAAATTGTGTCATCGCTCTTTACATGATTTCCTCTTGCATTTTGTCTGACCAAAGACGAATCACTCTTGCGTGAACACAACCTGCAGCACAGGATCATCACACACGACGCTCTTTTACAAAGCTCCCAATTAGGGCTGTGCAATTCATCGAAATTCAATTACAATTTCAATTATTACACTCCAAAATGACAAAATCAGCATCATCGTAAACAAAAATAAAAGATTATTTAATACTAATTTATATACAGTATTTACATGTTTTTTTTATATTAAAATGACAAATTTAATCTGGTCCAAAAGGAATTATAGTGTTTGAAAGAAATGTATTTGTCTTAATATTTTACACACGTTTAAACATTTTCAACAATTGATTTGTCCTAATTATGACCTAATTAATCATGATGCGTATTTTCTTCATAATCGATTGTCAGGTCTTCACTTGTAAGCAAGGAATGCTGACATTTAGTATGATTATTAGAACATGTGCACCTTGACGACATCTTTCTGGGCCTTGATGTGTGTGCGTGTACTAAAAGCATTGAATTGTCAGTGTGTCCCAATACTTTTGTCCATCGAGTTGGCCAGTCCATGCTGAATCAACATTTTGCAATTGTGAGGGAGAACGGCGGCGGCGGCGGCGGCGGCTGTTGGTGCTTGCGTCAAATAAGGTGACACACTTAATGGTATCGTTGTTGCTGGAGCCGGCCTGTCGTTGCCACGGCAACATGAGCATAACAACGAGCCGACTGCCGCCTCCCTCGGGCGGGCGGTGGTGTAACGCGCTGGCTTGTTTTCTTTGGCCCGCCCCCGATGTGAGGACGCGCGGCAAGAGGACGCGACGTTGGGGGGGGGGGGGGGGGGGGGGGGGGGGTCGCGTCTCATTTGTGGCAGGAAACGTTTGATTTCCGATTGGCCGCGGAGGAAACCGCTTCCTCAACATTCACACTTGCATGACTTCTGCTTTCTTTCTGACCGCTTTTCTTTTTCTTCTTCTTCTTCTGCTTCCGGGCAGCTTTGAGCAGTGATTCCCAACCACAATATCAAATTCCACTTTATTGATTTATTGGCCACAAGAAATGAATCTTTGTTCGTCTTCTATGCCAGCGACGTCCGTTCAAGGGGCCGATCCTGCTGCAAACGACTCGAGTCATTGACGCCCAAACGGAAACATTTCAACTCTGTGATGAGGCAAAAACGATTTCAAATTCAACTTGCACTATTACAACATTAGGAAAGGTTACTAGAACATCAGAGCTTTGTTGTGGGTTAATGAGAGGCGCAAGAGACGATGGCAGGTGTGTTCTGACTTGCATTTACGGTAACTTGAGTTTGAAATGTGACTGCTTAATTCTCAACACGTTGCTAGATGAGGGTGTGCACACTTGTGCAACTACGTTATCGCTTCATTTAGTTTGACGTTGTGGGTCACCTTAGCGGTGGATAAACGCCGGGAAAAAATGTATCTTGTCTTTTTGTTTTGAATGAGGAAAACTCTCATTTGAACTTTTTATACCTACTTTTATTTCCTTATTGGCACATTTTTATGTTTTGTTAATTTTTTTTAAGCGAGATTTTATGTTGGGTAAAAGGTTGGGAACCACCGAACTCAGTCTGCTCCCACGTGGCATGCAAACATGTTTCTGGCACGACGTGTTTTTCTCTGCCGCTAACGTTGGCTCTCGTCCCTTCAGAATGTCTGACGTCCAACACGAGCGACAGCGAAAGCAGCTCAAGTGAGTCCGTCGCCTTCCTCGCTCCCTCCTCGCTCGCCCGCCCGCTCGCCCGCTCGGGTGACGCTTTTGTGCCATATTTGGTGCTTGGCCTCACGATGACTTGATTTGTGTTTCTTTTTTTTCTTCCATAATCGCAGAGGGCCAGGAAGACACAATCCTCTCCTACGAGCCCGTCATTCGACAAGAAAGTACGTACGTCGTCTTGGAATATTGTTGGCGTTTTCAATGTCTTTTTTTCTCGTGTCGAGACGAAGAAGTTGAACTTTTGCTTGCATGATACGATTTCTAACTTCATATTTATGCCACTTTTGTTTGGTTGAATTTTGCAACGTTGTCGTAGTGAACACTTAAGACTGCAAGTCAAAGTGCTTCATAATAATAATAATAATAATAATAATAATACATTTTATTTAAGGCGCCCTTCTGGACACTCAAGGTCACCTTACAAAAACGATGAGTAACTCCAATAAATAAACTTTCTTTCATACTAATTTGTGCTACATTTGCCTTTCATAGCACAACTTATAGAAAAACAAAACATTTATATAGAATGAATCTGATATTTTTTTGTAATATATTATTGAATAATATATAAATAAATATAATAATATGATTCTAAAATGTAATATACAATAAGAATAATAAATAATATATAAAAAAAAAAATTTGCTTATTGAAAGAGGACATGAAGAAAGAGGAAATTGGCCACTAGGGGGGGTGTAATACATAGACACACTACTTGACGACTTAGTTAATGACGAAAGTCAGAAGATGAGTTGCAATAATAAAAGTTGTTTTTCACAGAGGATAAAGAATATATGCCTGAATGTGTCGTGACTGCTCATGTATTAAAACAATTATTATAATAATTACACAAAAGCCTGTGAATGACGTTTCACATGATCTGTTAGCATCAAGGTTTTTGTTTTGGTTAAGTTTGGTTGGTCAATAAATCTGATTCTGATTAAACACACAAAATGTTGTCATTTTGGCGTCAAAACTTCCGCCAATGATGCGCTGACGTTTGTGCTGCTTTTTTGCGTCCTCAGTCCACTACACAAGACCCGTCATCATCCTCGGCCCCATGAAGGACCGCGTCAACGACGACCTCATCTCCGAGTTCCCTCACAAGTTTGGCTCCTGCGTACCCCGTGAGTTGACCGCGCGCGCACGCACGGCGAACCCGCACATAACGAGCCCGTTTGACTGGACTTGCTGTCCGGCAGACACGACTCGTCCCAGGCGAGAGAACGAGATGGACGGTCAGGACTACCACTTTGTGGGCTCGCGCGAGCAAATGGAGAAGGACATCCAAGACAATAAGTTCATCGAGGCGGGACAGTTCAACGAGAACCTCTACGGGACCAGCATCCTGTCCGTCAGAACGGTGGCCGAACGGGTACGAATGCGTAGAGCGGGACGCCAGCGCCGCTTTCGTCATCGCGAGTCTCGCAGGGCTGTGCAATTAAGCGAAATTCAATTACAATTTCAATTATTACGCTCCACAATTACAAAATCGGCATCATCAAAAAGAAACAAAAAGAAAAGATTATTAATACTAATTTTGAGTTATTTAAATTGATATATTTACACCTTTTTTATGACTAATTAAATAAATTAGTCTTGTAGATAAATAAATAGCATCGTAAATAATAAATACATTAAAAAATAATAATAATTAAATAAACCTTACACAATTATAGTCAAATAATTTTTTTTTAATACTGTATTTTTAAATGTTTAAACATTTTCTCGTTTTGTACCCAAAAATAAACGTTTGAATAATTGTGATTTCAATTATTACCAAAAATAATTGTGATTATTATTTTTCCCATAATTGAGCAGCCTTATAACCTCGGATATGTAATACATGCTTGTAGGGCTGTTGGATTAAGAAGAAAATATGAATCGCAATTGTTTTGGTAATAATTAAAAACACAGGGTTAGGATGATCTTTTTTGGGGGGGGTAAAAAAACAAGAAAATGTTGAAACATAAAGAAACAAACACTATAATTATTTAAGTTACTTTTGGACCACACAAGATGTATTAAATTAGTTATTTAAAAATTTTAAAGGGTGCAAATGTATAAATTTAAACAACTCAAAATTAGTATTAATATTTATTTACATTTATGCTGATTTTGCAATTGTGGAGTGTAATAATTGAAATTGTAATAGATTTTGATTAATTGCACAGCCGTACACGCTGGGATGGTTTTCCGTGAAAAGACGTGATGACCTTTCCTGTGTGTGCGTGCGTGCGTGTCGACCTCCACAGGGGAAGCACTGCATCCTGGACGTGTCGGGCAACGCCATCAAACGACTGCAGCAAGCACAACTTTACCCCATCGCCATCTTTATCAAACCAAAATCCATCGAAGCCCTCATGTAAGTTGTCGCAAGGCGCGGCGGCGGCGGCGGCGCACGCTAACGTCCCGCCAAACTGGCTAACGTTCCTTTTGGCGCCGCAGGGAAATGAACAAGCGGCAGACGTACGAGCAGGCCAACAAAATCTTCGACAAGGCCGTCAAGCTGGAGCAGGACTTTGGAGAGTTTTTCACAGGTAACGCTCGCGCTTTCAATTCCACCGGCGGCCATTTGCGAATGTGCCGGCATCTTGACTCGAGTGTGCGTGTGCGTGTGTGTGTGCGTGCGCAGCTATCGTCCAGGGCGACTCGCTGGAGGAAATCTACAACAAAATCAAGCTGATCATCGAGGAGCAGTCGGGCCCGTACATCTGGATCCCGTCCCCGGAGAAGCTCTGAGCTGCTCGCCCGCCATCGCGCCGTCGCCGTCGCCACCGCCACCACCTCACATCGCTGCAGAGCCCCCCTAGCCCCTCCCCCAAAGTACCTAAAATGCCCCCCTCCCTTCACCTCTTTTTACGGCTATGTTTCATATAAAGTTTTAGTGTCATCATTCTGTTACTCTAAATGGAAACGAAAACTAAAGTCTTCTCGCCATTGATTACTGTGACTGTGCAACCCCCTGCATGAGTTTCTCAACGACATCCATTACTGACTGCAACGGAGATCCGTCTTCTCTTTTTTTCTTTTTTCTTTTTTCTTTTTTTTCCCCTTTTCTTTGTTTTTGGTCATATGAAAAACAAAAAAAAAAGGTGGGGGGGAGGAAGGGAGTCGCTCTTTTTTTTGCCAACGGACTGAAGATGGGAACGTTTCCACGAGCAGCGAAAGAAAAAGCGAGCAGTCGCAGGGGGATGAGAGACAAATCGCACCCCAGTCGGGACACTTTGTAAATGTTCATCCAATCACATTGAAAAAGACGACACGTAATTATGAGAGCTTTTTGTTTGGTCCTTTTCTTCTTTTCTTTTTTCCTTCCCCTAAAGTTGACTGGATGAACGGAGCCCTACTGACGGTACTGTTGTTTCTAGGGAATAATTATTTATCATCTCCACAGGAAGAATCCCTACATTTATATTATGACATCACAAGATGAATAAAATCCTACAGAGATTTTACTATACATATAAATATATATAAATAAATATAAATATATATATTGAGAAGCGCGCGTGAGAGACAAAGTTTTACACTTCACTAGAATGGTCCATTTGGAGGGCTTGTTAGGGTTCTTTTTCTTTGGCTTGTGCTTTTTTTTTTTTGTATGTCCTTTTTTGGGGGGGGCGGGGGGTTCTCTTGTGTCAAGGCGGGTGGGGGGGAGGTGGGTAGAGACGTGTAAGTGGGCTCTGCAAAACACCAAACTGCCTTACATCCAATACTGACTGACTACCTGTTGTCCTCCATTGAGTGCAATAGCGCCCCCACACCACAACCACTATTACTACAACAATCAACCCATCCAATTAGGATTTGCTGGCCCCTCCCCCACCCTCACCCCCCCCCCCCCCCCTCCAACTAACTCAAGAGTGTGGAGCTGCAGACCACCCTCTTACACTCTGCCTTCCAAAGAGGTTTTTTGTTTTGTTTTATTTTTCTGGTTTACTGGTCACACGGTACTGTCCTATCTGCTGCCATGGCGGCAGCCTTATAACGGGTAGAACAAGACAATTGTATTGGATGTCATGCCCATTTAAAAAAAACAAAAAAAAAACTGTTTTGGATTGTCCAAAAAACACAACACTAAAGTTGAGCCTAATTAAAACTTTGTGTAATCTATATGAATTATTCATCACGTGCTTGGACCACTGTGTATGGGAGGGGTGGGGGATTTAAAAAAAAACAACAAAAAAAAAACGAGCTCTTTGGGTTTGGGCTGAGCTCAGGAATCTGCGACGCGACAAAGTCGCCGGCGCGCACGCAAGCTTCTTCTCTAAAGTTTAACTGTGAAAGGGATCTTCTCTTCTTTTTCTTTGTTCCTCCCCCAACAGGAAGTGCCAACTCGGGCCTCCCCGGGTCCCGCCTCCCCTCGCATTTTTCTTCTTCTCCTCCTCCTTTACCAGACAAGCAGCTGCCATCACGTGTGTCTAAACGCCCTCCGCCGAGTTCAGGGAAAAACGGAATGGAACACAGCCATTTATAAACTGTTTGCAGACTGTTTCGAAGGGTGTGCGAGCTGTACAATGTAAATAAGCCCCGCCCCTCTCACGTTCCTCCAGCGTATAAACCCCGCCCTCCCTCACCTGTGCATGTGTGATTCAAATGGGACAGAATTATGTTTTATAGACCACAATTGTCAGGTAAGTCAAGATTGAAGCTATAAATTACGAACAGGACACACAAAAGTGCTGTATTGTTGCTGTTCGTCCTCACGTGACGACGGGACACTCAAAAAGGGGCGGGGGCTCACTTGTCAATACTTGTGGAATGTGTCAGGGTGTTTAGAATGAACACATCTATCTAAATATACGCATACGCTACTCACAAAAAGTTTGGGATGTTGGGCTTTAGGGGAAAATCTGAAGATGAACCTCACGTGTACACAAAATTGCAAATTCACTCTTTTGTGGATTTCTTGAAATTATTTTCCCCAAGCATTCACGTTTGTTTTTACGGGATTTTATTTTGTGATCATTATTTGTCTCACTTGATGAAATGACATCCTAGGGCTGAACGATTTTGTCATTGTGATCTTTATTTTGCAATTTTATGTGATTATTTTCTGTGGGTTCTCTTCCCATGTATTTGGAGACAAACGCAAGCAATAAATTGATCTGTATTACAATATCAGATTTAATATACATCAATGTTTTGGTCTGAGAGTTTAGGCGATGGCAAGGCTTCAACCGGTAAGGATCTCATGTAAAAAAAAAAAAAAAAGACTGGAGTCGTCACAGAAAGGCATTTAAAACACATTTTAGGTTCATGCTGAAATTTCACACCCAAGCCCGATTTCCCAAACTTGTTTGCGACGACGTCATTCTTGAAAGTTGGGAGTGGAAATCTGAGCTGACTGTTAATGAAAAAGCGCGCGCGGTACTTCAGAACCTCAGTCAGCCATGTCCAAGCCCAAAGACTTCACTCTATGCTCTTTCCATACTGAGGCTGTGATGTAAAAAAAAAAAAAAGAAAAAAAAATTAAGATGGCCACCTGTGCGTGTGCGCAACGTCATTCTATTTACTTATTGTGGGGGGGTCTTTTATGAAAGGGAATGGGGGGGGGGGTGTTCTGTTTATGGCACATGTGTGCAGTAAGTGCTTGCAAACATGAACCCTTTTGATTGTACAGTCCAGTCGTCCGTCCGTCCGTCCGTCCGTCTTCTGGTGGTTTACGGCCTGTCGGGACGCTCGAGGCCCAATCGCTCTTCCCTGTCCAAGTCACCGGGGGAACGCCGTCCTGCTATATATACAAATATAAAACAAATCTTTTTTTTGAATTTTATTCTTTTGGGAAAGGGGGTGGGGGGGGCTTGACAAGAGTTTATTTGTTTGGAAATAAAATCTGTGACTCAGTTACGACCTTGATATGTTTCTTATTCCACACAGGTGGCGCAATTAAAACAAATCAGGTGTTTACGTTCTTGTTAAATGAATATGATTTTGTTTTTCCATTTCAGCAGAAAATCTGAAATCACTCTTGCATTTGTTCGACGCTTTCTTTTTCTCTCTCCAGCAAAAAAACTTTTTAGAGTCCCCGGTTAAGTGAAGTAAAAATACATTTGACATGTTTGTGGATAATTGCAGAAAAAACTGCCAAAGTCAAAGATGGCGATTGAAAGTGTTTTTTTTTTTTTTTTGAGCCACTGGCTTGCTCGAGTTGCTCGTCCCACTTTGTCGTTTGGCAAAATGTCTCGCGCTGCAGCTTGCAGCTTGATTCGCAATATTGCAAAAAATGTGTCCTTCCAAGTTGCCCCGTGCAATCGAAAACACTTTCTTGTGAGGCAAATTGACCTGTGCCAAAAGTATAAAACTGGAAAAATGAAAATACCAAATGTCATAAAATAAACAAGATAGCCTTTTCTTTTCTTTTTATTGAAAACATTTGTAGAACAAATTTTTTTTTTTTTAATTTCTTGGCTACTTCAACATGGACACGAGAGACTAATGAGAAATGTCAAATGTGTTGTAAACACTTTTTGTGTGTGCTAATATTATACAACATGTTTTCATATCTTCCAATATGAATGTTGACAAAAACAATGACTTGAAATGAAAACAACTCTTTTGTTTTGAAAGGCTCAAACACAGCGGCTCACATGGACCCGTGACATTTTTGGTGTACTAAATAAACCAGCAGAACGGACTTCAATCTGCTTCATTCGTCTTAACGAATAACAATAATAACAATAGTAAGAAATTGTTCACGTTTTTGCTCCTTGAGTCACTTTTGAAAAACAAACACAAAGTTGCAGAACGTACGGCAAACGCGTGTTGAACAAGAACTTGCGAGCACTTTTTAGAGTGTGATGGAAAAGACTTGAATGACGCGAGCGGGTGCGAAACATCAGCGGTCCGAAAAGGGCCGTCATTCTTCCAATGACGAGGTTTTCTTTGCGTTGTCCAGCCGGTCCAGGATTTTGCTGTAGAGCTGAGACATCTGCGGACATGCAGTCAGGTGCAGAAATATTGGGACGGGGACACAAATGTCGTCTTTTGGATTCTAAACGCCACCAACGGCAGATTTGAAACGCAACAAACGTTTTGCTTTCATTTGAGGGTATGACAACAATTGGAGTATTTTTTGGAGAGCGCTTTTTCGTTTTCGTTTTTTTTGCATTGTGCGCGTTTCATGTGACCGACCCGGCCGGCCGTTGCGTAACATTGCACTTGTTTTCCGTGAAAAACTCTTTGCCTGTTTCCCGTTATTGTCCATCTGCACTGTGACGCGCCGCCCGTCTGCTGAATATGAGCGAGTGAAATTCATCCCGCCGCTTCCGTCAGCGCTCATGTCGTCAAGAAATACAAACGATATTCAGCATTTGGACGAACATCGACGTCGGCCATTTTGAAGAATCATAAGGCCGATAAAACAAATCAGCGAAGTCATTATTTACATTTTCATAGATGTGTGGGAACGCTCTACACTTTCTGTTTTTGTTTGAAAGTAAAACGAAGAGAAGTACAATTTGAATACTTTCAATATTTTGAAATTGGAGTCAACTTCATTTACTGAAGCAAACAATAGGGAGCCATTTGCTTAAGTTTGTATTTCACTTTTTGAAGACATGCTACTGGCAGATCCCGGAACTTTTTTTCCGATTTTCAAAACAAAGATGTCTATCGGCTAAGATTTTTTTTAACTTGTTCAAAAAACATATGCTTGAAAAAAAAAAAGCTGGAGATTGTATTTTTTTTTCTTAAATGTTTTATGCCCAAAAAAATGTATTTGAGTGAAAATGAATATTGTCTCCAAATATCGGTTATCGGCCTCGAAAACCCCCGTATCGGTCTACCTGTAGCTGACCGTCAAATGAAAGATTCCAAATGATTCGTGGTGCCGTCCGGAGCCCAAAAAGACGACAACGGGTAATAAAGCAGCGCTTCCGCGTGCTGAAATGCGTGCCGCTACCTGCGTCTCGTAGCTGTCTCGCGAGGGTCCCAGGTGCCGCAGCAAGCTCATGGCCAGGCCGCACCACTTCTCCGCCTCCGGGTATCTGGCCAGGCCGTAGAGCAGGATGCCCGTGTTCCAGGCGCGGGTCAGCAGCCACAGGATCTGCGTCTCCGCAAGGCCGCCGGGCTACAAAAGAGCCAGATGGGCACCGTCGGAAAAACCGAGCGGCGACGCCTTTCGGGCCCCGCTTTGCCGTCGGCAGAAATCCCGCCGCTTCTTGGAGTGGCGGCTCGTGCAATGAAAAGGAGGGGAAATGAAACGTGCGATCTCTTTCACACTTTCCAATTGGCAGGAAGGGAAGCGCTGAATGCGAGCATCCGCTCTTTCAGGGATGGCAAACTTGTTTGGCGGCCGTGCCGCATTTTCACGGCGAAAACGCTCGAATGGATCTTCACTCGCTGTGGAATGAATGTGGCGAAAAAACGAAACTAAAAAAACGCCGACCTTTGTTTGAAGATCACAATTTGTAAGAAAATATTAGAGATGGGCTCGAAACAGTCCGAGATGAGCAGCATGATGTCAAGTGATGCACTTTGATGATCTTGGATTTCACTGATTTACAAAGCGCACATGTTGTCTTATATTTGTATTTATTTAATTATTTATGACATGGGTGTCAAACTCCGGTCCTGGAGGGCCGCAGTCTTGCAGGTTTTGGAGGTGTCCCTCTTCCAACACAAGCTGATTCCAATCGTTATCAGGCTTATGCAGAACTTGCTGATGAGCTGATCATAAATCAGCTGTGTTGGAGAAGGGAAACATCCAAAACCTGCAGGACTGCAGCCCTCCAGGACCGGAGTTTGACACCTATGATATATTGAATGCTTGAGTCAAAGAGATGATTGTAAATATTAGGGCTGCTCGATTATGAAGAAAATATTCATCACGATTAATTTGGTCATAATTGAAATCATGATTACAATCATTTGGTTTTTTCGGTACAAAACAAGAAAATGTTTAAAGATGTAAAAAATATGAAGACAATTACATTTCTTTCAAACACTATAGTTCCTTTTGGACCATACAAGATTTATTAAATGAGTCATTTTCAAATTAAAAAAAGGTGCAAATACATCAATTTAAACAACTCAAAATTAGCATTAATAAACTTTTATTTGTGTTTACGACTATGCTGATTTTGTAATTGTAGTGTGGAATAATTGAAATTGTAATTGAATTTCCATTCATTGCACAGCCCTAAATATATATATATATATATATATATATATATATATATATATATATATATATATATATATATATATATATATATATATATATATATATATATATATATATAATATTCCTATGGAATATCTTTGTTTTCATTTTCACGGTAATTGTCGTGGTTATTTACCGGACGCTGCTCGTCTTAAAGCAGAACAAAGCAGCATTTGGCTTTCGTTGATTATGGCGGCACCTCTGGACAAAAGCGGTATTGTTTTCCCTTGAAAGAACCACATTTCCCATGAGGCCACGTGGGTGCATCTCATCGTGAAATCCTGCCTGCAAATATTTTCAGGCTGTAAACATGTTGAAGGTGGATTTTGACTCACGGCGGCGGCGGCGGCGATGACGGCCAGCGCCTCCTCGTAGTATTGCCAGGCCTCGTGCAGCAGGCGGGCGTCCATTTGGGAGGCGCCGCTGGGCAGCGAGAGCTTGATGAGGCTGTGGATGCACTTGCTGAGGACGACACAAACGGTGAGAGACGACGACCAGCGAGCGAGCGAGCGAGCGGCGGCCAGCGGCGGACATGCCTGCACTGCGCCGGGTCCACCTGAGCTTGTTTCTTGTGGATGGACAGCGCCACCCTCAGGGCCTTCTTGCATAGCAGGGGGAAGTGGGCTGGAGGCTCCATGGCTAACGCTGCAGAGGGCAAGAAAAGGTCGTCTGAGGTCAACAACAGAAAAGTTTCTTCGGAGGGATGCCAGGTTCATCCACTCCACTTTTTGGACACCAATTTGACATTTTTGACCCAAGGTACGAGCCACAAATATTTTGAGATTTGATTTTGTTGTGTTTTACCTGCAATGGTCTCCAGCACTTTGGCCTCCACGTTGTCCTGCTCCAAGATGGAGTCCAGCACGTTGGCCACCTCGGGGTCGTTGAGTTTGGCGCGAGCTTCAAACTCGTAGAGGAGCAGCAGCGTGTCCGTTGGGTCCTTCGGGAAGCTTCCTGTCCATGTCCACATTCGGTGTCTTCACTTGGTCGTGACCAGGGTTATTATAGTTTGGGAGTTTTCCTTTGACTTACTTTTTATTTATTTTATTTTATTTATTTATTTATTTTTTAGTTGCAACTAGTTTTCAGGGTGTTTTTTTTTTTTAAGTTTTATTTTATTTGTGAAATGCATAGTTTTAATTTAGTTTGTTAGTTTCAGTATTATTTTTCTTTTGCTTTTTTAAAAAGTGTATTACTCGTGTGCAATATTTAATAAATGACAAAAGTAACCCAATTCTTACCGAGCGTTGCATTTCGGCTGAGTTAAATGAAAAAGCAGGCGAGCCGAGCCATTGGAGGCAAAAGTCAAGCAGGCAAATTTGTTGCGTAACCCTAACCCGTCATCTGAAGGTGCTTTTCTATTGGCTGCTGCTCGATGACATCACTTAACGTATTTAATGAATAACCAAAGACTAAAACGAAGAACATTTTCGCTATAATTATAGTTAGTTTTAGTTCGTAAACATAAAATTTATTTTCTGTTAGTTTTCAACATTTTCATTTTAATTTCGTTAACGAAAATGATTTTTTTATTTTAGTTTTTGTTAACTATAACCTTGGTGGTGCCTCTCAGACACAAGTCAGACAAGTTGTGTGCTACCTGTTGCCTTGAGGGTTTTCCACACTTCTGCACATAACGCAATGTGCTCCACAGCCTGACGGAGATCTTTGGTCTGCGAGGAAACGCACAAACACCACAGTTGAAATACTCCTATAGTGTTCATTTAACTCTACCTAGTGAGTTAAAAAAAAAAAAAGCACTCTCCCCTCCCAGTGTTGATTTAACTGTGGAAAGTGTGGAGTTATAGAAACTCTGAAAAAGTGTTCAAATCAATTTAGCACTGGACTGTTTGCTGTGTAAAAGAACATTTGTAGTATTGAATGTGACTTCATTAATGGAGACGTTTGTTATATATGTCAGTCATATCAAAGCTTTTCATTGGCCCAAGACTTAAGTAGGGAGGAGTCATTTAATTTTTTTTTTTTATTATGAGGGGATTTATTGACGACTGTCCTCCAATTATGAAGCTATACACTTTTAAAAACGATATAACAAAAGTCATTGCTAATGATTTTTGCAGACACTCGAGGCAGTTTGAGGAGCACTCGCGAAAAGGTTTGGATGGCGCACAAAACCTGGTCGGCGTCAGAAGCGGTCCTGCAGAAGTCGAGAGCGGCGGCAGCGGCCATGAGCAGACACGTCTTCTGGGCCGCAAGAATGGCGCGATCGGGACGACACATCTGGGACAGCTGGACACAAAACACGACACAATCCTGCTTTGCTGCGTTGACACGTTTTCGCTTGGCAACATGTTGATGATGTTTACAAGCTTCATACTGACAACTCCATCCATCCATCCATCCATTTTCTGTACCGCTTGTCCTCACAAGGGTCGCGGGGGTTGCTGGAGCCTATCCCAGCTGGCTTCGGGCAGCAGGCGGGGTACACCCTGAACTGGTTGCCAGCCAATCGCAGGGCACACAGAGACGAACAACCATACTCGCAATCACACCTATGGACAATTTGGAGTGTCCAATTCACCTGCCATGCATGTTTTTTGGAATGTGGGAGGAAACCGGAGTACCCGGAGAAAACCCACGCAAGCACGGGGAGAACATGCAAACTCCACCCAGGAAGGCCGAAGCCCGGACTTGATCTCACAACCTTTGCACTGGGAGGCGGACGTGCTAACCAGTCAGCCACCGTGCCGCCCATACTGACAACTGTTTACAATATTTTGTTTTTCTCCCTCTTGAGGTAAAAGTTTAGATCATGTTTATTTGGAGAAGGACTAACAAAGGTTTCACAACGTGTCTTGTTTAATATCATTGCACACAACAATAAACTTACTGCGATGTGAATACCTCTGACAGCATCAAACAAAACAATGTTGTTAAAGGGGAAGTCCCCCCATTTTTGGACAACAATATGTTCTATGCAGCCCCACTAGTCTAAATATGTTTTTCTGGTTATTTTTGCCACTTGCTGTCAACTTAAGATGACATCACAGTTGCTCACCTGAGCTACATTGACATCATCTTCAGTTGACAGCAAGTATATAAAATGGCCACCCCTGAAAATGGATACAAATGTTGACTTCCACTTTAAGGTGTTGTTAAAAGATTTTTTTAATTCAAACGTCCACCGGCATTATTCATACTAAACTGCACCTGGTAAGAGAGCACAAAGAAATCCCGCATTCTGCCAGGTTTGCCTTCACACTGCAGCGCCGAGTTCCAAGCTGTGGTTGTCACAAAAACAAGGCACGGTTTAGCGTTTCTTGCCAGATTGCCATAAGCAAAGAAGGAGTTTTTTGGTACCAATCTTCCGGAACCAGTTGGCTTCCTCCGTGGACTGCTCCACTGTCAAGCCCGCCGGCCGCTGCGAAAGCTTTTGCAGCGCTGCGGCGACGGCAGACAAAAAAATGTTTGGAGCTTAGCATGTGCTGGGGACACGACGGATGTTGACGCGTGTGCGCGTACCCGTCTTTAAATAAGGCAGCAGCGCGTCCAGACTCCAGTCCCTGGAGACAAAATAGCACAAGTCAATTGGATGGCAGTGTTTCAAATCACTATTTACAGTATTCATGCACCTTTTCTCATCAGCGGGCGCTTCTATGGTGGTGAGAACAAGTCGAACCAGACACCTGGAAAAAGATCAATCGTCTTCACACTTTGAATGTATTTTGCAAAAAAAAAAAATTTTTTTTTTTATTGGGATCAACTCAACTCAAGCATCAACTCACTGAAATGTTTGAAAATTCAAAGTTGTAAGTCAACAGTAACTTTTTCAAAATGTTTGATCCTGATGATGTCATTGATGAGTTCATTCACTGCCAGTCAGTTGAAATTGATTTTTGACTTATTTAGCCGCCAATGCCGACGAATGAGTTAAATCACATCGACATGTTACAATTGTCTTCCAGACAGCAGCTGCACTGGTATCATGTCTGCCTCACGGGTTTGAGAGGTTCTGGGTCCGAGTTTTCACTTGATTGCTTTTTGATCATCACTGTTGGGCAGAATTCTCGCATCTTTCTAAACTAAGATGCAATAAATAAAAAGATGAGCTGGCAAAGCAGTTTAATATGCAGAAATGATTTTGTATGCACTTATCTTGGTGGCTGACCAGTTCCTTCTGCACCAAAACATTACAATGATCCAATTTTTGACAAAACCGGTTGACTCAAATGAACTTGGGATTTATTAGGTTTTTTCCCCTCAATATTTTCGTTCTCACCAACCTGAGAGCCTTCAGAACCAGACCTTCGTCTTTGCTGGTTTCACAGAAATTTTCCAGTACCTTCGTGGCCGTTTCCTGCTGTTTGTTCTGTCACAAGATGCAAAACATCCTCATCAGTCTTTAAAATGTCTTAAAAAGTACGTCTTACAAACTCTAGTACAAGTAGTGGTGCAAGGGATCACAAAAGTCACCGTTCAGATCGGATCACGGATTTGAGTCACGGATCGGATCAGCAAAATAAATAAATAAATAATAACATAAATAGTACTGTTTTTCCCCATAAAAAAATAAACAAATTCAAAATTTCTAATATAGCCATTTAGGATTTAGTGTCTTCATTTATCTTGTAAAACGCTTTTTCCCATTAAATAAAAAAAAATCAATCCAAAATGTCGAATATAGCCGTTTCGGATTTAGGAACACAACTTTAAGTGCAATATGAGGCAAAAACATTCTTATTTTATACATGGTACATGTGTAAAATAATGAGGCAGTAAGGGCTTAAAGTTGTGTTCCTAAAATCTAAACGGCAATGTTTGACATTTTGACTTGAATGTTTTTTTTTTTAATTGTCAAAAGTGTTTCATAAAATAAATAAAGACAAAGTTCTATTTATTTATTTTTAATAATGAAAAGACCTCAAAGTGGAATTTAAGGCACATTCCCTTCCTTGAAACAAACAAAACAAATATTGAAAAAGAATTCAAGTAAGCCAGGTATCAGCTGTCAAACTCATTTACAGCCACTCGTAGGCAAAGCTAACAGCTAGCTGCTAGCCACTTCTGTCAGAGACTTCTGCCGTATCCTACAATGACGGCCATAATTAATTCGCGGTTTCTTAGCGTCCTAAATTAACGATTGAATATTAGTTTGGTTGTGTTGATGTTGGTGGCAACTATAATGTCAATCAAAACTACGATAAAGAAATAAACGTCCATACGGGAAGTCAAGCAAGCCATCAATTCCACTAAGGCTATTTGTATTTCCGTCAATGCATTATTTGGCAAACTTTATTTTGAAGTTAGCGCCGTGTTATGTTGAGTATGTTTCAGCTTGTCTGAAGGGTGTCCACACTATGAATGCGCACTTTGTTGTTCTTTGTTATTGTTTTTTTTCTCCCACCAAACCAATCCAAACCGCGCGCGATCAGAACCACGGACGATTGCGCCACGAAGTACAAGCACAGCAACACCAAAGAAAAGGTTGCGCGCGTACGTACCTCCAAGGCGATCTGAGCGGCCCGGCAGAGGAGGTTGGACGCGGCGTTCTCAGACACGGGCCCGTCGGCTTCGGCATTCTTGGACAGACGCGCCATCGCGTCGACTGCCTTCGCAGCTAATTCGCACACAGGGCGAGATCATTCAAATGTGCTGACGGCGGGCGTGAGCGGATTTTCAAGGCAGCCACCTCGCTCCACGTCCTTCTCGTGCATGGCTATCTTGTAAATGTTGAATTGGGTGAAAATGCTGTCGGGGTCGCAGCGCTCGGCCTCCTTAATGGCGTCTTTGGCCTGAGAAACAGACAAGCGAGGACAGGAAAAGCGCACATTCCGCGATATCCTCGAAGGTCTCGCTCGAAATGTGTCTCGCTACCTTTTCCAGCTGCCTGAGTTGCAGAAAGCAAAAAGTTCTGTTCCTCTGCAGTTTGGCCAAGTTGGAGTCGATCTCTCCGGCGTGAAAGAAGCTCAGAGAGTAGTCGTACCACTGCAGCGCCTCAGAGTAGTCTGTCGCCTAAGAAGAACATCAAATGAGATCATTTTTCCTGTATGAATATTCCAACAAGAGTCGCCTCAAGGGTGATATTTAAACAAAATTAAGTACAAATACTTTGTTATTGTACTTAAGTAGATTGTTTTAATTGTCAGCTTCAGAATTTTTCTGACACTACCTACTTTTGAAAAGAGATGTGTGTATTTTCTATTCCTTTGTCAAAATAGACTTGTTACCTTTTTCTACCTGTGCAGATGACGACAGCATACAAAAAATGACCACCTGATTGAGTGAAATCGTACAAAGTGGGAGGGGAAAAAAAACGATCATCCATGGCCTAATTGAAGAAGTTCATAAAAGAGAAACTAGTTTGTGTGCGTTTTTTTTTTTCATTCTGCCAACTTTTTATCTTCTTACATCTTAGATCATTATGTTACGATTTTAGAAACTAATGCATGTGTGAGTTTGTGTGTCTAAGGTAACTTGTAACATAACTTTTTTTTGCGTGCACGTAATTCCTCTAAAGCACTTTGAGCGAGTGGCATTTTATTTATGAAAAATGCTTTATTACAAATAAAGTTTGATTGACTGATTGATGAAAATGTGAATTGCAAATAATTGACAGTAATAAATAATTTCTACTTTTTACTTTTGCACTTTAGGGTTAGTTTGAAATGTACTTAAGGGTAAATAAAAAAATAAAAAATACACCTGTACAAAATCTCAAGATTTTTGATCATCTCATGGAACAAAATATGATGTGCTACTTATAACAAGGTTTGTACCTCGACGTATTTTGCTGCTTTATCCCACAACATGGAATGAAGGCTTGCCAGGTCCTGCGGTGCCAGCAGTTTCCCCGTGTAGTGCACTGTGCGGACGAGAGCAAGAGGTTCGTCACGTGGTTCCATGTCTGAACACATATGGACGCGTGCGACGATGTGCAGCACCGTTGATGATGTCCTCGATCTTCTGCTTGCCCGGCAGCTCTTTGTCCCGGTGCAGCAGGAGCTCGACGTGCAGGACGAGGGCGGTTCCCAGGGCGGGCGACGACTCAAACTGCTGACTGGCACGTTTCAAGAACTCTAATGCTGGCGCTTCTCTGGGAGAATGCGTTGAACGCAATTGGAGCATTCATTCCATAAGATGGATATTAAGCATATTCCATGCATGAACGTTTTCCTGCCAGGTGTTCCTTACCTGTTCTCGGTCACGAGGAGCTTGACTGTACTCAGACAAACTTCAAGGGAAACGTCAGATTTCAGCATCTCGTTCAGACCTGCCGACGGGTTTCAGGGAGGGAATGTTGTGAAATCTAAAATGATGTGCAGGATTATTATTCCCGGGTATGAACTAACCTGCTGTGATGCTTTCATCGGAAGCCGCACATTTCAGGAGTATTTTGATCTTTAAGTAGAGCCCCAAAGCGTTCGCACATTCCTGACAAAACCGGCACGCTGCTTACTTACATGAAGGCTCTTGTTGTTGTTTTCCTTATGAATTCATTTTTCATATCTGACCTTGTTGGCCATGTCCACAGCCATCAGGGCCTCCTTGTGAAGCCTCTGAGCATCCCACTCCAGATACGCAGTGGCCAGGAGACGCAACACCTTGGCCTGAAGACCAGCAAAAACAGAACGGTTTGTAAAGTCTCGTTGCCGGAAAACTTCGTACAAATTCTTCACCGAGTTAAAACAAATCCATTGAAAGCGCAACAGTCCGAGAAGTCTGCGTGAGCATTATATGTGACCTTAAGGTTGAAAAGGACTGGATGGCTCAAGACAATAACTCGCTGAAAAGCCAGTTCGTGATTTCATGCACACTGTGCAGGACTGTCGTCTTACCTGGACCTGTGATTCAGGGGCATATTTCACATGACTCTTGCTGATGTCGCAGCTCTGCCTACAAAAATAAAAACGAAATTAAAAAAATACACACAAAATGAATACCCCAAATCCATTTCCACAGCATGGAATGTACAGTATGTACTTACACTCCTTTATAAAACATGATGGACTGTATATGTACCGTAGCCAGAAGGTGCAGTCTTCAAACTTTTGATGATGGTACATGTCTACTCCAAAGTTGTAGCACATCAGGGAGAGGAAGCTCGTCTGCAACAGTGAGAGAAAAAACTCAAATCATTCATTCTTAAATCCTTCCCACTGAGCATTTACCATCTGAAAAGTCCCGTAATATGTGCTGCAGGAATTTAACTGCTTTCCCCCCAGGATTTGTTGATCAACATATATTCATTTCTATTTTTTGATTCATTATTTTATTCAATGTATCAAATGCTTACAAATAATATTAAAACCAAAATATAGCTAATTTAAATGTATGTTCATTTTATTTTTGTATATAAATAATCAAAAATGAGCATCTAATAATGTATCCATTATATAATTGGTTGGTTAAAATATGTACGGTATTCATTTTAATTCCTTTATTTAAATTATTTGTTTTATGATTTATTGCAAAAAAAATAAAATAACATTCAAATAAACCATCTATATTGTACATTTTTGTATTTAATTCATTCATTTTGATCAAGATATTTACAGAACACATTGAAAATACTTTTATTGTCCAAAAAGGATTTGACTTATTTCATATACAGACCGAGACAGAATGCTGAAAGTGCATCAGCAAGTGCGGATCTTTTTTTGTTTTGTGCGAACATGTATTTGAGGCGGTCCTTTGAAAAAAAAGGTGTCCCCTGTAAAAGGAAGATGTTTATACTGTACTTGAGTGGGCAGGCGATGCAGCATGTCTTTGCAACGTTCCACGTGGTCCACGGCCTCTTGCTTATTCCCTTGAAGGACGGCCTGCAAGGAAGATAGATGGGCTGTGTTCAAATTCTTTCTCCACCGTCAATATGTTAACATTTTCTGATGAGTGCACTAAAATAAAAATCCCCAAATAGTGATTAGCCCCTTCAGATCCACATTTTTTCTGCTGGGCATTTTTTTTTTTTTACCGATTTGAACTCTTTTCCCACATAAGAACATGGGATAAAAAATTGGGGTTATCTCATGTTTTTATTTGTTGTAGTGACATCATCCAAATTAGGCGTTTTTATTGGTTTAGACAGGCAAATATGTCATCATATGCCACTGCAATCATTTAAGGGTCCGAAGGGGTTAAGGCAGAGGAAATGATGTCGCTGCTTTTGAGATCCTCAACTCATTCTCGATTCCCGAATCACAACGTAAGGCCTTTTTAGTCGATTTTGTGATCTTTATAGCAAACTATAGAATAATGCCTATTAGGCGTAGGAAATGAGTGAGCAATTTTGAACACATCCGTGATTTTAACTGAAAGTGCAACACATCTCCATTAATCCCGCTCATTGTTTCTCACTTGACATTTTGGCTGTCTGGCAAGTCGATCCTAATAACACCTCCTCAGCTGCCAAATGTGACAAGAACAAACATGGAAGGTGTCGCCACAACCCACCGATTCTGCCTGGTAGGAGATGATCCGGAGCATGTCTTTCTCCACGTCCATTTTGGATGAGTCGCTGTCCAGCGTGCCTCTGGATGTCAGCAGGCCGAACAGAGTTTCCAGGCTCTGAAGAACAGAGGACACATTGATATCAGGTCCCCACTTGCGTATATATAGTGAACCCCTGCCCTGCTATATAAGAGTTCATATTTTGCATCACCATTATATTACATATTTATGCCATTATTATGATTTTTTTTTAAGGGTTTTTAGTATACGGGTTAGTTCAACATTTTAATGTTTAATTCCCTTTGTTGTATGAGTTGTTACTCTGTGTGTGGTAAAGTAACAGTTTGAAAGTTCATGAGTTCCATAAATTTGCTAAATTCTGTTAGCATGTCAATGGCATTCCACATTATAAGTTAGCTTGATGCTCGAGGACTGCATCATTACATGGTTTGGTTTGGCAATTTTGCAGTCAACTTAAACTGGAGTTGCAAAAAGAAAAAAGCTACCACTAATTTTATCACAGTTTAAATTCGATGTAATTATTCACAATGAATTATACCCATCTATGTGAAGTTTCCTATCATTTGAACGACTTTAAAAAAATTGTCTAATTGTGACCACCTCCATCAAAACTGTAATTGTGGTTTATATGAAAAATTTGTTTTTAAATAAATGTAAGTGTGTGTTAATATTTATTTTTTAAATTGACTTTTTTGTCACCTTAATGGCCATCTTGAGGAAATGGTCCGCCACCAGTGGATTCTTGCAGTTAAGCCAGGTCCTTCCAGTTCTGCAGGCCATCTGTTAAAAAAAAACAAAGGCAAGAAAGGTTTTTATCATCTTGACTTTTTTTTTTTTTTTAAGTGGGCACAGGTGCTCACCAGGATCTGCTTTCGGATGGTGCCCTCTGGTGGGTTAACAGGATTACTGCAGTACATCAGACAACATGCAGCATGGCGCGCTGCAAAATTGGATTATTGTGATAGGACACAGCCAGTCTTAATATGCCAATTTATATCTTTACTTTGTAACCAAATATTGTAATCATAATTGTTCGTCTTGCACCTTTGGCTTTCTCACTTGTATTGATGGAGTCGCCTACATTCTTACTGACAGCCCAGTTCCACAGCTGGATGGCACACTCTTCAAGCTGCGGCATGGAGGAATTGGAACATACCTTCAGTCAGAGTATAGACGGTATCCAGGTGAAAGCTGTACATCGTCACATTTGAATCTACCTGTGCATCCACAATTTTCACATCATCTTCGAGAGCAGACACTTCAGAGACGATCATGTCAATCACCTCGCTGGAATTTGTCTGATGATTCTGAACAAGATCTGCTGTGAGCCCTGAGAACATCATCACAGGATGACAGATTTTGAACAGTAAATTAAAAGTCGAGTCGGCGTGTGTTCTGTCAAGGTCATTTGTTTGCTTGTGGCATGGTATATTGCTCAACTCATGGTATGAGAGTGACTGAGCCACTAAAAACAGTAGTGGAGGGAGGAGCTCTGGATTATGAAAAGCAGTTGTTCTTATGTTCTGTTACCTCCAATTGTTCCTGTGAGTTTTAATTTTGCATAAGTGGCAGAATGCTGGATGGCTGGTTTACAGGACATGTTTACAATAGCTAATAACTACTTAATTGTGGCAATTAAGCACAAACTATGAAAGTTAAGTTTATGTTCAAGCTGATTTAGAATCAGTATACATTATTGTTGTTTGAACATTTTGCACAGGAATAATTTTTGAATGAATGAAATGTTTGTTGGGTTTATTAGATTAAAATCGACTAAAATCTTAATCGTCCTGAATGACTGACAAAATTGAGATTTTATTTTTGGGCCATATCGCCCAGCCCTACTGTGGACCATACTAATTCATGTAACTGATAGAGTGATATACTTTTTTTTTTTTTTATCATGTGACGGAAATTGCATTACAGAGGGTAGGTGAAAAGTAACTAGGCATTAAACATTGGGAATAAAATCCATATTCCTGTTTTACATGTATTGAAACAAGCAATGTGGCGTCAACCAGTTTCCTTTACAGTCTGAGATGTAATGAACAAGAACATTTAAGTCAATAAGAAATAAGAAAATGAGTTTAAGACAATCACCATTAGACTTGTGTGTTAGGGATACTAAAAAACCTATAAGAAATTTCTAATCCCTAGTTACTTTCACAGACCCTTTATAGAGTAGTATGTTAACATTGTACTAAGTCAAAGTCAAACAATTGAACAAATTATGTATCTATCCAAGATGAATATTAGTTAAAATTCAGACAGATACTTGGAGGTAAAATGGCAATGGTGTTAATTTGCCAGTAATTATAATTGAATATCCTTATGTACATTGGTTTTTGTAAACTATTACAAACATTGACGTTTGGTTGGGCTGGAAATAAGAGAGAGTTAATTAATATTTTTTGCGTTAGTTTGTAGCTCTGATAGCTTCGTTTAGCTTTCGCTATGTTAGCCTAGCCACCTGTTAGCCAGCACGCGAATTCATTCATTTGCAAGTCGTTTCGTGCGCAATTCGCCGACTAAACGGTCTAAAATACTATCGTTGGCATAAAGACGTGCTTTCTGTCGGTGCGTATTCGATTCTTACGTGTCACAGTTGAAACAAAGCGCTCCATTTTAAGCTATCGCCACCAGGAAAAGTGTAGCCCAAGTTAGCTTAGCCCCTGACTGAGCACTACCAAGAGGCACGCGTGCCACAAGTACTGAGATGCTAGGGAAGGAAAAAAAATCGTTATATGAATTAAATTTTTATTGGTGCTTCTTAATTCGTTATAATGTACTATATATATATTGTAATATTTGTGAATAATTTATCTAGTGATTTACTAGTTTTATGTATTGCTTAAGATTTGTTTTTTTTTTTTTACTTTAATTTTTTTTTTCTTTGATGTCATGGAGACTACAAATCTGGCTAGTTTTATGTATTGCTTGCGATTTTTTTAAATGTAATTTTTTACTTTTTTTAATGTTTTTTTGATATCATAGACAGGAAACTTATTTTTTTTAATGTTTCTTTGATATCATGGACAGGAGACTACAAATCTGGCTAATTTTGTTTTTGTCTTTTTTTAAACACGTTTAACCATGTGTTTTGTGAAATTGCACTGTCCCCTTTCAAATAATAAATTGTGTGAGGTTCCACTGCAGTAGAGGAAACATGCTTATATGTCGCAATATATTTAAATGGGAATCGATTATACGTGGATTTTTGCATTTTTACCATACATGTGTTTCCAAAGTGTGTGGCCCCCCCAGTAGCGCTGATGAAAAATTGTGGGCCCCTCCATCATTTAAGTCGCCCATCTCTGACGTACAAAATACAAGCAGAACATTAGCCACACAAATTGCTGCCTGAAGCACACTATACATCTAAAACATTCATTCCATTGTGCTTCATTATTCCATGTTCTATTTTTAAAAAGGAGCATATGTTAATTTCTGTTATAAGTACTAGTAATATTACACCATAATTAAAAACAACAAAAAACAAAAACAGTCATGTGAATCTCCTGCTAGCGTTCAACCAGTTCATCCTTCAGCGTGTTTGGAGCACCGGAACAATCCAAAATAAGATACTTTAAAATGCTCCCATCGAGGCCAGCAACTTCCACCAATTGTTTCTGAGGTGACTTATCAGTTGGGAGCGTGAGGACACACAAGGAGCGTCCGCACACATATCTTTGTTTCAAATCAGGATTATACATTGACGTACGGCCCTTTCTGTTGCGCAATATGATTATTTATATGTGTTGTATTCATTTTGCTGAAGAATTTTTCTGCTGTCGATTCATTACTTACAGTACATTAAATCGATTTGTGTTACTTACTTTTATCTACAAATTGCTTTGCCTGTCTGCCAAGTTTAAAAAACAAACGTGTGCATGTTTTTTAAGGTCTGTTTATACGTTTGTGACGTCACAATAAAGGTCTTGAATCTAATTTAAATTTAATATAGGCCTAATTCCTAATTCCTAATTGTCTGGTGCATCTAAAAGATTATCCTGAGCGATTAGCATGTGGTGTGACGCGGTGTTAAAATTGATATTTTTTTCAACCTTAATCTGCTTGGAAAGCGGTCAGGGCTGACGTTTGCAAATGTTAAACTAAGATTCATTATTGCAAATTCGAGTGTGTGTGATCAACACAGAGTTGAGCCAAACCACGGACTGTTTGAAAAATTGTCTCGAAGTGTGTAAGTGTGTGCCTCACCTTATGCCCCAACTGAGGTCTTGAATCTTTAAATACACCTGATGTGAGTAATTATCTCATGTAAATGAACACAATTCCAGATGTTAACGTATTATGACATTCATGTTTTTGTGCTACAGGGAATGCGGAGTGCTGATTTGGGCGGAAAGGTGAGGGCAGGATGTTCCTATTTACAGTGCCGGCATGCTACTGTGACCGACCCGCAGCCAAGTATTAAAAGAAAACTGTCTGCAGCACATCCACACATTGAGGGGGGCAGTGCTGGACAAAAGGGAGATTATTTACATTGATATAAAAAGCACTGCGTCCTGTTCCTTAAGTTAAAAAAAAAAAAAAAAAACGTAAATAATTCCGTGGAACAGTGAAGTGCATGATTGATATTGAATTTCCTCTTAAGACAAGAATTTGTAAGTGCTGCTATCTTTAACCTGGCAAGGAAGCGTTTGATTTGATCAGAGAATGCCGCACAAAGGTCACTTAAAACAACATGCTGAAAAAATAAAGGCGATTCAAGATTTAAAGTGTTATCATATGTACATTATGTAGTCATGTTCTCCTTATCAATTGGCTTTAAGTAATCGATATCTGAACACAAGTCGTGAAGACATATCATAGGCATGTGTTTGTTTTTTTAAATCTCACGCAAAAAGTGACCAATATTTCTTTTTTTTCCCTTCCAACAACGGCATCTTACTGAGTCAGTTGTGAAACTCTTCTTTGTTTATCATGCCTGAATTATACTGCCCCCAGGTGGCCAAAGCAGGCACACAAGGAGCAAGACCATATCCACTGAATGAAAGAAAAAAAATGTGGCACAAACTGTAAACATTGTGTTCAATTCTTTAATTCTTTCCACTCAGAAGAATTAGGTCATGACTGTATGCTATTATAAAGTACAATAACACTATAAGTGCTATTCGTATTATTAATAAACCACTGGTGACAAGTAAAGCGGTACAAATATTTTTATATGAATATTTATTTTTTTGATAATATTGTGACAAGTATCATTAAGTGAGAAAGAGTGGACTGTATGAAATGTCAACTGTTAACCAAAGTGGGGGGAAATTCCTTTTGAATAAGTTGGCCCAAGCACCCACCAATTCACAAAGTTTTATGGTCCAATCATTTTAGCCTAATCCTCTTTCCACCAACTAACAAATAGCAGGGAAATCCTTCCTGGCCGAAGTCACGAAACGCAACAAAACAGCTGGAACCTAAGTTTGAAAGTTTGAAAAAAAAAAAGTCGCTGGTGTGCTGCACAACAACCGCTGTGGAACAATTCTGTTTATTTGATAGAATATGATCCACATAGCAGAATTGCAAACAAAATATTGAGAAGTGGAAAATGTACCCCAAAAAAACAAAAATAAAAGTCACACAAGGGTTGAGGAACAAACTCACGACCTTCAGCTTGGTAGACAGCCACACTACCACCTCAGTTATGCCTGTCCTTCTGTTATCTTATCTCCAAGAGGAGAACAAAAACAGCATTTTTTTCCAGATTCCAGCTGACACGTGCGATATACTAATACATAGCAGGAGCTGCGTGGCTCGGGGAGTAGATCGGCTGTCTTCCAACATGAAGGTCGTAAGTTCGTTCCTAAACCCTTCAGTGACTTTTATTTATTTATTTTTCAATTCTTTATTTTACTCTCATCAGAGTGTAAATATTACTCTAAAACTGAGTCTATTCTTTCCCACTCTAAATAGAGTCAAATTTATTACACATAATTTACTGGGTAGAAGAAAAACTCAAATTAGACATCGTGATTTACTCCTGTAATTTGTTGTTGTTTACATGTTGTTGTATGCGACTTATGCCAAAAGTGGTAAAAATAAATAACTAATACAATTAAATGAATAAAACTACCACATCTGACTTTAAAAAAAAAAAAAACCTTGCTCTTCCACTTTCTCTGCATGACATGCACACACTCATGGCCAACAATGAGGCACTCGAAAATGGCCAAGCCACTGATGTTGGCAGCAAGGCGCTTATGCAGTGGGGGAGGGGCACGTGCTCTCAGAAATGATCTCCAAACATATCGAACGTGTTTAGAAACAAGTCTCAACTCGGAATGGGGTCTTCAAACTTTGTCATATTCCCACCAGATGCTGCCGAAAGAGGATCGGCATACATCTCCATCACCCCCCTCCTCGTCCCACCCCTGCTTGTGTGTGAAGCTCGGAGGCAAATCAGTAGAGGAATGCCCCCCCCCCGCCCCCTCCCTCCAAAGTGACGTCGCGCGCTTCCTCCGTTCCACCCCCCCCCCCCCCCCAATAAAAAGGTGCCTGACGCGCGGGCTGCTCATTGTGCACACACAGGCACCGAGAGGTCGTCGTCCCTGCATGGTTCATCTTGCTCCTTTTTTTTTGCACGCCACACTCCATACAAAAAAAAAAGAAAAAAAAGAAGAAATCTCCAATTCGAGCCCCGCATCCTCTCTTGAATTCATTCATCTGTCTGTCGGTCCCGGGAGGGAGCACCTGCCCGGAGGATACGGAACCAGAAGAGCGCGAGTGAGAGCGAGGAGAGCTTCCCCCCACCCCCCCCCCCACCGGCAGAACGCGTCATGGCAGCGGGGAGAACCGCGGCTTCCTGACGCGCATCCACCTGAGGCTTCTTTTTTAGGCGCTCGTCATATTCGCAAGGTCTCCGGTTGAGGGGAACTTTTTTTGCGACACGTGCGGAATTCAGAAACTCATCATCTACTACCAGGGACTATTACTTTCCATTTTTTTTGGGGGGGGGGACTTTGTTGACGCTTTTTTTTTTGAAAAGGATGACGGTGCTGTGTGCCTGCGTCAAGCTGGCAATCATCTTGAATTGGTCGTCCCTCACGAGTGGTAAGAACAGTCTTTAAAAAAAAAAAAAAAACGTTTTATTATTATTAAATTATTATTATTATTAATCTGAAGTCATATGAAGATTTGCTCATGAACTATTCCACCATTCATGCTAAAAAATAAATAAATAAATAAAAGTTCTACAATAGTACCGGTACAGTACAAAGTGCGGAACTGCTTTTGGGTAAAAGGGTTCTTTAGCACCCAAAAACTTTATTTATTATTATTTATTTATTTGTACGTTTTAATTAGCACCCATGGATGTTGGAAAGTATCTAAAAGTGGTTCTTTGGCTTGTATGCATATAGGAAAATGTATTTTGGGTAGCTTTTAGAAGTACAATTGTTTTGCCTGAAGGCCAAATGGATACTATGAAGAAGCTTTTTTTCTTCTTTTTAAGATTGTACATAAAAAAAAACACACACACACACATAGTAAATAAAACCACGTGAAAATGATCCATTCAAATCTTCAGTGAGATGTAAAGAAACTCAAACGTTCATCTTAAAGCCTTTGTTTCTTATGTTATAAGCAGAGTCGTCTTCATTTCCTTTTGTGTCATCTCTCGCTTTGGCCTCCTTCATTTTTTTCCCCAGCGACATTTTACACTATGTCTTGTTTGTGATCTTCTTCGGATTTGTGTGGTTTCGACGACATTTCCAAGCGAAAGTCCAACGCAAGTGTCCTTGGCTTTTCACTTCTTTGCCAATCCACTAGAGGGAGCCCTGTCCCATTGTGATGTGTGCTGATTAAATTAATGCATTGCGACACTCAGCTAGGTGTCATCTTTTTTCTTGTATTTGTGCTGAGCGCAGTATTGATTGATTGATTGATTGATTGATTGATTGATTGTGGCCCCCGCTTGTTTTTTGAAGACATTTGAAATCAGCACATTCTTCACAACATGGACATGTTTGTTCCAGCAATTGTTATCAAGAGGATTCAACTCCAGATAACGTACAATATGTTTCTTCTCCACGGGCTCCTTTGCACGCCATGTCATTGTCTCTCTTCTTAGGACAATGCCAGCAATGATAAGACACGGTGTCCCAAAAAAGGTGGATGTCCTTCCACCATTTAGGGCCCAGTGAGATACACGCGCGGCGTTTACCAAACAAAAGGAAACGGTGTTCCCGCTCACACCTTACGGAACGCTGTTGTTCGGAGGACATTTCCTTCATGTCCACACACAAAAGGCGTGGGAAAGACACAAAGGAGGAAGCGGACGTTGGGGGCTGAAGGTCACGGATGTGTGTGTGTGACATGTACCTGAGCAAGGAATTCATCCTGGAACCTGGAAGCGACTCACAAGCCGTGACTGGCAACAGCCGAGAGGGAAGCGGAGCATTGTTTTGTTTTTTTTTGCACAGGAGGAGCCGCCGACTGTTAGAGCAATTAGTGAAGGAGCGGATTGAGTGCAACCGCACCGGCAGTGATGCTGATGCGTCTTGATATTTTTGCTTCCATTAGGCCAAGTTGGCCCCGGGGGGGGACTTTTGTGGCCTGCTGCGCTTTCTAATCATACATTCAAAAATGTGGCCCACGTCAAAAGGTTGGGGGGAAAAAGTTGGAAAATAGCATTTTATCAAAGTAGAATACTTGACTCATTTTGCAATTTTCTGTTTCAATTATGTTTTTAATTAATTTGATAACCATTATTTTTTATGCACACCTTTAAAAAGGCATTTTGTCACTTGCTGTCGACTGAAAATGACATCAGCAATTTACAAAGAAAAATTGCAAAATTAGTAAAGCACGGAAGAGGATTGGGGCCAGTGAAGAGACAAAAAAAAAGTTTGGCAGGATTCTCACTTTAAAGTCGGACTTTCTGAGAATTCCAACTTTATTGTCAGAATATCGGACTTTAAAGTGAGAATTCTGAGAATAAAGTGATAGTTGGGGACCTTTTCTGCTTCTTCTCCTTTTTATTACACTGTCTGCATCTACTTGCTACTAGAGTGAAGGCGGGCTGTTAAAACACCTTAAACATGATTGCTTAAAAATCTGTGATACAGTTTACTATTGTTTGTAACTGAATCTCTCTCTCTCTTTTTTTTATCACTCAAATATTTTGCTCTAAAAATGTGAGAATCGGACTTTCTATGTTGCGTCTGGCTTGCGTTTTTGATTTTCTCCTCGCTCGGGCACTTGAGATGCCGGAGTGGAAAAATGGGAGTAATGAGAGGTCATCCAAGTCCGATACAGTTCTTCATTGCTCGCCGGCAAATATAACAAAACAAGAAAAAACAACCACAACTCAAGACACTCTCCTGGCTTAGATCAAGTCGATTCCACAAGCTGTGAAGTTGAACGATCCAAATTGCTCTCCCGCTTCTCTTCTTACGGGATGATCGAGGCGTCCGCTGCATACTCGGCCTGCAAAATATATATATATATATATTATTATTATTATTTTTTTCCTTCTATAAAGAGCTCAGTATTGTTCATTCGGAAATGTCATCATCATTGCTCTTTATTATTTTTTTTAAATTAATTAATTAATTAATTTATTTATTTTTGTGTGTGTGTGTGTGGGTGAGTATGTGTATGTGCGTGCGTGCGTGTATTTGTTAGCTCACCAAAAAAACCTATTAGAAAAAATCTCATACCGTTCACCTAAACCGAACACCGCCGTCAGGAGACCCGAGGAAGGACCAAAGAAAACCAAGGAAGGTGAAATCCAGCACCGACCAGACACCACCCACCAGAACTCCTCCCCAACCCAAGAAACATCCAGACCCCGACAAATCCAAAAAAACATAAAATCAGGGAGGCCTCAAGAGACCGAAGGAGAGACCGAGAAAAGGAAGGAAGGACAGACGAAGCCGAGCGAGATCCGCAGACGCCAGCCAGCCTCCACCGATTCAATGACCTGCAAAATATTCTTCATAAATCCTGCATGAGATTTTAATTTCAAGGAGCTTCTTTCTGTGCGCCGGTCAGTCGTGATTTAAGTCCGACGGAAGCAGAATCCTTCCAGTTTCTCTTTAAAAGCTTCACCCAACAGATTCCTGGTTGTTGGCTTTCTCCAACTTCTTTTGGACACCCTTCGCGACCCCCAGATGTTTCTCTTTTTTTTTTTTGCCTCCAATTCTCCCAAGACTAGTTTCGAGCTAATAAAACGTCTCTCTCTAACTGTTGTCTTAACCTTTGCCGCTGGCAAAGTGGGAACATTTCAGAGGAATAAATTCAACACACACGCGGGCTTGCATCGATTGAGCGGTTTTGGCAGCTGATCTGAGATGGCGTCCCGATGCTCAAACTTGAGGATTGACCTCTTATTTTCTTACTGCTTGTCTTGAGACAAAATTTTGGGCCGGAACCTGCTGTACCGCCACGTCGTAAAAAAAAAAAAAAGCTCCTCGCTTTGTCAGGCTGTGTGAGTTCTTTTTATAAACTGTTGGGACTTTTGTTTTTGTTTTATAGCCGATGCAAAATATCAAACGCAGATTGTGGTGGCGCGTCTTCTGAAAGCGTAGCGATCAAACTTGTCTGTTATAGATCCTGTAATGCGAATGCAGAAAGTTGTTTTTCCAAATACATTGAAGATAAACCCGCAAACAAAACAGAACTATGAAGTAAAATATTTCTTGAAATAATTTATGTCAACACTAATTGAAAGAGATTTTTTCCATGCTTTTGTGATATTATGAATGAAATACAATGACATCCAACACGACCTGCGCCACAAGTTAGACCTGGTTTTTGCGTATCTAAAATCTCGTCGACTTTTTCCCCAAACACAGTCGACTCGATTTGTCCTGGCACAAAAATGACAACATGCCCGTCTTTTTTTAAAATATTTTTTCAACAACACTCTTTTTTTTTGTGGTGTCAAATTGATAAGATGTCATTATTTTAACTTTCAAGGGACTTTTTATTGTATCACAAGTTAGGCTTCCAAAAGATGAAGGTGAGTCACGCTGAGACAGGATACGTGCTGCCATTTTGCTACCCGTTCCTTCTCCAAAGCATCAGGGTCACCATTTCTTCACTAACTCTTAATGACTCTTCCATCTTTTGTTAATAAATGTCACCGGCTCCCCCCTTTTCTGTGCCCGCGCTTGGAAAATGAGCGGCCTGCCCCGAACAAAAGCGTCATCGGGGCCGCATTGTTCCATTCACCTTGATGCCGCCGTTGGAGGCGGCGTGTAAAAGGAGTGACGGGAAGTCTCTATTCTTTTGCGTTTCCCTGGACAGCGATAGACGTCTCATTGGGAGCAATAACGGCTTTTACTGGAGGCAACTCAGCTCGCGATCCCCTCTGACGCACCGACTTTGCCTCTTTGGGAAAAAGATCCAACTTAAAAAGGACTGAATCGGATAAAACCAAATATTGAAACGAGGGTTAGGGTCTCAAACTAGGATTATGGTTTCAAAGTATGGTTTTAACTAAGATTAGGGTTTCAAATGAGTGTTTTAAACTAGGGTCAGGGTTCCATATTAGGGTTTTCAAAGCGAGGTTCGATGCAGCCTCCTCACCCTCATCACCTTCATTTTGATTTTGTTGAAGGAAAGTGATCTCAACAAAAACCCTTTTGGGGTATATTTGCCGGTGCAAGATCAAACGCAGCCAGTTTGTGTGATGCTTTCAACTCTCATTTGGATCCTGTTACTTCCTGCTAGCAAAAAATGAAATTGTCTACTTACAATGGCAAAAATCCTGACGTGTGCGGTCGACAGCAAGTTGCGCCAAGCCAAGATTCCAAGATGGTGCTAAATTCACCCAACTGCTTCAATTTCTCTTTCTATGACTACTCATTTGTATTTTTTTGGTGCCCCGTGGTGCTATGCTGCCTATCATAGGTCAATCTTGGTACTACGCCCATACTTCTGGTTTCGGGGGTTACGAGAGACTCACAATTGTGTGGGAGTGGAGATATGTGATATATGTGTGGAGTCTCTCATTTAAAAAAAAACGGTAATATAACTGGACCAACACGACAATTAACCCGAACCTGAGAAGGGTCAACTGATGAAGTGCACACAAGCTCTCACTTTCAGGTTTAGCACTAATCTCTATTGGACATTGATTTTCATTTCAATTGCACCCGAGCCATGAGGAATCTATAAAATAGTCCCCAGTGTGTCTTAAAGTGTTGGTGGGAAATGAATTCGGAGCAAATAATTGACACTTTAGGCTCAATTTGGACATTTTCACTTATGGGTCAAGTCACATTTGTTGCTTTAGATGTATTTTGAGTTATTCTGAGAGGACAGTAAATGTATTTTCTGTCTCGTCCCATGAAAATATATCAAGTCGTTTTAGTCAATCGTAGATGATGTATACGCGGGCAAAACAGCGTTCGGTGTCACATGTCACTCGAAGGTGTGTTTTCTTAAATTTGTGGTATAAAAATGGACGGAATTGGGATGAGAGCTCACCTATGTACTGTAATCTTCTCTGGAGTAAGACTTTTTGTTTTTCATGTCAAATTGTAAATATTCAGCTAAATTGTGTTTTTTCTTTGAGGCTTTTGGAGAAGAAAACAATCGCTATCCTTAAAAAGTGTGAGGGAAAAGATGGTTTCAAGCTAGCTACCTAGCCGTTATTGGCTACCGTTTTTAGCCTATTAGCAAATGGGATCAGTTGTCACTCCACGCCACATTCCCTTTGGGGTTGGTTATCAGTCAACGTTATACACAGCAGGCGCATTTTTCCTGTTCATATTCCTTAACATTTTGTATTAACTCATTCACTTGAAGAAAGGAAAATGCAGTTTCATTTTCTGGCCACAGGGGGCAGTAGCGATTCGAAATTCAATTTTTTTCGGCGTTAATTGCCTTTTTTAAAATGAATTTTAAGCCCACATCGTAAACTTGGGTTTAATGAATGAACTTCACTGAAAGCTGTTCATCTGCCATCTGCAGTACAGAGAGAAAGTGAAGCAGAGGTCATGCGTCTCTCTTTCGTTGCCCTTCTGCGCTTTTTGTTGTTTGCGTGCCTTGTCCTCTTCCCTAAATGGCTCCTAATGAGAACCAGCCTCAGGACTCTTTGATCCAAGCCGATAAGCGCAATTTCTGGCATTTTCTTCCGTCAGAGGAGCGTGGGGCACGCAGCTGTTGCGGGGGGGGGGGGGGGGGGCGAAGGGTGTCTGCCCCCTTGGCGGAGGTCAGTGCCGGCCGTCCGTCCGTCCGTCCGGCCGGCGCAGGTTGTGAGTTGGCCGTTGAGAAGCAAGCGCGGGCTGTTTTCTTTCTTTGCTTGAGCACGCTCCCAAGGGCCCCCCCACCCCCCCCCCCCCCCCCTTGCTGATTCATCCATCTGTAGCCAGTTACTTTTGGAGGATCGCTTGGCAATTGGCCCGTTTTATGAAAATGAGCGAGTGCAATTCAAGGTCAAGTTTCTTTTTTTGGTTTGGTTACGTACGCAAGCAGAGGTTCTCATTCTTTACATGTGTCGCATTCTACGCGGAGCCGGAGCCAGATGTGGTTTGGAAATGTGCTCCCAGGACCCAATTATTGTTTCTACAAAAGTTGTCATTTCCTGCCATTCTTGAATATGCAGATGTGAAGGGCGACACGTTTTTGGGTTTTGTCACAAGAAGCAGTCAACAGAAGATTTTTATGAACTAGTGAAAAGTAGATTCTGTCATTGTTTGCGAAGGCCACAAACCGTGATTTGTGTCTTGCATCCCCGCAGATGATAGCGCACGTTCCCTTTTCCTCCGCGTGGCCTCGGACAATAAAACAATGATGTTGGGAGCATTTTGAAGGGAAACCACTGCCGACTTGTACTACCAGCTTTTGGCACAGTCAGCAGTTTTTCCAGCCTTGACAGCTGTTGCGAATAAGAGTCCAAACTCGAGGCAAATGCGCGTCTGCTGTTGTAGCTGCAGGTGTTTGCGTGCGCGCGCGCCGATCCGCTTACTCGTGGGTCGGAGCATGATCCGCCCTATTGCGTAACTGTGTTCATTCTTCATCCAAGGCTACGGCTAACGGCTCTCGCATGGCGATAGTTGACTCAACAAAGTTGTTTTTTGTCAAGTGGAAGTCTCGGTGAAAGCGAGGCAAAAATTGATGTGGAGCTCTGTGACACCTCGTGGACATTAAGGGAAGGATCGCGATGTTTCCTGAAGAGGGCTTGAGACGCAAGCATTTTTAAAATGTCGCAGGCCTCACGCATAGCAAAAAAAAAAAAAAAAAAAAGGGTCTTCGTCTGTACTGTTCTTATCGTGTGTGGTGTACACGAGGCACTGTACACTTTATAAAATAACTGCAAGTGGGCAATAGACGTTAGGGAGAGTCCTTCCTTTTCTCGGTCTCTCCTTCGGTCTCTTGAGGCCTCCCTGATTTGATGTTTTTTGGATTTGTCGGGGTCTGGATGTTTCTTGGGTTGGGGAGGAGTTCTGGTGGGTGGTGCCTGGTCGGTGCTGGATTTCACCTTCCTTGGTTTTCTTTGGTCCTTCCTCGGGTCTCCTGACGGCGGTGTTCGGTTTAGGTGAACGGTATGAGATTTTTTCTAATAGGTTTTTTTGGTGAGCTAACAAATACACGCACGCACGCACAAAAAAATAAATAAATAAATAAATAAATAAATAAAAAAATAAAGAGCAATGATGATGACATTTCCGAATGAACAATACTGAGCTCTTTAATAGAAAAAAAAAAAAAAGAAAAAAAAAAAAAAAGGGATAGACCGATTATCGGTCAGGCCGATTATCGGTGCCGATAATTGACCTTTTTGACATGTGCTCACCATCGCAGAATTAGAGACATTTTTGAGGAATGGACCTGCAAATGGAAAGCTAAATAGATGACGGTGTCTACGTGTGTGTTGTCCAGGCTACTTGGCGGAAGATCGCTCGCCGAAAATGTGGCCTTCTGACAATCCCATCATTCTTCACCGGGGGGACCCGCTTCATCTCATGTGCAGGTAAGTGCCAAGAAAATGTGGCAAAATATAATATCAGTCTTGTGTCAGTGACCAGACAATTGAAATTTAAATTGCCTTTTTTTTTTTTTTTTTTTTAAGACTGCTTTTACGACAAAAAAAGGCCCCGGGGAAATGACTAAGGGCAAATAGCTTCAATGACACTGGAACATTTGATGGCGGTCCAACATTTATCAGTCTTCAGGGCTGCTGGGACCGCTCGTATCTTTTTTAGCCTTCCATCATTTTGCAGGCCTGCAAGGAATGTTCAAGAGCATGTACAGTATCGACGTAATGCAACGCTTCCCTATAAGGCCGTTTTGCTTGGACAGCTTGTCCTATATTTTTCTGGTCTTCTGTCACTGGATGAGAGCGGCGAGAGGTTGTCTGACCCAAAATTCTGCCGCGGTATGCGAGACATGTTTGATGTTCCTCTGGGATGCCTTTAATGAGAAGGTTAAAAGTGGGCGCTTGCGAGGAAGGAATGCGCGAGCTCGAGCACGTCGTTTGAAAGAAACATGTTCCCATGTGAAAGTTCACCTTATCAGATGACTGGAAATCAAGCGAAAGCTGTCGCCGGGTCCAAAATTCCCAGAGGGGAGATGCCGACGCTGCCATCCTGAACTAAAAGGCGTGAAAGTTTATTGGCAGCTGTGGCACCGTTCCTTAAAATAGACGCCGTCTGCAACGCATTAAAGGAATCCAACATGGAATGACAATTCTTTGTTTCGACGAGTTGCTCTTGTATTCAGTTAAGCGGTAACCGTATCGTGAATTCACTTCTGTCAGGTATTTGGACTTTACTTGAGGATTTGCTTTTTCTGCTTACGTTTTTCGTATCTGTGTTTTCTATTTTTGATGAAAATCGGCTTGTTACTTTATTCAAAAATGGGTGGATGATCTTGCGTTTGGGGTGCAGCAGCAAGTGGACTGTTTACATCAAGTTAGAGCTGGGTTTAAAAAAAAAAGAAATCGAATAATCAAATAATCGATTCAATATCAAATTTTCCTTTCCGAGCATATTCATAAAACCATGAATCGATTATTTTAATATCCTTTCCCCCCCACAAATTAACAAAATATTTTTGTAGCTTTTGTTTTCTTTAATTTTTCTTTGTTTACTGGAATTTAAAAATATTTTCTTACATTTATGAAAGACCTGACTTATTGCACTTTATGACAATTCAGAATATTTTTTAAATTTATATTTATATTGAATTAGAATTATAAAACATGGCTGATGTCAATATTTGTGTAACACTTAAGTGATTAAAGTGTGCTATTTTTATTAATAAATAAATCATTTAACCAGTTATTGTCTCTTTAAAATTTAATGTTTGCAGAGTTTTTTTAATTTTAATTTTAATCATGTTATTTATTTAAGAAGAATTGATGTCCCGTAATGAATGTTCCGTCCTCACCAGATGTGTGACTGCTCAATCCAGCGAGACAGAAAGTTAACAGATGTGAGATGCTGCTTTTATGTCTTCATCGTAAAACTGAAACAAATGAAAATAACACATTAGTAATGTAAAATGTAAAATTAATTATCACACCAATAAGTGCACTTTTATGTTGTTGAGAACATGCGTTCAGAATTAGAGTAGACACAACCAAGGTAGGCTAACATAGTTAGCTTAGTTAGCAAACTGAAGTCCGCTAGCATAAGAGGCTAACGGATGCTAACGTCTTCAATGACTGGTTTTTAGACATTTTTACGAACATTTGAATTCCCCAAAACATTCGACTTAACTTATTGGTTCTCTATAGCGTACGGAAAATGATGCACTTGAACACAAACGGTTACTTACGCTCCACCGAGTAAGTGTTCGTCAGGAGTCTCATTGGAAACTGGCGAAAACACAAGTAAGTCTAACGCAATACACCTTTTCACCACTAGAGGGCGAAGGGGGGTGGAATCGAAATCCCTATCAAGCGCACATATCCATCTTGAGGTCGATAGATTAGGCATTGGTCACACAAAAAAAAAAAAAAATATATATATATATATATATATATATATATATATATATATATATATATATATATATATATATATATATATATATATTAAAAAAAAAAAAAAAAAAAAAAAGAGCAATGATGATGACATTTCCGAATGAACAATACTGAGCTCTTAAGAAAAAAAAAAAAATAAAATAAAAAAAGATTAGGCATTGGTCGGCGACGCATTCTGTGGTCCGTGGATCCAATCCACATACATCGGATGGTGAGTCGGCGACGCCCAAGAGGAACATGTTAGAAACGGGCCACCTCACCTTTACCCAGTCCTTTCGGGGAAATTCTGCTCAGTGGGCTTTGGTTTTGGGAAGAACTGTGCGATGACCTAACAAAAGGAGTGACATTCACCTTGAAGGGACGAAGAGAGTTGACGTGTTTCTGGGTTCAAAGCGAAGATAGACAAGAAAGGGCTGAAATAGGGTCAGTAGTGCGGGGGGGGGGGGGGGTAGGGGGGGTAGGGGGGGGGGGGGGTAAACCAGACATCTCCACAAATGTTTTTCAATGGAGGTCTTGGGGGGCTAAGATCTGCGTTGCACTGTTGCAGGTGTAACAAGTCAATCAAAAATGCACCCCAAAAAATTTAATCCTGAGCTTAATCCGAATGTTACAAGACAAGAAATTTAAATTTATAATTTGAGAAATTTTTACCAGCGTCTGTTCCACCACTCATATGTAAAGACATGAAATTGCTTCTGTGCCCCCGCCAGGGGCCACGGCCAGCTGCACTGGACCCTTCCGAAGTCGGCGGACTCCCGGCGGGAGAGCAAGAAAGTGCAGCAGTGCGATTCCAGACGCGCGTCGCACTGCAGCAAACTGACAATCACGCACTTGAACGCAAGTCACACGGGGGGGTACAGTTGCGGCTACTCCAAGGAGGGCTCCGAGCACGCCGCGTCCACGTACGTCTACGTCACAGGTGAGATTCTCAGTAATCGGCAATTGCGGTTGGCAGCCCCGCCAATGTTTTTCAACGCTGGCGTTATTTCCACAAGTCAAATAAACGGAGGCAATGTTCCACCGTGAGAAATTCAAGTCCAAACTGTGGCACGGCGGATAAGAATCGTTTCTTGAATTGTTTTCTTTGTTGTGGGGGGGGTTTGCCCGTTTGTTTTTTTGTCAAAGTCATGTAAGAGCCGCGATGAAAGAGGAGTGTGAGGTTCTCGCAGGGCGATTGGGATCTGCTGACGCCAGTCGAGAGCCCGATAGGACAAAATGTAAAGTGGTCAGCGTGCGTTTCACAAGCTCATGGCAAAGAAAATGGCTGTCATAAGCAAACGTGAAATCCTGAGAGTTATCGTTTTACCCAAGCTCATTTCAGAGCAAGTTCATTTTGGTCCGCTTCAATAGCTGAAGGATGAAGACTTCAAATCAAGACGACTTCTGAACATGTTCCAATTTCATTAAACGTTCCAATGAGCCAATTCCGCTGAAAATGTAGCTTCAGATTTGTGTGCAAGTCTTGGTGTCTTTTGCGAAAGTCTTTGACCGTCACACGATTCAATTCCGATTTTTGGGTCTGCGATTCGATTCAGAACCGGTTTTTCGATTCAAAATGATTTCTGCTTCAATTTGTAGATTTACCAAGAATGGTCATGATCTATTCCAGTCTGACTCGCTAATGCTAATTAGCGCGCTACTCAAAAGAAGGGCTATTCATACAGAACACTTTACAGAAAAGCATCTTAACCAGCATATGCTCTTCCTACGCTGGCATAACTCGATTGTGACTTTTTGCTTCTGCTTTCTAATGTGGCTACAACTTAACAGCGTATCAGAACGCACGGAACCACACTGCCCATAAGTGGCCGAATCGTGTACAACATGAACAGCACTCCCAATAAAGGCACACACAAACAAGGGCAACAAAGTATAAAAAAAAAAAAATTATACTTTCTTTCTCTTGTCTGTTTTTATTTAAATCATTTTTTTAATACAATACATTTTAAATCAATTCTGAATCGTTACTAAATGAGAATCGCGATTCTTATGAGAATTGATTTTTTGGCACACCCCTACTAAAAAGTCTCTCTTCACGTCATGCACTGTATGGCCAAAGATAGAAACTGGGAGATATTGTCTTTGATTGTGTCGAGTTTTTTTTTGTGTTTTTTTTTTTTTTTTGCGTGCGTTGGTGAGAAGGAGCGCGCGATCGCTAAGGGAAGCCGCGGTCTCTGATTGTGATTTCCTGCTCTTGCTGGTAGCTACCGTTTCGCTTCCAAAACGACACATGCAACAAGTTAGCGCTCAAAGCATTGTTACAAAAGGAGATGGTGCGAGGCGGCACAAATAGTACAATTGGATCAGGTATCGGACCGTTTTTTCCTTGGATTTGCACGAAAAGCCTGGTGGACAAATAAGCAAGCAACATCACTTCGGGATGTTGGACCAGCGAGACTAAACAAACGAATCTTTTGAACGTGTCGTGCAGCCTCGTGTGCCTTTGTTTAGTCTGAAGGCCTTTTCGGTCTTTCGGCTGTTTGTTACATCATACAATGAGACCCTGTTTAAAAATATTGCAAAAACAAAGCGTTGTTGTTTTTTTTTTTTAACCATCTCATCAAATCGATAATTTCCCGTCCTTTTTTGCCCCCGCAGATCCAGAGCAGCCATTTGTGGAGCCCCACGACGACACACCTTACGTCCTGTTCGTCAACAGACGTGAGAGCAGCCTGGTGATTCCTTGCCGTACTTCGTCCCCCAGCACTGTTGTGACCCTAAATCATGTAAGACCTCACACACACACACGCATACGCACACGCACACGCACACAAGAACTTGCTGAAGCACACTTTTTAAAGTATTCCTTTGCACCTTTTCTCTCTCAATTGCTGTCGAGAGATGGGAGACGATCATATAAAATCATTCAAAAATGAGATTGATTTGTCCACTCCCAGTTTACTGTAAAACTGAAACGTAAAAAGAAAAAAAGAATTGCAAGTCATGTAAAAAAAAAAAAAAAAAAAAAAAGTTTCAACAAACCACGTAATTCAAGTCTGTGAGTTTAATGCTAACGCATCATGTGATTATGGGCTCGACTGGCTAAATAAATAAATAAATTTGCGACTGAAGAATCTTGTTGGATGAAACATCATCAACAAACAACAACAATCCACTTGCCTTGACTCAACTTTTGTGGATGTTTCAAATATGAATGATTTTATTGCTCCATTAATTGACATATTCAGTGCGACCCAAAAAAAAAAAAATAAATAAATAAAAAATAAAAAAGAGACTTGAACGACATCGTTCGTGATAACAAATCCAAACGACATGAAAAACAATTTTCACAGGCATATCGACGCTCTGCTCGGCGGGAACAACAATAGTTACTGAAAAGATGAACCGCAACGTTTGTGAACTTATTGAGAGTCCAAGATTGGACTCTCGGCAGCATTGTCGCCGTCGCTTGTCACTTTGTGGTTCCCACAAAACCAAATCTTTTAAGAAACACATCAGGGGAAACTCAGGGAGTCGGTCTGTCTGCTTCCTGTACGAACAGGAAGGTGCTCCAAGAGTCTTTTTTTGCTCAGAATAGAATCTGCGGCTAAATTTGGTTCTTGCAGGAAATGCAGGACAAAACCTGTACGCACTGTATGCAGCCGCGGGAAACAACAAGGTAACCTACACCCCGAGGACTTTTTCATTTTCATGCAATTTTCCTCGGATGCCGCGGGAAGAGAATCCCGCCGGTGAACTTCTCAACTTGTTGGTTGCTCGGTCCAACTCGGTCCGTTCAGCTGTAAACTTGCCAATCACGCCGCTATTTGCGGCACGGATTTACGACTGCGTGACTTTTGTGCCCACTCGTGGACAAACAAGCTGTCAGAGATGGAACAGATAATGCCGGTGCGACCTTCCCGCCATTGGTCGATCGACGCCTCCTTCCTTCCCCCCTTTCCCACAATTCTTCTCTGTCGTCGCACTTCTGGCATCAGAACAAGCAACAACATTGGTCTGGATGTTTCTTGGGCTGGGGTGGAGTTCTGGTGGGGGGTGTCTGGTCGGTGCTGGATTTCACCTTCCTTGGTTTTCTTTGGTCCCCTCGGGTCTCCTGGTGTTCGGTTTAGGTGAACGGTATGAGATTTTTTTCTAATAGGTTTTCTGGTGAGCTAACAAATACACGCACGCACGCACGCACGCACAAAAAAATAAAATAAAATAAAAAATAAAAATAAATAATAATAATAATAAAAGAGCAATGATGATGAAATTTCCGAATGAACAATACTGAGCTCTTTAAAAAAAAAAAAAAAAATAAAAAAAAGAACAAGCAACAACAGCAAGCATGTGCTGTACATCCAAATCCACCACGTGCTGTGCTACATTTCAGAAATGATTGCAGAAGTCTCTATACGCAAAAAATATAATCCTGTGCAGTGAACCAATAAGCAACAATAGGTTAAAAAAAAATTGCAATACAGAGCGACCATATAAAAAAACGGTCTTTAAATAGTTTTACCTTGCTTTGAACACTTTTAAACATAGTTAAACGCACCCATTTCTACAAGGACTTCAGAATGTCGCGTTCCCATACACGCGGCCCAAAACTCCAAACTCCGTTCAGATCTGCGTATGCGTTTAAATCACATGCATGTACCAATACAGGGAAAGTAAACAAAGATGTCTGACTATATCCATCCGTTGGCCCTTCAAGATGCTCTGGAATCACAGGGGTGTTCAAGTTGGGTCCTCGAGAGCCCCCCATCCAGCCTGTTTTCCATGTTTCTCTCCACTAACACACCTGATTCATGATCAGGATCGTTATCAGGCTTCTGCAAAAGCTTGCTGATTATCTGATCATTCGATTCAGCTGTGCTGCAGAAGGGGAAACGTGGAAAACAGGCAGGATAGGGGCTCTCGAGGACCCAACTTGAGCACCCCTGCAGTCTGGATGCTTTAAAAAGCTCACAGGAGTCTTTCCAACGTGAAATATAAAGTGTAGACGTCTTCTGTTCAGATCGTCTTCATATAAACGTAGCCTGAAATTGTATAACATCGCGGACGGGCTAACGGAGATTAGCATGGCTAGGAACATTTTAAAAACAACTGCTACTTCAACACACAATACGGAGCAGAAACGCATGCAAACAGAAGAAAGAAAAGAATGAACTCCAAACCATGTTCCATTTCGTCATATTCGGTTTTGTCAAACAAACGTCTGCTAGCTCAATGCTAACATCCCGTGAAAATGGTCGTGCCGACTTGATTTACAGCTGTCTTCATCGGAGACCATTGTCAATGAATGGGACCCAAAGGTGGGCTTCACAATTCCCTACAGCCCGGAAACTGTGTACGACATGCTAATCTGCACCGCCGCCGTCAATGGTCGTGAGTTCAGCTCCACGTACATGCCCAAGAGACATTGTGAGTGTGTTGTCTTTTTTTTTCCACACGAACTGACGAGTAACTTTGTAGTACGTTTCACAAGTTTCACACGTTTCTCCTCTCCACTTTTGACAGCACTTTTTCTTGAGAATGTGACCATCACCCCGGAGCGGGTGAGGGTGTTGGTTGGCGACACGCTCTTCCTCAACTGCACCGGCGTGACCACCTTTGGTGAAAGAATCAGCTTTACGTGGGATTTCCCCAGGAAGAAAGTAAGTGAGACGCGGTTTTCGAACTGCAGCCCAGATTGCTACGAAGGCGCTCATGGGATATTTTTCTACCTTCAGTATAACCGCCATTTCACAAACAAGACCAAAGATGGCACCGCTCTTGCGTTCACCATGAGCAAGGCATTAGTCTTGTCCAACATCACGATGGAGGACAAAGGCTTGTATCGTTGCAAAGCTGACATTTCGCCCATCAAGCATAAAAACGCAACAGCGAAAGTCATCGTTTACGGTAAGCATGTGCAGCTGCAGTGCATGATTTGACATGCGTGCAGTTTGTTAAGTTATTAACATTGTTTTTCAGTTTCAATTGATATTTTAGCCGTTTTTGGATTTAGTTATAGCAGCATGGCTCAATGAATAGAATTGTATTATCTGTCTCACTCTCAGAAGAAGGGCAACGGGTTTATTCCATTTGCTATCTTGAAGGGAGTTTTAGTCTGGGGCCGGTCTCTGCCGGTCGGAAGAGGGGAGGCACAGGCTGATGTATTGTTTTTCTCTAATCTGATTTGTATTCCTGGGAACTTGCTGAGGGAGGAGACTTTTCGTATTCACCCACTTTTCAATAAATAATGATGTGCCGGAGTAGACGACACACAATCTGATGGAACACGGCTTCAGTGTCATCGGTTTTTGTCATCAGAAGCTTCTGATAATTATAATACCTTTGCAAAGGGACTTCTTCACCAGGATCTCACCATTCAGTTAATTGAACACGCAAAGAGTACAATACTTAATATTGTCTACTCTAACAAGTTGAATCCAACTTGATCTCTGAGGATACGTTCAAGTCCGGTGGAAATCCTTCATAGAGACCACATACATTGTCGCAGATAGTTTGATGCCTCTCATAACTCTTTCGTAAAATACACTTTTAAAAGTATTCTTTAGGGCCTCTTCTCATTCTCACTGTCAAGAAACGATAGACTGTCGCATATCATCACTTTCACCAAATGAAAGGAAGACTCGCACGCAGTATATTCGTCACTCTCAGTTGAAGTTTACTGTAAACTGGCACAGCAAAACTGTGATAAGCTGGCACACAAAACAGAAGAGAATAAAAAAAAAAAAAAAGTTTATTCAAGCAACAAAACGATGTCCGCTAGGTTAATGCTAACATACAATGGAAAAAAACAAACATAGTTGAGCTAACGCAAATTAACATAAGGTATTATTTATAAACATTCAAACGACTGCTAAAACCCGGCCCACCCCACAAAAATAATAATTAAAAAAAATGTGATCCGCGATACATTCGCGGTTCCAATGATGAATCGCCATATAGATGTGGTTCGCTGTATTTATTATGTCGACAAGTTTTAATGCCATTCATGTTTCGTTTCAGAGCACCCCTTCCTCAACATCTCATATAGGCACCAGGGAAAAGTGGTCGTCAAGGAGGGCAGAAAGAGGCTTGTGTTCGAACCCAAGGTCAACGCTGTGCCACCTCCAGATACGCTGGCATGGCAAGTGGTAGTCACAAACACGTCAAAGAAGTAGACCTCTTGCTTGCTTGCTTGCTTAGATTTCTTTGACTCGCAGGTATAAAGACGGCGTCCCCATTTTAAAGAATTCCACCTGCTACAAGATTTCCGGTCACAACTTAATCATCTCTGACGTGCAGCAGAAGCACGAGGGGGTCTTCACCATAAGCCTCGGCAACCAAGCCCATCGGCTGTACCGGAACCTGAGCTACACGTTGGAAGTCGAAGGTAAGCTTGGGACGGGGATGTCCACTGTACTTGTAAATAAAAAACATTTTTATAAAGTATATATATATATATATATATATATATATATATATATTATTATTATTTTTTCATTCAGTGGTGTCCAGTAAAAGTTAAAGATCTTCATGTTAGCTAATTAGCAAAGTTAGCTAGTTAGCCTAGCCATCGTGTTAACCTAAATAAGCCCATGATAGCTAAAAGAACGTTCACCTTTTTGACGACTGGATTCATAGAAATGAATTGAACCCATTTGCTTCTTCATGCTGGACAGGGATCTTTTGAATGCCAATATTTCTGTCACTTTAGGTCAGTGGTGCACAAACTATGGCCCAAGGGGGCATTTGCGGCCTACCCACTGTTTTTCTTAGCAGCATATTCTGCTCAGTGTCAAAGTCCAATTTGTGGATAGATCACATGAATGATCCTTAATTTGATTACAGATTGTTCTTGTTTTGGTTCTGAATGTGGAGATGGAGTTCAGCTGCTACCTTAGTGGTGTGCTGGGGCGGTTCTATTTTTTAGTGGGATGCAGGGCCGTGTGCCACCCTGAAACTAAAAAAACAAAACTTTTTTTTTTTTGTCATTGCTTGATTGATTGGTTGATTTTAGCGCGTTTAACGTGTACATTTTGAACTGGCCCTTTTCACCTTTGGATTTTTCTGTAAAGTTTGGACACCCCTGCTTTAGGTCGTCATAAGAGGGCCCTCAAGTGGTTTTGTAAGCAGCAGAATAGGCAGCAGGTGCTTTCTTTTGTCAGGCCTGGAGCATGATGTCAACTAACAATTTCTTCAGATTTTATTTGATCCTAATGAGTAACAAAAGATAATTACCAGTACAGTATATTGCAAATACATCGGCATAAAAGTATACATTTTATTGAGAGACTGTCTTAGGGTGAAAGTGCAAGTTTCCAAGAATATAAATAACAAACTAAAGGCCATTTCTGTGACAATTCTACTACTTCAGTAATCTAGTATTTGGACTTGGTCACATGAGAAAAATGAGTGAATGGCAGGTAGCAGCTTTCAGTATGAGAGGAATTTGTGTGCTTGTTGATTCCAGAGGGAGATTGACGTGGATGGCGCGGCAGCTGTTGTTGATTAGCGGGCCTCTTTGGAAAGGGCTTGGCGCAGTGTGCAAACGGGGCCGGGCTCCGTTCTGCACACTCGAGCGCTCCAGACCCCCATGAGTTCACAGCCTTTGTTTGCATCCTCACCATGTGCACACCGTACAATACATACACAACTGGGCCGCTTTTATAATCACAAATGTAGTCAACATGGCCTGTGGGGGGTGTGGGGGGGGGGGGGGGGGGGGGGGGAGCAAGACCGGAACATTTTTTGGGGATTACAGCGAGAGGCGCCATTTATAGCGGGGAACACGTTGACACACCCTCCGCGATAGGTGGAAATCCACCCAAAATATTTGTCGGAGTTTTGCACAGTTCTCTAAATAACACACAACAATTACGCACACGCATTAACATATGTATATCATTAGGCTAAATCCTTTTGGAAAGTCTTCAGGAAACAAAAAAACCTGCAGCAAATTCAACAAACAAGAGTCCAGTTGCCTCGATTCAACCCTTGCTGATTACCTTGACCAGGATGACTAACAAATTACACAGACATAAAAAAATTTTTTTATTATTATTATTATTATTATTTTTTTAAAGCAGGCACAGGCCTACTTACAATACCATCAAAAAGTGGCAGTAAAATAAAAATAAAAATAAACTCAACTTACCGTTGCCAATTTGACCCCCACCTTCTTAATGCCATAATAAAACTAACATAAATACATTTGGATAGACATTGCAGTAATTCATATTGAACAGGAATGTTACTTGATTTTGCGTATTTACAGATAACTCAGTAAATCATTAGAAAGAAGGAAAAAAGTAATTCCATGACCGTATAACAATTGCATATAGTGTGAGTTGAGTGGGAAAATGTAAAAAAATCCCAATCTTTTTTGACAAGACACGATCGGATCAGGAAAAAAAGCTAATTGCAAAACTTCAAACAGCAACAACAACTTCAACTCACGCGGCAGCAACACATGCTTCTGTAGCAATCGTCTTGATTCGCGTCACCAGTTTGACTTATTGTGGGAGAATGCGCAATGATTTCATAGCATTCTACAGACATCAAAATGCCAAAAAATGTGAAGGAAAAAATTTATAGTGTTCCATGTCGCATCACTAAAACTTATTGGAGTGACATAAAATGAAGCTTACAAATAAACACGGCCGGGAGGGATTCTGGTTTCAATTACAAAACTATGTCAACGTCGTTAATCAGATGCAGCACATAGTCAGGTGGCAAAAGTTCTGTACTTAAGTAGAAGTACCTTAAACAAAAATCTCTTGTACGACTACAACTACTCATTTAAGTCCTATACTTAAGTGACAGTATAAAGTACAAATTCTAAAAAGTACTTATTTGTAAGTATAAGTTAATAGTGGGAATAAGCATTCTCACATTTGTTATTGTGATTTTTATCCTCCTCACTTTTTTTGCCGAGAAACGAGTCCCACATAATACTTCCGATTTACAAGGTTCAAATGTCAACTTTTTCCAAAAATTCACGCCTTCCGGGGTATATACATCGTCTGATGTCACGTTACTTACAGTACTCGCACAATATAACATTAAATATCAACTTTTTCCCCATTCATGTTCAATGGGAATTGACATTGAAAAATATCTCTGGTAACGTTCAAATTGTGCTGCTGTTTCTTTTCTTGTCACAGTGAAACCAAGTATTTCAGAGTCCGAGTTTGCCCCCGTGGACATCCAACCTTACATGTTTGCCAAGCGCCACCAGCTGACCTGCACCGCCTACGGCAGACCCGCGGCAAACATCACCTGGCTCTGGCAACCTTGTCACACCAGCCCAGTCCTCAAACAGTAAGTGCTCGTCATCATTTTAGACCCTCCCCCCCCCCCCCCCCCTCTGGCAGCGATCCTGCAAAAAAACGCTTGTGAAATGCTTTCAAATTCGGATCCAATTAATATGCATATTATGTGAAGACACATTCTAGAAATCCCCGCCAGTGTTTACATTTTCAAATGAATGTTATACAATATTCCGAGAAATGTCCCATTACTGGTGAGCTATTTTTGGAACAGGCTCACGTGGTCCTTGGGGGCAGGGCTGGACTGGCCATCTGGCATGTAGGGCAGATGCCCGGTGGGCCGGTCTCTTTTTTTAATGATTATTTTCCTCCATTTTACCCCAAGAGACCGGCCCACAATTTAGAGGGACCAATCCGTTAATCCAGTTCGACTATAGATAGCAAACTGAAACATCAACAAACATCAGTGGCAGAACTACATTTTGGTTGGGCCGTTTTTTTTGTGCCAGTCCAGCCGTGCTTGGTGGCAACCTGGTGCCCGTGGGCCACGGTTGTCTGTTTCTTTTTTTTCTAAGAGCTCAGTATTGTTCATTCGGAAATGTCATCATCATTGCTCTTTTATTATTATTATTTTTTTTTTTTATATATATATATATTTTTTTTTTTTGTATGTGCGTGCGTGCGTGCGTGTATTTGTTAGCTCACCAGAAAACCTATTAGAAAAAATCTCATACCGTTCACCTAAACCGAACACCAGGAGACCCGAGGGGACCAAAGAAAACCAAGGAAGGTGAAATCCAGCACCGACCAGACACCGCCCACCAGAACTCCTCCCAAGCCCAAGAAACATCCAGACCCCAACAAATCCAACGGTTGTCTGTTTCTATATGTGACTGGCGACCAGTCCAGGGATATGCAGCATAAGAGAATGAATGGTTGGATGGGCTTGGTCCCCCCCCCCCCCCCATTCTACACTAACAACCTGGACAAAGGCCTGGATGATGGATGGATTTATGTCCACACTCATTTGAGACAAAAAAAAACTCGAGTTCAACCCTAAGCTGTATAAATGAAGGCATGCATAGTTTTTCCAGTTTTTCCAGTTGATGCGAAGTCTTCACAGTTGCATTCAAGCCACCCAGAGTCCCAGTAAAAAAAAAAAACAACAACACATCTCCAGTGCCTCCATTGCCTCAGAACGCAGCACATTAATCAGCGAAAAGTAACCCTGGAGAGGCGCCCTCCCCATTTGAGGTCAGCGCCTTCGGAATCCAAAGAGGAAACAGTGGGGAGATATATTACCGCCGATCCCCCAGTAATTCTTCATGTACGATGAGTGACTGCTGCTGAATACCAGCCTGCTAGTGAACCCGCAAACAAGATGAACATTCCCCGAGATCCCGGCCGGCCGCGGCGTGACAGCGGGAGACGTGCGAGTCGTAAGATCAGCAAAACAATGGGCCATTAGCCTCGGGTTATTATCGGGATCCGGCAGCGTTGACAAAAACAACGGCGCCCGAGTGAGGTTGGGGCGCCTCAATTAATGCCGTAAACAAACGCGCAGTTCGTTATGCGTTAATGGGAGGGGCAAGGTTAAAATAGTTTTGAAATGGAGTTGGATTTAATGAGTGTTTTGAGCATCTCTGCGATGTGTTTTATTTTCTTATTCATTTCTCAAAGTGCCCCCCCCCCCCCCCCGCCCTCTTAGTTTTAGTATTAGCTTTAGTTTTTTCAGAGTACGAGGTCATTGTCGTGCGAGAACCTCTGGGTGGTATTGAGACCCGTTTTGGGCTTTTTAATGGTTCTAGCCAGGTTATTTCAAAATAAAATTCCACCCGACGACAAAAGATACCAGATATTTACAGCGGTGCGGTTAAAGTTTCATTTGTTCCACTACCAAGTTTACAACTCAATTTAATCACGTCTCAAATACATTTTCCCTTTAATTGACCCCCCCCCCCTCTTAGTTTTAGTATTAGCTTTAGTTTTTTCAGAGTACGAGGTCATTGTCGTGCGAGAACCTCTGGGTGGTATTGAGACCCGTTTTGGGCTTTTTAATGGTTCTTTCAAAATAAAATTCCACCCGACGACAAAAGATACCAGATATTTACAGCGGTGCAGTTAAAGTTTCATTTGTTCCACTACCAAGTTTACAACTCAATTTAATCACGTATCAAAAAAAAATTCCCTTTATTTGACCCCCCCCTCCTCGATTTTTAAAATACTTTTAACAAAGAAAAATAGCACCATATAAAATTAAAAGAAAAACTGTTGTATAAAGTGTAATGAAGTCGAAATTCATACACACACTGCAAAAATTGCGTGCCTTTAAAAGGCGTGGCCACAAACTTGAGTTTTGAGTGAAGAGAGCAAAAAAATGAGAGTGACAATCTCCCATTTTGAGGGAAACCAGCAAATACAAAATGAAAACACTCGCAAAGAGAACGGAGAAGACGCTCACACTGAAATGGCCGCGTGGAAAACAGCCAAACCGATCGGCTAGGATTAATCGATGCTGACATTTATTGGCGAATCTGCTCGTCTGTCGTCACTCTTGCCTGGTGTTCGGTAAATTGTGCAAAAAAAGTTGATTTGATTCAATCTGGACCCCGCAAGTGCTCGTTAAGTCCTTCAAGATCAAAAGGTCATCTTTGGACAGAAGAGGAAACATACAGTCCGAGGAAGCCGACTGTGTTGCCAGGCAGACAAATAAAAATAAATAAATAGAAACAAATCACATCTCCATATTCAGAATGAAACGAGAGCAAATTTAAAAGAAGTCTTTTACTTGAAGACCGTTCCTGAACGTTGACCTGTTCACAAATCGGAACTTGACATTTTTCAAGCCTGATTATTTTCTCCATTTGATCCAGAGCTCCCTGCCGACCACGGGTCGCAAACGGCTCACGAGCCGGATACGTGTCCACGTCTGGCGTAAAAAAAGGTTCAAGGGGTGCCCTTTATGGGTTGCCAGGTTGAGAAGTTATCAGCGCTCCCCTGTTGCTCGCCAAGGTCTACGCGCATCGGCCTTATCTCCTTGGAGCAGATCGCGCGAGCGTTTCCTGTCGGAGGTGACGCACAGCCAGGCCCTTCCTGTCGCTCTGGCCGTTTCCTCCTCGGCCTCTCGTCTCATCAGCTTGATTGTTTGCCACGTCGGGCGGCAAAGGCGTTGGGGGCTTAGAAGGGGAGCGGGAGCGGGCGGGGGCGAATCGAAACTTGCCCTCCATTCAGCCAAGGACAGCGTTTATTCCAATATCCAGCTTAATGGCCACATACTAGTACCGGTACACTCTTTGCGCTCACTAGTAGCATTAGTCATGAAAATGTTTCTACTAGTAAGACACAGTTGTTCTACTAGTGTGTCCTAGTCATTCTACTTGTGCACTGAACTGCCTTACTAGTTGACCTTAACCCTCCCTGTTATGTTGTGGGCCAAAATGACCCGCTTTAAAGTTAAAGAACAAATGTTAGCTTTTCGCTATCAAAATGTATATTTAAATATATATTTTCATAATATAATATCTTCTTCTTTTTTTTTTTGCTTTAAAACTTCACATTAAAAGACTAAGAAATAGTTAAAAAGTTTGACATAGCTGCAATGAAAACTGTTAATAATAAGAGCTATTATAAATATTTATTGGGTTGGTTTTAGAATATTAAAGATTCCGGGTCAAATTGACCCATTTTAAGAGTGAAAAAGTATAAATAGTTTGAAACATCTCAGACAGACAATTAAAATGGATTCACATTTTCAAATGATTACATTACCGGTAAATGTTAAATGTTTATCGGAAAGCTTCTGGAACATTAGACGTAGCCCGGGTCAAATTGACCCATTTTAAAGTTTTAGAACAAAAAATATATATATATATAATATATATATATATATTTCATTCCATGATGAAACTTGTTACTAATGGCTCATTTAAAATATTTGCAATGGAAGAGGTTAGTAGTGTTTTTATCATTACAAATGCCCGGGTCAAATTGACCCGGTAACATTATTACTGTTCTTGAGAAACCAACCTAACAGAAGGGTTAAGTTGGATACCAAGAATAATGGAACAATTGCTCAAGCTGTTTTACAGGAAGCCATTTTGAGCATTTACTCCATTTTCTTGATAATGAGCGGGTCACATACTGTAAACCTACTCACCGGGACTAGTAGTTTATAAGTAATGTTCAATTTTGCACTAGTAGGGCAAAGCCGGCACTAGGAGCGCAAATAACTACTTGCATGACACGCTGGTGCTTGCCGTCCGCTGACTCGTCTTACTCGTGAGGTTTTTGTCCCGACTTAAGCTGGATATCAAGGAAACGTGTCGAATAGGATCGGAGTGTCCTCTTCTCCGAGTGGTGACAGCTGCGAGGCTATTAGGATGAAATACAATCGCATAACCGCACTACTAGTATTCATTCCATCTGGGCAAGCGTTTCGTACAAAATGCATGTTGTATCATTCAAGGATGAACACATGTACATTTGTTTTTCTTCATCCTCGCTTTTACGGCCATTTGTTGCCTCTCTGTGTCGCAGATGCGTCGTCTACTCGGAGCCGACGGTGGTCAGCGTTACGCAAAAGGGAAACGTCAGCAACTGGATCCAGAGTATAAGCACCAAGCGTGAAATGGTTCAAGGGAAAAACAAGGTAAACCTTTGTCGCTTTTTTTTTTTTTTTTTTTTTGTTTTGTTCCATTTGAAATATTGGCGACAGCAGTTTAAAAAATAAATAAATAAATTATGAGCACCGCAACTGGCCAATATCAAGACAATATCCAATGGCAAGGTCAGATTGGAGTGGAAACCTTCCACGAGGAGCACATTGAAGTCGTATTTCCTCATCTGAAATGAATAAATCCTTTCCAATTCACGTCCAATGAATGTGACGCGTAACTCTTGCATGAGCAACTCTGACCAAAACACATGAAAAGGCGCCGTTCATTTTCAGGGAATCAATTCTTCATTTGTGCATGCACTTGGAATTCTTTATTCCTGGAGGAAGTGACCAGGAAAATGGGAGACAGGGTTTGTTTTGTTTGGTTGATGGTTTTTTTTTTGATTGGAAAATGGGGCCCTGAATCTGAAAAATATTAAATTGTTTTTAAACCAACTACAGAACTAACATACCAGCACAAATGCATTTGTTTTCTTTGGGACTTTCCAAAACAGGGAATTTGCAAAACCTCCCGAACGAAAAAACGAAATAAACAACAAGCAAGCTTATAAAGGATGACTCAGCACTCATTAAAATAAGACAAAGTTGTTGTACCTGTCGCCAACGATCCTAACGAAGGTTTATTCTCGACGGATGTCCTTAAAGAATTCCACCAAATTGTTGCCATTTGCTTGTTGTAACTCCCTTCAAAATAAATTCAAATTATTTTGTGGTCTTTCAACTCTAAATCCAATAACACACATATTGAAGTGCTCAAAATGTACTTTGGCGCATCTCGGGCTGCTTTTTGTTTCATGTGATGTGTTTTATTGGACTAAATGTCTTCATTTGAAGAACAAGACTGAACGTAACGGGATAGAATCGGCAAATACTGTACATAAAATATATCATAGCTGCATATGCTAATACGTTGAGGCTACATCAAATGTTTATATTTTTCTATATGAACTAAAGGCAGTGAAAAATGTACATTTAAAAGATTTCATGCCCATTTATTGTAAGTCCACGTGATTACAGAAATGTGATGAAGGTGGAAATACGATCAATTTGAATCCGATTAAGTGAAACAAATTTAAAGAGTCCAACTAATTTTCATCACGTAAACCCGAACGAGAGAGAAGAAAATGGCCCAACTTGCGTCTTTTCACCTCAAGCATAATTAAGGGCAGATTTGACTGCATCGCGTGGGTCTTTCCGTAGAATAAACATTTAGGTACTTGCTTGACTCAGTCAAATACGGCACAAATTCATTAAACCAGAAATAATCTTTGTTTTGTTTTTTTAGGGGGTCTAACATTTCGGCCTGTGTGACTGAGTTTGATTTAGTGTGGATGACATTTTTTTTTTTTTTTTTTTTTTTTTTAACAAGGCTAATAATTGTAAATGTTGCCATTTTCACAGGGCATCCGTTCTAATACACGGCCGTCATAAATAGTGGAAGGAGCCCCACTTGTTTACAAGTACCTGCGGCCGCAAGCGCTCGCTTTATGAGGGTGGCGACCGAGGGTCAACGATAACAAGCGGGAGTTTAAAAGGCGAGGGATTTGCTGGCAAATTCCTTTCTGTCACTCCACATAAATCGTGTGGGCCCGCGAAGTAGACGCCGGTCGCGACGGGGGGGGGGGGGGGGGGGGCCTCCGAGCCGAGCCGCTCGCCCAGAAGGCCGAGAACAAAAAAGTCTGCTGGGGTCAACACTCGGACGGCAGTACAGTCGACGGCAGTTTACATCATATTGAGTGTAACTTAATTCCTTGTCAATGTTTAGGTGAATTTTGTTGAATTTCACTTTCAACCTTTTAGCAGAGCACTCAGCAGAAATGGTTTTAAGTCCCACTAGTCTAAATATAGCATTCAGGTTAATATTGCGCAATATAATTTAAGCAGCAAAATCCAGCTGTTTTTATCCATCTCAGGAGGCGGCCATTTTGCCACTTGCTGTCGACTGATGGCGTCAATGTCAATGAATGTCTCAGATAACAACCAATCACAGCTCACCTGTTTTTATTTAAGCTGAGCTGTTATTGGTTGTTACCTGAGCAACATTGATGTCATCTTCAGTCGACAGCAAGCGGCAAAATGGCCGCCCTCTGAGATGGATAAAAACAGCTGGATTTTGCTTCATAACTCATATTCCACAAATAGAATATTAACTCATTTGTTCCCAAAAAACGTATAAATACGTTCTATTTTAAATGTATTAAGTGTCCCAAAGACGCATTTATACTACTACAAACTTCTCTTAAGTCATGACGGATTTATCTTACATGTCACAACAGGAAGTTCTTCCAAAGTCGTCAGTGACACGACTGGCTGACTCGTCTCCGTCTTGTTACTAGTGAATCGCTACGATGAGGCTTTTTTTTTCTTCTTCTTTTTCTGTTGTTCACATTCAGACTCTGAGCACCCTGGTGATTGGACAAGCCCGAGTGTCGGGAAATTTCTCCTGTTTGGCCCAGAACGAGGACGGCAAAAGCGTCATGACCATCCCTTTCTTCGTTAGCGGTAAGTGCTCGCCCCCACACGCCTTAAATTCGTAAATACGCCTCTGCAAAATAATATGGGATGGATACCAGATGATTTTCCTGTACAATATTCTTGACGAGTAATTATAATAAAGTGGAACGTGCATGCTGAGTGTACATTGTGCAGTAAAGACACCAGAGGGGGCATTAATTGAAAACATGTTCCCGTGCAGCTGAGCAGCTTTGGGGTGCAAGCGAGGCAAATCCATCCCGAGCCATATGGAGCGCCGTAATGGCACGCGTTGAAAAAAAAAAACAGCTATGAATAACTGCATTCTTTCCAGTGCAAGCAAGTCATTCTTTTTTATTCGTCCTTTTATCTGCGAGGACTTCGCTATGAGAATTTACATTTTATGTGCATCTGAGCATTTCCAAATGTTCTCACATTGAATAATCCATTGCAGAACTGGCGCAGCAACGTAAACTCAAATTGGCAAGAAAAAAAAAAAAAGACTCACAATTGAAATTTTGAAACCTCACGAATTATTAGACCCCAGCATGGGACAGTTCCCAAGAAGAATTGGACTCCGGTCCAGAAGGCGAAGGACGTTGGAATGCGGCTAAAAAAAGAAAGAACGAGGACAGGATTGTAACAACAGCTGTCTTGTGTTACGGAACACAGAATGCTTCCCAGCGATGTGAATAAACAAGCACAGTCTGGTCCCCCTGGGGCCGATGCTGAGCTTCCCCGCAATTGGTCGACTGCTGCGGCACCATCAACGACGCCGCCGTGCGCCAACGTGCTTCCAATTATCGGTGATGAAACAGGAAATAACTCACATTTGACATTCCTGTCCCTGCTCTGTGTCTTCAACGCTGGCCGGGGACGGCAATTTGGTACCTGGGACTGCATTCACCTCTTATGATCGCCACTATCGCTTCAGAATCATTCAAGGAAGCATCAATGCAATGGAGGACCAAAACGGAATCAATTAAAAATAGATAAATGACTAAATAAATGAATAAAAGTGAAAATATAAATGGAAATAAAAAATAAATAAATATATATATATATAATAATACAATAATAATAATAAAAAACAAGGTTCTAAAAATAAAAATAAATGTAAAAATTTTGAAATAAATACAAAAAAATATATATAAATAGAATAATTAGGACCGCCCCCTCATTTGACTAACATTTCGACCTGACAGAGCGTCTGCAGCATGAAATAAATAAATGTGAGAGCAGAGCGTTTTTATTGATTGATTTATATTTAATCATTTTTATAAATATATTGAAATTGAATTGAATTTTTCGATATATTTTTACTTTTAATTATTTACTTTATTTAAAGTAATTGTTTTTTACCATTTATATTAATATTTTTGTATAAAATTTTTCTAATGATATTTTTTATATCCATTCTTTTAATTTAGTTATTTATTTAGTGATTTATTTATTTTTAATTTGGGCAGTTTTGGTCTCCCTTACAATACAATGCTTAAACCATTAGTGGGGGTAAACTGTATCGTTTGTTCTAAGAGCCAGCATTAGTGATTGTGAACTCCCCCTGGGCAGATTAGATTAACACGGCAACACATAAATGCTGATTAAACAAAAAATTAAAAAAAAAAAGTCCAGCATCCAGCCAAGATAAGTAAATGCAGTTTAATGCTTCCAACAGTGTTAGCGAAAAGTTGAACTAGGTGACACTGACGTGACATCATCTGTCCGTCCTTGTCCCACCAGATCACCCCGAGGCCATTTCCATCCATCCTCAGTCGGCCATGGAGAGAGACGACGTCACTTTGAGCTGCCGGGCCCCCCGCTATCTTTACATGGACCTGCAGTGGTTGGATTCCCGGAATCGAACGGTCACCTCCGACGTGTCGCGTCTCCAGCTCGACCGCTACTCAATCGCCATCTCTCTCCATTTGCCCAACGTCAGCAAAAAGAGCGCGGCCGGTTACAAGTGTCGAGCATTTAAGATGCAAAATAAGGTTGAAGTCAAGTCGGCTGCTTTGGATGTGATCGGTAAGCAATGCGCCGTTGGGCATTCATTCGCTATCCGACTTGTTTGTACATGTACTAGTAGCCTTTTTTTTTTTTTTTTTTTTTTGGTCCTTACCAGTTATACCACTTACAATTCGAGTGCAATAGTAAAACAATTTATTAGCGACTTTTTTTCCCCCCACATTTCTGCTCACTAGAAAATGAGTGTGATAATAATAAAAAAAATAAAAATTGTGTCATTCAGCGAGAACGCAGCCTTGGCTGAGTCAAAATCTGACCGATCGGGAAGTGAACAGCAGCAACACTTTGATGCTGACGTGCGCCGCCCGGGGAGTTCCTCAACCCAACATCACCTGGTACAAAAATGCCATTCTACTGGAGGAAGGCCCAGGTAAATGATGTCATACGACAGCAATGATATATGTTGAATTGCCATTTTTTAAACACACGCTAGGTACAGTATATGAGAGGCTATTTGGATTTTGGTTACGCCCCACAATGTGTTACTATAATAGTAGCAGCCTTGGCGTGTTTATTTACTCAACTTGGTAAATATGTCGGCCGCCTTTCTTCCTAATTTGTATTTTATATTTAAAATAGGACTGATTCAGTTGTGAAAATGTGAGCTGTCAATCAAACAGCCGAGTAGGAAGCTAGGAACGGCTGAGCCCGATGAAATCTGCCTAGCAACAAGTGAGCGCTTATGACAAACCTCTAATAAAATAAAATCAATTCATGCAAAGTTATGCTGGTATATTTTACCACCTGAACACAACGTCACCACTAACAAGAATGTTTTGCCATTAGAAGCCACATTTTCACAAGCTCAAGCATCCTGAAGAAAAGGACTTTTTTTTTTTTAATAAGCGGTTTCCCACCGGCTTGCAGGAATCACCCTAAAGACGGACGGCGTGCTGAACATCGAGAGGGTGAAGAAGGACGACGAGGGCCTCTACGAGTGCGTGGCCGTCAACAGCGAGGGCGTCGTCAAGACCGCCGCTTTTGTCACCGTGCTCGGTAAGATTTTGGGACCGTCGCTGAGATCGAAACGATTACGTCCACGTGAGAAGTCCAACACTATAATTCCGAGTACAAGTATTTGGGTTAATAAAAATAAATTAAGAACAGAAGTACTGATTCTACTATTTTACAGTACGCAAGTCAAAGTATAAGTAATTACTCTCTGAAATGTACTCAAGTACAAAAGTACTCTCAGCGAATATACAGAACCTGTTTTGATAACTTGACAAAACAAAAAAACATCCGCACATAACGGTTTCCTCTTTTGCTAACTTTAAAAGGCAAGACAAGGAAAATGTATTTATAGAATCATTCATACAAAACTAAAATCGAAGCTGATTTATGAAGGAAAATCATTTCAAAACAATAGCAAACTGAAAGATAAAAATCAAGCAAAACTGCAACATAAAACATGGCCAAATGAAATTAAAATCACAAAATTAAAGATATAGTAACGTTATATTTTTTTGATTTATTAAAAAATCCACAGTGACCAATAAAGTTTTAGGTGTGATAAACCTGGGCTAAATTTATAGTGTTCGTAATGAGAAGAAAAAAAGCTAGCGCTGTTCTTGTTGCTCTGCTAACGTGATTAACTTGCAAACAAAAACAAAAAAAGATCAATTCAATCATGAAAGCAACCAAACTAATACGCCACAACCATACCTGCTTATTTCTACGCTTTAAGGCTGGCACAAGACAACACAACATCAGGAATTAGCATTAGCTTTAGCATCTGAACCAAAGGTGGAAAGAGAGTAGAAAGGGCAGAGTGTTTCTGTATATGAATGTAGTGGAATACACACATTTAGAGTATAAAATACGATCTCTAAAATATCGAGTAGTCATCCCTAGAGGTTGTAACTAGCTGGTAACTAGCCTATTTTATTTTGACAAAGTAAGTAAAAAGTACAAATGACTGTTTTCAGAGAGACTAGAAGAAAAAAATAAAATAAAGTCAGCAACAAATAAATACAGTACTCAAGTAACGTAACATTAAGTACAGTAACAAAGTATTTGTACTTTGTTACTTCCAAACACTGCAAGAGAGTGAATTCTCTTGGGAGGTGCCTGATCAAAGCCGCGGGTTCGTTGCGACGAGGTCGTTGACCTGTGGGAAGTGTGAAGAGGTCCACTCGTGACGACACGCAGAAGTTGACAGCTCAACGGCTGCAAGGACGCACGCTTGTGATTGTTTTTGGAGGAAGAAGAATGAGAAGAAGGCGGCCTTGGGCTATTTTCACAAAGATGTTTACAGGAACTGATGTGTGGCTTTAATTGCACATCGTCCAAGTGTCACGCGTTTGAAGCTATTGTTTGACTGTCTGCTGACTTGAGCCATTGTTGGGGGGAGGGGGGGGGGGGGGGTGGGGGGGGGGGTGGGGGGGTGAAATCCATTTTCCAGGATTTCATGTTTTATAGCTGAAATGAAATCTGGGGGTTGTGCATCCTAGTCTTGTTAATGATCTACTGGATCCTTGTTTTACAGAACTTGTGGTTTTCTGCAGACCCCCCCCCCCCCCCAAAAAAAACAATTTTGATGAGAATTAATGGCACTTCCCCACAACTTGAAGCTATCGTCATCTTCAGTTTCATAGGTTGCACCACAGTCAGAATAAATCGTATACTGCCCCCTATAGGTCAGGAGTTGGACAACAACAACAACAAAAAGTTGATTTAGAGCAGTCGTCATCTGAAAGTTGTGCCTTTTTTTCCAAAGTGACAAACATGAAGTTGGCCCACTCAAGCGGCTGAGTTGTTGTCTCGCTCTTTCTACAGGGGAGGAAGGGAAGCCAAACGTGGAGGTTATCATTCTGGTGTGCACTGGAGCCGCCGCCACCTTCCTCTGGCTCATGCTCATCCTCTTCATCCGCAAGCTGAGGAAGGTATGATTTGTTTTGTTTTGTTTTTAGGTCGCGGTTTTCTAAAAACTCAGGCGAAAAGCTCAGTCGTCGTCAAACCTTTTCAAAGTGTACAACAAAAGGTCAATACGACGAGTACCGCACGCGCCCAACAAAGGCTTGCCTCTCTGACCAAAACATTTGCGTTCATCCTGTCCTACCCAGCAACAGCCGGCGCACTACAAAATGGGTCCGTCCATCATCATTGACCCCGACGAGTGTCCCCTGGACGAGCAGAGCGACCTCCTGCAGTACGACAGCAGCAAATGGGAGTTCCCCCGCGATCGCCTCCGATTGGGTGGGCGCTGCGCACACATAAGCGCGCGTGCCCCATTTCCGACACGCGACTTCAACTCAGCCTTCTTCTCCTTTCACCAGGCAAAACTCTCGGCCACGGCGCCTTTGGAAAAGTGGTGGAGGCCTCTGCCTTCGGGATTGACAAACTCTCCACCTGCAAGACTGTTGCGGTCAAGATGCTGAAAGGTTCCAGCATTTTCCATTCATTCGTCTGCGCGTCGGGAATTTGCGTCCACGTAACACGCAAGCCCCGACGGCCCCCTCGGGTTCAACTTGGGGGGCTTGCATTAATCTCACAATGGTGGGCGGAGCGTTATGGGGAGCGGTCGGATGATCAAATCCATCCTCAAGATGGATTTGTGCCGCGCATGACGGACGCGCCATTTAGTTCCGAGCCAAGTGCGCTTGCAAGCGTACGCGAAGGCCGCCCGTCCATGAGGAGGTTGAAGGCAGCGCTTCTGCAACTGGGGTCTGCGAGCTGCAGATTGGGGGTCCGCAAAATCGTTTGCAAAAAGTGCGGCGGTCAATGTAATGCGATAAACCTCCTTACATTAACCTTGGGCCAATTTAAAGCTCTAATATGATTGTGACGCATAAATATGGTCGCCAAATGAATAAAATTTTTAGGAATAAATAATTATTACTATTTTAAGGTTGCTCCCACCCCAGAATATACATAATTTAATAATCCCTAATTTTTTTTTATAAAAATAAAGGCGTCTTTTCCAGAGTGAAATACAATTGTGTTTTTGAAATTCACTTAATGACTTTCTTCCCTAATTAATGATTTTTTTAATTATTAATATGATTAATATAAATTTATTTCAGGCAATAGCATTTCACAGTGAAACACAACTGAGATAAACATTATATTGCCAGTTTTGTAGCATAGCAACAAAAGAGCAAAATGTAATGATGCAATGATATTCTTTGACATAAAATAAATATTTAAGAGCCCCCGTCCCCCCCTCCCTCAAAAATAGAGAACTTTTGTGGCATTTAGGGGTACAGATGGTAGTTTTGTTGAATTGGCATTAGGATTATGGGGGGGTCTATGTAAAACTTTTCACCTGTAATGGGTTCCTGACCCGTGAAAGAGAACCCTGAGAGTACAAAGGGACTGAGCCCAAACGCTAAGAGAGAACTTCTGGAAATGACATTTGCTAAAATGGCCAACAAAAAAATATTTCCTCCCCAAAAAAAAAACATGAATAAGCAGGGCCTTAACATTTTCTTCGTTTTTTTTCACACGAAATGGTGTCGAATTTGAAATATAGATGCGCCATTGTTTAGATTTGCAAACTATTATCAATCCTCGTTTTTGCGATATGAGCGGATAACGTATCGGCGCAGATAAGCACGTGAATAAATGGATGACGAATAACGAACGCTCTCGCCGGCTCCATCGTCGACTCGTAGGTCAACTTTAATGGCAAGCAGCAGATTGACTCGGTGTGCTGAACGGAGCGGAGACTTTGCGGCTCATAAATTTCTGGCTGGGCCGAGCGACATAAAACCCCGCAAAGTCAAAATCCTCGCTAAATCAAGCTTATCCGCATTTTTTCACATTATGTTTAATGAACGTGCGATATTAAATTCCAAACGTCGACGATAACGTCCCGTGTTTGGAATCAGCTGTCCTATTTGCACACGATGACTTCACTATTACACATCTGGAACATGCTGAAAGCCGTTTGAGAAGTTCTGCTTAAGGTCCGTGTACTCGTGCACTCTTTTGTTTTCGCTAGTAAGACAATAGTGCATCAAACGCTCAAATGTTCTTTCCATCGTAGCTCTGCTTGATCCAAAATCCATCCATCCATCCATTTTCTGTACCGCTTGTCCTCACAAGGGTCGCGGGGGTTGCTGGAGCCTATCCCAGCTGGCTTCGGGCAGCAGGCGGGGTACACCCTGAACTGGTTGCCAGCCAATCGCAGGGCACACAGAGACGAACAACCATACTCACAATCGCACCTATGGACAATTTGGAGTGTCCAATTCACCTGCCATGCATGTTTTTGGGAATGTGGGAGGAAACCGGAGTACCCGGAGAAAACCCACGCAAAGCACGGGGAGAACATGCAAACTCCACCCGGGAAGGCCGAAGCCCGGACTTGATCTCACAACCTTTGCACTGGGAGGCGGACGTGCTAACCAGTCAGCCACCGTGCCTATTGCGAAACAATCGAACACAATTGTAATGAATCGTATATGCCTCCCCCCTCCCCCCCCCCCACAGGCGGCGCGACGTCCAACGAGCGCAAAGCGCTGATGTCGGAGCTGAAGATCCTGATCCACATCGGCCACCACCTCAACGTGGTCAACCTGCTGGGCGCTTGCACCAAGCCCGGAGGTCAGAATTGACACGCCACTGCCCTCCGACTCACTCGTATACTCCCAAGATGGCCGTTTGAATTTGCCTAATTTACTATCACCACAAAAATCAAGTCCGCTGGGATAGGCTCCAGCTTGCTTGCACCTAATGGCGATAAACAAAAAGGCATTTTATCATCTAACAAAAAAAAAAAAAAAAAAAAAAAAAAAAAAAAAGAGTCTGCTAGCTTAATGCTACGATATCATGCAAAACGCCATAGACGGGCTAAGGTCAATTAGCATAGATGTTGTACGGCTGGTTCATTGTGCATCTCGTCCAAGCAGGGCCCTTGATGATGATCGTGGAGTTCTGCAAATACGGCAATTTGTCCAACTATTTACGAGGCAAGCGAGACGACTTTGTGGTTTACAAGGTGAGCGTCCCCCCCCCCCCCCCCCCCCCCCCCGCTCCCCCGTTGGTGAGACTTTCTTCACAGCTCGGGCTTCAGCGCGACGTGCGGTTTTTGCGCTCAGATTCAGGACGGCAAGGTGGCGTCGTCGGGCACGGCGTGCGAGCTGAGCGAGTTGATGAAACGCCGCCTGGAGAGCGTGGCCAGCACGGGAAGTTCGGCCAGCTCGGGTTTCATCGAAGATAAAAGCTACTGCGACTCGGAGGAAGAGGAAGAAGGTAACTTGGCCGTGCATTCCTTGTGGCTTCCGTTTCTGTTTGCTCCTCCTGTTTAGCTTCCAACTTCCTGCTGCTGCTGCTGCTTAACACGACGACAAGCAATGGCCTCCATTTACAACCAAAAGTATCATCTTTCTTTCTATGAAAATGCTTCGGCTATTCTCTTCGGTTATACAGCATTTCATTCAGCTGCGTTGCTTCCATGACGTCATGTTGGATTTCTTTTGTCGGATTTCAGCCGAACTATCACTTCAGCAAAGCATTAACGAGGATGTGCACCGCACCCCTAAAAACAGCTGGCTCAAAACATAACACAATGTTGGTCAAATAAATGAATAAATACATGAATGAATAAATAAATAAACACACAAATAAATAAATAAATAAATGTCCAACTAAAAATTGGGTTGCTGTACACAAAATAATTGAAACAATTCTTTGGGTCATTTTACACAAGATAACCCCAAAATATTGGGTCATTTTGTACAAAACAACCCAGAAAGTTGGGTTATTTTTGACCCAACTGTCACTATTTGCAAGAGATAGGGAATAGCAAATAGCGAAAATGCACCTATTATTGACGCACATTAGAAATGTTTTTTTTTCCTTTAAACCTCCAAAATTAATGGGTGAAAAAATGAGAATGAACTTAATAAACTTAAAAATTATTATTATTATTATTAAAAGTATTTTTTCTCCCTTTTTTCTAATTTGGGTTGGAAAAAAAAAAGTACAATAAAATAAAATAAATCCAAAATAAAATAAAAATTATAAATGGTACTACCCAAAATAAAATTGGACTGTTTTACACAAAATAACCTCCTTGGTGGTTCGACTTCTAATTGAAAGCAAGTCGTTTAGTGCATCATTTCCGACCCTGTTGCCCTTTGAACTCTGAAGATGCCACTCGGCAAACGTTTCGTTTGCATCATATTTGGGCTTGCCCTAACAAAATGTTTCCTCACCTCACTTTGTGCCTGTTTTCTCTTAACGAGCTGTGGACGAGTGTCATGTTCAGGGTCCATTTGAACCCAGGAAATAAGACAATTTTAGTCTGCGTTTAACTATACGGAACGCAGACGATTTCTTGAACTGATTCGACTTCAACTTTGTCCTCACAGGGCCAAAGTGGCCCTCAATCATGTCAGCATTTTTCTACCTTCTGATTGGTTGGTCAGAGTCCAACTTGTTACTGAGCTAACTCCAACTAGCAAAACACGTCTGTAGCTGCCAGCGACATTTCTTCCGTCTCCGTTTGCCCCCCCCCGACCCCAACCTCCACCTTCCTCCCACGCCTCTGTTCCGCCCCTCCCATTGGGGCACAAACACCCCCCCCCCCCCTCAGATTGTTTTGCGGTCCGCGTCCGATGGGACGTTTCCTCCTCCTGTTCGGCCGTACAATCAGGACAGCAGGCGGCCGCCGTCACCCCACGGGTTCTGCGGGCGGCCGCGTTTCCTGCGCTCACTCTTTGTCTTTCTCTCTCGGCCCCGTACGGCAGACGGGTTGTTCCGGAGGTGTTATTTTGCTTTGATTAGTTGTTTACTCAGGTGGGGCTTCTTTTGACCCATTGTGCTTTATTCTTCCCGCTCGTAAATTTTCTCCAAAAGGAAACGTACGTGACTTAAGATGGCTCCCACTTACGCCCGAGGGCAACTTTTCGAACGTTACTTTAGGGACGGGAATTGAAATTTCCTATGGCTTTAACACGATAGCAATCAGGCATCATAGTACACCCGCACATTCTTGAAAGTGGCTCTGGATCTTCACCCACCCAAGCCAAACATGAGATAGGTGGAGAAAGTTGGTGTGGGGGTGGTTACTATGCAAATTAGCAGAATGTCTTGCATGCATATTCATTTTCTAAAGTAGACTGATAACAAAAAATAAAATAATTGTAACATTTGTACATCATTTTCCATCAGGTCTCAAAGTCTTCCTTGTAGAATAATTGGTTTCATCATCATTCCTATCAATCCAGAAGGAAAAACATCTTTCACTGGATGACTGTTTTTTTTTTTTTTTTTTTAATCCTTTTATCTGTTTTACAGAATCCGAGGATTTATACAAGCGAGTTTTGACTTTGGAAGATTTGATTTGCTACAGCTTCCAAGTTGCAAAGGGCATGGAGTTCTTGGCCTCTCGCAAGGTATTCACAATCACTTTATGTCATGTGTTGCGCAACAGCAAAAAAGTTCATTACAGCAAAAGGACAAATTGAACCTTTTTATGCAAAGGTCATGTTGTTTTGTTTCACGCGTTTGATTGATTAAAAATGAAGAGCCAGCGAGCTCAAGTCCAAACTTGAAAATTTGTTTTCTCCATCGTAATTTCAAGCCACCCGTTTATTGTAGTCCGGCACTCGTTCATTCTTCCGAGCTGAGTGGCTGGGACCGATTTACAAACGCAGCCATTGTTGTCAATGGAGAAACGTTTGTACAATCACTTAACCATGCGTTGCTTCTCAAGCCGATTTGAATTTCAAGCCAGCTTCCAATCACAGCTCGCTTTCTTTCCGCGTGCCGCTTCCAGTGCATCCATCGGGATTTGGCCGCTCGAAACATCCTCCTCTCCGAGAACAACGTGGTGAAGATTTGCGATTTTGGGCTGGCCAGAGACATCTACAAGGATCCCGACTACGTGCGCAAAGGGGACGTGAGTCCGCGCGCGGTGGGCCGCCGCTGACCCGACGTCAATGCGCCGAGCACTTTTTGCAATCATCGCATATGAATGCGAATATAATATGTCGATGATTTTTCAATCTTCATTTCGTGTTTCTCCAGGCGCGGCTGCCGCTCAAGTGGATGGCACCCGAGGCCATTTTTGACAAGATCTACACCACCCAAAGCGACGTGTGGTCCTTCGGTGTCCTCATGTGGGAGATCTTTTCCTTGGGTAGGCGCCAAGGCCACATTTGATTTGATCACTTTTGATTGGGGCCGATGTCTTTATTCCATTTTTAAATTTGGGGTGGTTAAAGTAAAATATTTGATTGCACAAATATAAAAAATATAAAAAAGTAACAACGTTTCTCATTGAAGTGCCGAGCTTTGTGAAAATCCTGAGCTTGACCCGCCATTCAAAGTCACCTTGCAAAAAATTGCAGAATAACACAACTCATGTTAAGGCTGCTCGATTATGAAAAAAAATGTTAGTCACAATTATTTTGGTAATAATTGAAATCACTTATTTTTTGGTACAAAGCAATAAAATATTTAAACATGTAAAAAGAACACAAATTAAATTCTTTGAAACACGTTCCTTTTGGACCACACACAATTAATAAAATGTGTTGTTTTAAAATTGGAAAATTTACATTGGAATGTACTTGTTATATACTTATAAATTGCTATAGGAAAAATCTCTCGAGTGCAAATTTTGAACTCAAATATGCTCACTATAGTATTAGGCATTGTAAAATTAATTATATTTTAATAATTTTGACAAAAGTGTAACAAATGAAAAAAACAATCGGAATAGAATAGAGCAGTCATTTTTATGATTATGCCAATTTTGCAATTGTGGAGTGCAATAATTGTAATGGTAATTGAATTTCTATAACTCACCTGGAGCAGTTCACAATCAATACTTATGCTGATTATTAAATACTACAATCTGTACATGTGAGTTTCATGTTTTGCTCCGACCAACCAATCAGAGCAACTCTGAGGCCCTGTGAGGAAAAATGTGAAATCTGATGGTTTAAAGACAAAAACAACAACAACAAAAACAACAAAAACAGCCGCATTGACATGGCAACACACTGAGGCTGAAATCTGATTGGATAAAAAAAAAAAATCTAATATCCACCTAAAAAATGAGATTAGATTGGGAACAACTGAATACAATTTCATGTAACGAATATTTGACATGAGGTTGTAAATGTAGGTCAGCGGCCACCACTGCTTGAATGCGAGCTTGCCAAACGGCGTTGCCGGGCAGCCGCGTCCTGACGTTGATGCAAAGTTGCCAACCACCCCCCCCCGCTGTTCAACGGCGGCGAGGGCATTGTGCATTGCTTTTGCAGCGAGAGAGAACATTTCTATAGGCGGGCTCAACATGAAATATTACACGTTCAAACGTCACCGCGGGAAGCCGCAAAAACATCACAGCAAATGGAGAGAAAAAAAAGAAGGGGAAAAAAAAAAACCCCAATGCCTTTTGAGCAAGAACGTGAAAGAAAAGAAACGTGTGAGCGATCCTTAAAAGTGACGCCACTGACACATTCGTCTTACGCGGGCTGGTTCACATCTGGCGAGCGTTAGTCGGACAAATAAATCTTGAAAAGAGCGATACCAAATGAGCGGCTTTGAAACGGCGTCGTTCACGCGCTGATTGAGTGTGTACAGAAAAATCTAACGGATGATCGCTTGTTTCCATGAAACACTCTGAAAATGTTCAACAATAGCAATTCTTCTGTGGCAACACCTGGAAAAAAAGTAGGTCAAGTCAGATATTTGCACAAAGTGTGTGTTTATTTCTATACAAAGTTGTTAAGTGACCCCCAAAGTTGCCTTTTTCCATTCTTGAGTTCATCCCGAGTCAGCATTGGAACGGAACGGGTCTCGAAACGTGCGAGATGCTCAGACGGTGACTTTTGATGACTGAGCGTTTAATGCTTTTAAAAAGCTACAATCGCTACATATCGCCTCTGAGGTCGGACCTGGAATTGTTCCCGAAGGACATTCAACTGCTCTTTTTCCACATGGAACGTGAGCTCCGACATTCCCGTTTGAGTTGCAGCCTTAACATTTTGGAAGCAAATAAACGGCTCAGGCCGCCGCTGCTGTTGATTGATGACGCTCTTAAGTCAAACACAACTCGGGACTAAGCTCGCCGTATTTTACATTCATTGACATGACACTGTAACTACTGTACACGGTTTTGTGCCAAAAAAAGTGTGTGGGCGGAGGGCAATCATTTCCCTTTATTGCCGCATCAAATCTTATTTACACAATTCTGGCTGTGTTTGCGGCCTCCATCGTCATGTCACGAGGAAAACATGGAGGACCAAAACTGCCAACATTCAAAATAAATAAATAAATGACTAAAAGTGAAAATAAAAACTGATATAAAAAAATAGTGAAAAATTTAATAATAATATATATATATATATAATAAAAGTAAAAATTATTACAAAAATAAAAACGAGAATTAAAAAAATACAAATAAATACAAAAACATATCAATAGAATCAAATATCAATCAATAATTAAAAACGCTCTGCTCTCACATTTATTTATTTCATGCTGCAGACGCTCTGTCAGGATGAAGTGTTATTCAAATGAGGGGGCGGTCCTAAGCGTGTCTTGGGTTGGGCTCTGCCGTTGCAAACTTCCTTTCAATGGTCGCGTGAGACAGCATGAAATAAATAAATGGGAAAACACAGCGTTTTTATTTATTGATTTATTCAATTCTATTTATATTTTGAATCTCGTTTTTTATTTTTGTACTTATTTTTACTTTTATTTATTTATTTATTTATATATATTTTGTTTTTGAATGTTTTTATTTTGATTTCCCTTTTTTACATTTGGGCATTTATTTATTTTTAATTTTGGCAGTTTTGGTCCATATCATACTCGTTTGTTGGAATTGTCCATGTAATGTACTAGTCCTATTTTTTTGTCCTAACTAGCAATGTCCATAGTCGTACTAGTAGCACACAATTGTCCTTTGGTGCATAGTTTCGCCTTACTAGTAACATGTAGCCATTCTGACCTACTTTTATGAGTGCGCAGAAATGTCATACTGTGTAATAGTGTTCATAGATTAGTGAGACAGCGGTTCTATCAATGCACCCGAGTCGTTCTAAAAAGTAAACGAGTGCAGTGACAACTCAGTGCACTAGTAGAAGAAGTAATAAATGCTTGCATGGCTTTTCCTGGTGTCATTTTGTAACAAGCGTGTTCCTGTCGCCTGGTTCAGGTGCGTCGCCGTACCCTGGTGTCCAAATTGACGAAGAGTTTTGCTGCAGACTGAAAGACGGCACCAGGATGAGAGCCCCGGAATACTCGTCTTCTGAAATGTTAGTCTTCGCCTCACTCTCACAAAATCACAGGGTGCTCGAGTCACACACACCGATTTGAACATCTTAACCCAGAAAACACTTTACAACTATTTTGTTCGGACTCTTGTTTATTTTGAGGTGAAATGATGCTGGTGACCACTAGATGGTGACAACCTGTTTTGTTGAACACTCAATTTGAAAGAAGAAGAGTAAAAACAGGAAATATTTCAAGCTCAGCCTAGTTTTTGCTGGGGGTTATTGAATGTTCAATCCTGCTTTTTTTGCCTACAGAAAGCGATGGCTAAAAGGTGTGTTAAATGTGTTTGTATTATTTTAAAAGTGTGTTTAATGACCATAACACGAAGTCACAGAAATGCTATAAAATCCTGACCAGGGAGTATTTAAATAAGGAATTTTTCTAACTTGACTTATTGCGAAGGCGTTCTGGAACGTAACATGATGGAGAGGGTTTACATTTATCGTGTGTCCATCAATCTGCAATTTATTCCTCACGATCAATAAGATTCTCTTTGTCTTCACGTTGTAATAAGCGGCTCCGAAGCGTTCATTCGTCAATCGGAGCGCATTCGAGATGATTCAGGGGCTGCCCCAATTCCGATTCTGACCGCGTAAATCCCCGGTACGAGAGCTCAAGCTGTCAGAGAACGGCTCCAAACACACGCCGCGGAATCAACCCCGACGACTGCAAGTGCATTCGTCACGATATCGCCGGCTTTCATCTTCCGACGGGAGGCGGCTCTCACGCGCTCGGCACCGGCCCGTCTGCGGCCGCACATCCGCTTTTGATTTTCGCCATCGGCGTCCATCAAAGTCTCGGCCGCAACGCCGATGGATTCGTTTTGTCCGCCGTAAACGCGTCGATGGTTTGATTCCAGATTGTCGTTCAACACAAGTTGAGGCAATCTGTTTGCAAAACAAGAAAAGATTGACGGACTCGGCGAACGCTTCAAATAAAGCAGGCTAAGAAACAAATCCTTTCAGCATTTACTCCATAGCCTCGACATCCATTTTGAAATCCATATACGACGACACCCCTTGTCCTCACTAGTAGGACAACATTAGTATACTAGTAAGACAAGTAAACGCTACTAGTGAGGCAGAACTATGCACCTTCAATCTGCATTCCACTTGCACTACTCGTGACCTTATCAAATGTAATGCAGTCGTGGCCGTTTTTGTGCTACTACTTTATTTATAACTTTATTTATAAAGCACTTTAAACAACCGTCATCACTGCATGAAAGTGATTTACATGGATTTAAAAAAAAAAAAAAAAAGAAAAGAAAGAAAATCAGTCATGCAATTAAGAAAAAATAAACAAAAATATGAATACTATAAAAAAAATTATGATCATTATTAAACAAACAATAATAACAATAATAATAATAAATTGAAAATACTAGCGTGTGACACATACTAGTTTTAACTATTGTTAACTAGTAGGTCCATTTTAATTGCACACTAGTAGGCCAAAAAGGGGCACTAGTAGTGGGGAAAATACTTGTAATATTCAGTCCCTTTACGAGTGAGACCTAATGTTTCTACTACTTAAAAGTTTAAAGCCCACGTGCTGTTATCTTCTTTGTCCTCACTCACGAGTAGGACACTTCAGCGCACCAGTGGAACGGCAACAGGTTGCACTAGTAGATCAGCTGTGTCCCACCTGACCTTTGTGCCCACTACTGCATTACATTTCCGCAGACTAGCAGAACACCTTTGGCATACTAGTTAAGCAACTAGATGATACTAGTGCAGCACCGTGCATTAGTTGACATTTGCATGCTACTAGTACTAGATTAACTAGTAGAACAGTATCGTTTCCATAAGCCTTTGAGAGCATTTATTCACATGGCATTAGTTTTTTTTCTACTGATTTCTACTAGTGCAAACAAAGAGCATACTAGTACATGGACCTTACGGGTAACGAATAAACACTCAAACGGCTTCCAACGCCGCAGCAAGATCAACGGCAAATGTGGATTGTGCAGAACTTCCTATTACTCTTGAAAACGGAATGGGACTCGCTGATCTTTGAAAGAAAAACGTATCAGGTTGCCGTTTCCTAAAAGGAGCCTTTGACAGTTTGCACTTAAGTGGCGTCTTCGTCAAGCGGTGACACTAGTGATCTCTGCAGCTTGCTTAACTCAACAACCTCCACGCATCCTGACAAACGGGCCCAATTTCAGCATTTTTGCCCGATTATCAGATGTCTCGATTATCCTCAGCGATTATCTTGTGACAGCGAACGCACCGCGACAGCTCGAACCCGACGCGTCACTTTGGAATGCGACGGCTAATTCCAGTGGGAGAACAATAAATAGGATGCCGACACACACACGCACGCACACGCGCACCCCCGCACACGCACACACACGCTGCAGACAGCTTTTGTTCATCATTACGTCCCCGGGCAGGAAATGCGTTTGAAATTGTGCGCCGGGTCAAAGGGTGACAACTTTCTCCCTTTGTATGGTCTGCATTAGACTTGTGACATCCCGTCGCTGCGGCGAGGGCTCCCACCTGTTAAGACCAGAACGTCGAAAATCTCCCCCCCCCCCCCGAGTGCAACACAGGTGGCGATAACGAGCAGGACGAGGCTTCAATATTGCAACATCTGCTTCTCATATTCACATCGAGTCATCATGAAACATGACGGGAATGACAGTAGTGCAAAGTGGTTAAATGCAAAGACTTGAGAAGATGTTTGTCCCAAAGACAGTATTTATACGTTTGTTGTTGTTGTTTTTTTATGCTCTGGCGTACAGAAGGCTTTGATGCAGCCTCAGGACTAAAGAGAATGCGTGAAGCAATGGTAGTTATTTAAAAAAAAAAAAAAACGGCCAGCAGGTGGCAGGAGAGTATAAGAGATCAACCAGGGCCATGTTACAAACAAGATGATTTCCCCACAATTTAAAACAGATTTGTAAATAATGATTAAACTTAGCTATATTCTAATGCTAATTGCTGCAAAACGGAATTGGATAGAAATATACCTTTTTTTCCTGATGAAAGAGGAGACTCATCTTTATAAATATTTACAATATTCTGTGGGCCTTGCAAAATCAGTCAAAATCCAGTAAAATAGCCGGGAGCAAAGGGGGTTGCTTCAATGAAAATGGATGCGAGTGAATGAGTTAAAGAGAGCGAAAGTCAATTGCACTTGAAATCTTGATTGACTTGAAATCTTGGATAAAATGCAATAAAAAAAAAAGATCAAGCAGCAAAATGGAGGAACGTCAAAGAGGAAGCATATGCCAAGCAAGATATTTCTCATCAAAGGCGCTGATGTCGGGGAAAAAAATTATTCTTTGACTGATGGAGGGGCATCAAACTCTTTTTCATAGTTCCGATTAGTCTCAAAATAGGAACGGCCGAGTAACGATACCAGGCATCGGTATCGGGCTAATACCAGAACTTATTTCAAGGAATCGTTACCAGCCACCCTCATGTCCATTTTACGATCAGGAACTATAAATTAGAAAAGAAAACCTGTGTTAATTTCAAGATATTTTAAGGGAAAATGCTATATTGGGATGTAGTGCATGTATCAAAATTACTAGTGGTATCAATACTCCGTTGGTGATTAGTCAAGAAATGAGGACTCGTATTGGTATCAGTCTGAAAAAAAGTGGCAGCCTATCGAACATCCCTAAAAAGAAAAATCACAATGTATAATAACGTTCATCATATTATTACATAATTCACAAATTGCACTTGAAAATTTTAGTCGTCAAACTGTGGCAAGCAAACATTTGAGTATTATTATTTATTATTTATTAGTCAAATTTAAAAAAGGAGGGGAGGGATTCCGTTTCTTTTTCCTCTGAATTCCCGTATGAGAGGAACAAAGCTCACACAAGAACTTTGTGAGTCTTCCCACATGGCCCCCGACGCTGACAGCTCGTCGCCGAGCCGTCACAAGCCATGCGCTTCTTTCTCGCACCCGAGACCCGAGACCCGAGACCATCCCATAAGGCGGCGCCGCTTCAAAAACAAACAAGGGGGGATTCAGGTTCAAGATGACAAGACATACACACAGAGGGGGAAAAGTACTCACGTTCTGGAGTACAAGTACAGAAGAAGATTTAATTTAATTTTTATTAAATTTAACTTTTAACTTATTTTAGTACTTGAGTATGAATGAATATCGAATTATATAATGTATATGAATAATAATAATGAATTAAGTAAAAAAAAAAAAGTGCCATTAATCTGCACCAGCCACCTCAAACTGCCAATGTGCCTTTAAGGGGTGTGGCCTTAAGTGTGTCCTCAAGTTAGGTACAGATCTCGTAGTAATCAAGTATTTGTACTTGGTTGCTTCCCAGCACTGCAGAGCGCCAGATGTTGCGCCTCTCGGACTAAACACAACCTGCCATTTGTGCACTTGAACGTTCTAAATATTTTGGCACTGTGAGGTCCCGTGTTAGATTACCTCAAGCCTAATGTATGTTCTGACAGAGCGTGCGTGTGTGCGTGTGCGTGTGCGTGTGCGTGCGTTGTAGCTATCAGACCATGTTGGCGTGCTGGCAGGGCGAAGCGCAAGAGCGGCCCACCTTCACCGAACTGGTTGAACAGTTGGGAGACCTCCTTCAGGCCAGCGTGCAGCAGGTACGACAACAACAACAACAACAACAACATTTTTGACATTCTTCCAAGAATAATATCATCCGCTAAACATAACAGCACATTTGAATGACAATAAATGATCGAATGAAAATATTTGTGTTTTTGTTTTATGGTGATCAGCACAAGTAGCTTGTGTTTGGGACACAATGTCTATCTTTTAACTTTTAATTTCCTGTGTCGCCAACTATATTCCATTTAAGTTGAATTTATAATCTTTTTAATTGCTAATGTCATTTTTTAAATAAATTTTGTTAATTAAAAATATGTATTTTTTTTTATTTAATTTGTATTGAATTTTGCATTTTATTTTTAAATCAAATTGGTAATTTTATACATTTGTTTGATTTAATGCTTCCCTTATTTGTATAGTTTTCATTTAATTGATCGTGTAATGTGGAAGGTTTATATAAACTAATTCGATTTTATTTTAATTTTGTATCTTTTTCATTTTCATTTTAATCTGCTATAAAAGTTTCATCTTCATTAATTAAGAAAACAATCTGTATTCTTTAATTTGATGTTTGAATGTATTGTTTAATGCAATTTGTGATTGAATTAGTCATTTAATATGTTAAAATTTGACTAGGTTTGAAAAAAATATATTAATGGCAATTTCATATATTTGTATATTATTTATTCATTTGTAATCTAATATTTGTTTAACTTTTTAATCAATTTTATTGTAATGTATGTATTTCTTAATATTCTTTGTATTTCAGTTGTTCAATGTTAACTTTATTTTTGTATTTATAAAAAAAAAAACACACACACACATAGAATTTTTAAACTCATTTGCATTGCAAACAAATCCCAAATCCAAGCCGAGTGTGACGCAACAGGACACGGTCGGCCATTTTAGCGTCACAAAAGCGAGTCGCAAAAGCCGCAAAGTAGCAGGAAGTGGGCGTGGCCTAACAAGAAGCAGGCGGGCGGTCAAGGCGAGCGACTCACAGTAGCCGGCAAGAGGAAGTGGCACTCATCACGTACACACATTTGCCGCAGATGGCGCCGACGCCATCAGCCTTTTATTAGCGCTTCAGAGGAAATGCGAAGAATTCCATCGGCGCCACTTGAGATAAATGCTACAAATATTTGACAGTAGCACACATTTGTTTGGCAAAAACGAAATGTAGAGCGGAAGCAAGCAAACCCGCAATTCTTTTAGGAGAATTCTTTTTACTGTGCTTTTCCCCAAATCAAGTCCAAACTCACATATGTTATATGTTAGCATTAAGCTAGCAGACGATATGGTTTGCTTGAACATTTTGGTGTTGAAAAACGCAACGTTTACAAACGAGGTTTCTCAGTAATCCAAACACGAAAGCTAAAGTCCGGAATGATCACACATTAAAGCTCTCATCAGCGATACGCGTGAATCAAATCTTGTACTCAGACGCTTTGTGTTTGTTCGTGTGCCTCATTTAGGGGGGGAAACACTACATACCCATCAACACCGCCCTGCTGGCCAAAGTTGGAGATCTGGACGCCAGCAAGATGGCGGAAGAAACGCCCACCCGGCCCGTTTCGCAGCGCGACTCCGGTGGCACCTGGTAAGGAGGGGCGGGGCATCACAATCACTACCGATATGATCCGAGCACAATTACAATTAGTATTCATTATTATTCCAACACATTTATTTTAGCATAGTTTACTTTCAAGAAAATTAAAAAAAAATTAAAAATAAAGTTCAATTAAAGCAAATTTAAAAACATAAATTGGACCACGAGCTGGATAAGCAATAGGAAATTAAAATTGAGTTTAAATGGCAAATTAAATTAAATGCAATTAAAACTAATTTGAGTAAAGAAATTAAATTAAATTTTATTACATTAAATACATTGACTAGTTTTATTGTTTTTAGTAAGTCATATGAAATTAAATCTAATGTAATGAAATACATTTCAGGAAAAGATATTTCAATAAATTAATTAATAAAAAAAAGTGTAAGTAAATAAATTACATAAATCAGTTTTAAATTAACCAAATTAAAGTCAATTTAGAAATAAATCAATTACATTTACCACAATATTTTAATTAAATCAGTTTAAGTGAAATTAAATTCAATTCAATTCAATTCAATAAAAATACAGTTAATGCAATAACATTAGAACAAATGTAGAAGAGGATAACATTAATTGACCAGTTTGTCCTTTTTAACTCAAATCAAAGTATATAAACAAAAAATCAATACATTCGATCAACTGAGTAGGATTAACTGTTTTCCTGCAATTTTCACGATTTTGATCATGAGATAATCCAACATGATAACATCGAAATCATACAATTGCAACATATTTATTTGATGATAGTTAATTTTCAAGAAAATGACAAAAATAAAAGTTGAATGAAAGCAAATGCAAAAGCATCAATTGGACCGTACGCGATGCAAGCAAATCTTTCCACATGTGTTCCATGGCGTGCGAGCCAGTTTGCGCTTCCTATTCAACCGAGCCAACATATGCACGAGGAGGCGTTTCTTCGGAGCCCCGAGAGACGTTCTGCGTCACACTACGAGACCACTTTGCAGATTGATGTCGCTTTCGTGTCATATTTCTTGAACCTCTCGGGGCTTCACCTTTTGTTCAAAGTATGTTTTCCTGACGACGTGATGACAGTTGAAATCCCAAAGCCTGAATTACTCCGGCCGTCTTTTAGCCGCGTGGCGGCCGGGATGGCGTCCGTTCAACACGTTGTTGCTCTAAGTCATTAAGTTCCAGCAGTTTTATTGCCGCTTGGCTTCACCAAACGCAAACGCTGAGACGGCCTGAGATGGAAAATCTTTCTGTGCGTTAGGAACATCAAGATCAGACCGGCCAGCGTCAAAACCTTCGACCAGGTCACCGTGGACAGCGACGACAATCACAACCAAAAGGTAGGACGGATGGATGGATGGATTGGCGGTTGGGTTTGATGGATGGAGGGAGGGAGGGACGGATGGGTGGTGGAAGGGATAGATGGATGGATGGATGAATGGGTGGTTGGAGGGAGGAAGGTTGGATGTACAGGTGGGTGGAGGGATGGATGGATGGATGGATGGATGGATGGATGGATGGATGGGAGTGATAAGAGGGTGGATGGATGGATAAATGGATGGATGGTGGGAAGGTTGGATGAATTGGTGAATGGAGGGATGGATGTGTGGGTGGTTGGATAGAGGGAGGACGAATAAATGGCGGATGGAGGGACGGACGGACGAATGGGTGGTTGGTTGGTTGGATGGCGGAAGGGATAGATGGATGGATGAATGGGTGGTTGGAGGGAGGGAGGGCGGGAGGTTGGATGTACAGGTGGGTGGAGGGATGGATGGATGGATAGAGGGAGCAATAAGAGGGTGGATGGATGGATGGAGGGAAGGTTGATTGGATGGATGGATGGATGGGCGGTTGAATGGATGGATGAATTGGTGAATGGATGGGTGAAGGGAGGGATGGATGTGTGGGTGGTTGGATAGAGGGAGGACGAATAAATGGCGGATGGAGGGACGGACGGACGAATGGGTGGTTGGTTGGTTGGTTGGATGGTGGAAGGGATAGATGGATGGTTGGATGGATGAATGGGTGTTGGATGGAAGAAGGGAGGGACGGATGGGTGGTTGGATGGACAGACGGACGGATTGGGTGGTTGGATGGTGGAAGGGATAGATGGATAGTTGGATGAATGGGTGTTGGATGGAAGAAGGGAGGGATGGATGGGTGGTTGGATGGACAGACGGACGGATTGGGTGGTTGGATGTACGGATGGATGGATAGGTGGAGGGATGGATGGATGGATGGAGGGAGGGATGGATAAATAGGCAATTTGATGATATTAAGAATGAATACAAGAAATACGAATAATGAACATTTTTCAAGCGTGAAATTGTTATGTAAATAATTGTAACGTGCGTGTCGTGCAGGCCGTGCAGTGCGATAGCGGGATGGGCCTCTCGTCCGACAACATGAACACTCTGAAGAAGCTGGAGACGCTGGCCGGACGACCTCTCAGCATTATGGCCCTGGCGTACGTACACACGCATGCAAAATGGCGCTAGTAGCGGAAAAAGAGTTCTAGTACACGGACCGCACGCCGGACAACTGATCTCTCGGGCGACCTTTGAACTTCCACAAACGTTTTTTTAAAAGTAGGGCTGCTCGATTATGGAGAAAATATTCATCACGATTAATTTGGTAAGAATTTGAAATGGCGATTAGGATGATCATTTGTTTTTTGGTACAAAACAAGAACAAGTTTAAACATACAAACAATATTAAGACAAATACATTTATTTGAAACAATTTTTGAAGTTATTTTTGAACCAAACAAGATTTTTTACATTTTCAAATGAAAAAGGTGCAAAAATAAACAACTCAAAATTAGTAGTGGAATGTACTCATTGAAATTGTAATGAAATTTTGATTCATTGCAAAGCCCTATTTCATAGTTTTAGTATTAGTTTCAGTTTTTTTTAAATATAAATAGTTTGTTGAGGGCAAGATAAAAAAATAAAGATGAAAACAAAGGACATTTTTACTCTAATTATAGTTCGAGTTGGTTTTATAAACGTAAGTTAGTTTGAGTATTTTTTAAGCATTTTTTTTGCTTAACAAAAATGCTTTTTCAGTGTATAAATTTTTTTCATTCGTTTTCGTTAAAGATAACAACCTTGCGACTCAGTAACATGTCCATGTTCCCTGTGGGAACTTGAAACACATTGTGGCAAAAAAAATAATTTTGTAGTGGCTGTCCGCAACTCAAACGCCAAAATGTGTCTGTAACCCACGTTTGGGTCCCGAGCCACCCGTCGAAAAGCGCTTTTTGTAAACAATACGACATGCAGTGGAGCTTTGAGCTGCAAGTTTACCAGGCAAGCGCATCGTTCAACAACATGTCAACTTGTGGTTTGCAGCATGAAGGCGATGAGCAAAAGCAAAGAGTCGGTCCTGAGCGAGCCCGACAAGGACAAGTACCCGCCAAGCGTCCCCCCTCTGGACCTCGGTCTGGACGACTCGGCGTTGGACGCCGACTTAGAGTGTCACAGCCCGCCGCCCGACTACAACTATGTGGTGCGCTACTCCACGCCGCCCGTGTAAGATGGCGTCGAAAAGCCTCGGAGGAAGAACAACTGTGAAACGAGCGATGGGCAACCGGTCTGATTGCGTCGTACCAGCGACCGACTTTGTTGCAAGCGAGAAGCGGCTCAGGTATTTCAGTCAGCTCCATATCAGGATTTTCTACTGTGAAACGGCTCCACGGGGGCCAGCAAGAGGACAAGACGAGCCTCCGGGTCAGCTCATGACAAAAAAAGGAAACAGTTTTCAATTGTTGTTCGCCGGTGTCTAAATAAGTCGCCGGTGAGAAAAATTGCCAAATCCGAACGCCATTTGAACATAACTGCCGTAAGGATGATTTAGTTTGGCACCAAGATGCCTCAGAAACAGCCAAACTGCGAATATGCAGTCCATTTTGGAACATTTTTATTGCAGCTCTGCTTACCTTTTCACTCTAATGTAGTGAAATGTCACCTATTTGCACTAAGAATGCAAATGAACGGTGTTTGTGACCCAACTAATCCATACAGGTCATTAAAAAGTCCATTCTTCAACACTGTTACTGCAGCTCTGCTTACCTTTTGGTTTTAATGTAGTAAAATGTCACCCCTCTGTGCTCAGAATTTCACCATTGCCCCCTCCCCCACTCCTCACCAGACACAACAACTTGTATGCAAACAGCAGAAAGTAACTTTTCTAAAGTTGTTGTATTGCAGCTCTGCTTACCTTCTGACTTTAAAGTGTGTGAAATGTCCCCCCTGTTCCTAGAATGATCCACTCCTCACACATATTTGCGTGAATTCACCCAAATTGCTCAGGTTGTGTCATAAAGCCACACATGAACTTCAAAATTGTATATTTCCTCGTTCACAAATTTAGATGGAAACACAATTAGGATGTCATAGGAAGCTTCTTTTGTTCACATTGTTTTTCCCCCAAAACACATAATATGTATTTATTTCATTAGTAAACACTGTCAAGTAGCAAGTTGTGTGCGTGGAGCGATGTTTAAGCAAAGCTGACATGCAGATGTTTCTCTTTCTCGTTCTCGTTCTCTTTCTGCTAACTATCGCTTGCGGGGCAGTCGTCACGGCAACTGCCTTTCATTGGCTTGCATCTTGGACAATGTCCTTGCTTTTTGACAACATTTTTAAGGGGGGGAATTAGTGGTAATCCTTACATACTCTTCGGGGTCAATTTTGACATTTGAGAGTAATTAAGAGAAAAAAAAGTCAAAATATTATTTTACCAGGAAATTGCACGACTTTTCCTAAAGTCACGTAAAATGTCGAAACAAGTCAAAGTCAGTTTTTTTTTTTTTATGGAGCAGCGTTCACAGGGCAGTTTTAAACAGTATTGAGAACTGTCGATATTCCCACCACGGAATCATTCGTGTTATCTTTTTGAAGGTCATAGGTGGCATCTGGAATCAGTGAACGGGTAAAGCAGCATAAGAATGATCATCATAGAACTACAGTGGGCTAAATCCAAGATGACGTGAATGATTAAAAGTCAAGCGGACGAACGATCACATCAATGCTGGTCCAAAAAACGACGTTTATTTCCAATTTTGACCGATTAGGGTGAAGTCAAGTTATTCTCCGGGCTCATCGGTGCAACACGGGGCCAAGTCCCAATTACAAGACGGTCACGCCCGTGAAAGCAGGCTTCACCTTTCCCTCAAAAACATCCCAGAAAGTGACGCTACGTTACGAGCGCTTTCCTTGAATGTTTGTCATCATCATCATCATCATCTTCTCTCATGAAGATGAAGAGTATGTAAGGGTTACGTGAAAGTCGCGTGGACCAAATGTAAACTCATCCGATTGCTTGCGTTTCGTGACCAAAAGTGAAGATGATGATGATGATGATGATGATGATGATGATGATGATGATGATGATGTTGTTATGCGCAGAGGAAATGACGATGCACTGATACTTTATATCAAATGTATTTGTTTTCATATTCTAATGCTCATATTCTTATTCCACAGTATTGTGGCTCACAAGTCGTACAATGAAAAAAATGCAACTCCTTTATTAGCCGTATTCGTTCAACATGTGTTGTAAAATTCCAGTTGACCAAAATGTTTGTGTCGATGCAGCTTATCTGGAATATCTTTTTCTTTTCTTTTTTTCTTTTTTTTTACGTATGTAATACCTGCAGCAGCTTATTTGTCATTCACCTTCATTCATGTAGTATAACACGTTTTTGTTTTGTTTTGTTTTTACTAATTTTCCACAACACTGTTGCTGAGCATATAGAGTAAATAAAGATATATATATTTATACTTTAAATGCTTTCTGGTGTTTCTTGTCTTATTTTCATTCATATATATATATATTCTGATGAGCAAAATAACTGTAATTTTTACGCCAAAATCCTCGTTCCCGAATTGCGTTGTTGACAGCTCCAATAAGTTCTGGATGGATTACAAACTTCAGCTTGTAACGACACAAAATGCTTTCTTTTTACTTTAAAATGGTGTCCCTTAACTCATTGACTCGCAGCCATTTTCACTGAAGCAACCCCCTTTGCTCCCGGCTGTTTTACTGGATTGGGGGCTGATTTTGCAAGGACCACAGAATACTGTGTTCTATTGCTATAAAAACAAAAGAAAGATTAGAGTCTCTTCTTTCATCAGGAAAAAAAATAATAATATATATATATATATATATATATATATATATATTTTTTTTCGATTTGTTTCTGTTTTGCAGCAATTAGCATTAGAATATAGCTAAGTTTCATCATTATTCACAAATCTGTAGAAAAACACTGGCAAAAAGAGCTTTTTGCAACATGGCCCTGGTTGATCTTTTACACTCTGCTGCCACCCGCTGGCCATTTTTTAAAATAACTACAATTGCTTTAAGCAACTTCTTCAGGTCAGAGGCTACATTAAAGCCTTCTGTATGCTCTAGCATTAAAAAAAAGAAACATTTAAAAAACGTATAAATATGTTTTTGGGACCATGGCAATATTTAAAAGTTTTTATACGTTTTGGGGAGCAAATGAGCACAATTTTGCGTCGCATTGTGGCCAAAGCTACAATCGAATCAAAAATTCTCATCCTGACTTCTCTTAGTGTTGATCAACCGAAATGTGTTTGTGTAATGATTGTGACCGAGCAAATGGTGCGATTGCCTCCAGACTGGCCTCATAGTCACGTTTGCGCCTCCCTGCTTAACATTCTAAGTCTATCATTTGAAATAAATCCCCACAAGTGAAGCAATTTTGTTATTAGAAAAAGATCCACAAAAAGAGCATTCCTGTGAAATGACTGCAAATGCAGCCGCATCATCGCTTACCCTCAAATATATAAAGATTTGCTACGCTTCCAATTTTATTTTTGTGGAAAAGGAAACGATTTGAATTGAATTTGAGGCCAAACGACCCAAGCCAACTTCTATTCCTGAGGACATCGTGAATGACGAGGCCTCGGAGGTTGCAAGATTTCCTGCTCGGCTTCGATCTCTTTTCGTTTTCCACCTTGACCTTCCTGTTGATTCACGTTTGTCTTTGGGAATTCGTTCGCGCCGCTGGACGGGAATGCGGCGCTCCCGCGGACGCTGTGACGGCGCTTCCCGGCCGGCTTCCCGAGGTGTCGGCAGCATGTCGGGGACAAAGGAAGGAACTCTTCATGTTAATCACAACGGTCCGACTAAAGGACGCCACACGCGAGGCTTCCGATGGGCGCGCCCGCATGGAAAACCGTTTCAGATTTGATTCCATTTCCTTCATATAATAGTACTACTGTACTAGGAGGCGACAAACTTCACTAGTAAAACGAGTAAAACCACTCCATAGTCGTAGTTCGGCATTCACAAATGTTTCACCTCTTTGTGGATTTTTTTCATTCATCTCGTTAAATTGTTGCTTAATAAAAATATTTTTGAAACAATCACAGACCTTATTCATCATATTTGCAATTGCCTATTTGAAGATTTTGGTTTTCGCCATTCACAGAAATGCTCAACTAGTCACTGTTTTGGCGCCAACAACACTTTGGCACCATCTTGTGGCATCTCAAGGCAATTGCAAACCTTTCTCGAGGGACGTCAGTTATCAGTAACTTTCAATCAATCAATCAATCAATCATTTATTTGTAAAAGAAGAAGAGACAATTTAAAGCAGTAATCAATTGAAAGTAAAGTAAAATAAACGAAAGGAGCCAGAAACAAGTCAAACTTGTTTTGTCTGCCCCTGGTCAACACAAAAATTGATTGATTGATTGATTGATTAACTTTAATTGAAGTGTTTATTAAAAAATGTAACTGTGTTGAGAATGTTGTGAAAAGTATATGGACGCAATGTTTGGTATTTTGACATATTTCGGGCTGGTTTGTAACGCACTAAATGGGGCTTGGCGATGATGATGATGATGATGATGATGATGATTGTGCTTTTCGGATATCCTGCAGTGGATTTTTGTCACTGGGAAATCAACGCACGGGAAAGGTAAACGGATGCCCCTCATCATGGAAAATAACTGTTGCCAACACCAGCCTGTTGTTTGTTGCCAAATGAAAAAAAGAAAACAAGACAGTCACGACCCCCCCCCCCCTGTTCCACCCCCCCCCCCCCGCCCCCACCCCCCACCCCACCGACATCCTTCCCTTGTTTGTGCGCGTTGGCGTATTTTGCTGCTTACCGCCACGTAAACACGACGGATCCGGTCAGACCCTCAAGGAGACTCGGGTTCCCCTCTGACACACACAGTCTGCAACTGACCTCATTCCGTATTCAGAGTCCGTCGACTAGTACACGCTTTGTCCTTGCTCGTAAGACCATTCAGCGCACTGTACTTTTGGTACATTTAGAACAGATAAAAAATTTGTGATTAATCGCGAGTTAACTAGTGAAGTCATGCGATTAATTACAATTTAAATTTTTAATCACCTGACACCCCTAATTTTTAATATATATATATTTTTTAGAAAAAATAAATTAAATAATTGTAATTATTTTTTCCAATTTTTAATAATATATATTTTTTTTTTAAGAAGAAGATTTTTTTTTAATTAAGGGCGTCAGGCGATTACCATTTGTAATCGTAACTAATCGCATGACTTCACTAGTTAACTCACGATTAATCACAAATTTTATATCTGTTCTAATACAAAAAAAATTCTAGGTTTTCATACTCTTGTTAACAAAAGTGGGAAAAATGTTAAACTAATACAAATAGTTTGAATGAATTTTTGACGTCTATAGCCGTCAATGGCAGTGAATGAGTTCATAACGGTACATTAAGTATTCCATCACACGGGTTGACTTCTCTTAAATAGACGCAGAGCACGCTTAATTTTTCTTACATTGACACATTAAAACAAAGGAAAGTTCACCAAAATGCTAAAAAATTATTTATTAATTTAAAAATAAAGTCTTCTCACTCAACACCCGACATCTCCATATATGGGCGAATGAAAATGACCGTTGATGTTAGAGTAATTCTAAACGTCACCAAATGTACTCACTCTGGCTGGCCAGATTTCATTTTTATTTAGCAATCCAAAGAAATAGACGCTAGAGAAAGAATCCCATCCAAACAAAAATTCGGAGTAATGGGTGGTCAAATGGTGAGTGATTTAAAAAAAAAAAAAAAAAAAGTATTTATTCATTCATTCATCTATAAAATTTAAATTAGAAGTTAATCAAAATAAAAATTAATCAACATATGCCTTTATTTATTGGTTTATTGGATTTGGTTATTGGTTCACTACTCTTAGATTCGCCTATTTGCATTCACACACCCCCCCCCCTCCCCTATGAGCTTATTCTCCCTTATTTCCTGAAAAACTCACCTACTTGCTGTTCTTGTTGCTCAGGCTAAACTTTTGTCTTGTATATGAAAAAATAGATCTGAGCTGTCATCCTGTTGCATCGATAGGAAACTGCCATCCTTATGGCGTGCGTGTCAATTTCTGATTTTCCCCATTTGTGGCAGAGGCTTGCTCCCTGTACATTAGCAATACTTTGCTGCCATCTTGTGGCATCTATAGGAAATTGGACACATGGAAGGGTCTGTCCATTTTGCGCCTTTTTGCTGATGACACCACAAGCAAAGACAACATGACAAACCCGATTATGAATTACATTTTGATTTGGAGCTGGCCTAATGGGCCGCCCCGACGTCAACGAAAGTTGCCAAAATGATCCCTGACCGCCTCCAGAATGTGTCAATTGCTCAAGAGCGCCCGCCTGCTGGATGGAATCAATGCTCAGCCTGACTCGGCACGCACGTTCCTCTGATCTATTTTTGGCCGCGCTTGGACTCAATTAGTCCAAATGCGATGCGTTGGCAGGATCCCGCCCGGCACGCCAACAGCGCAATGTGTGTTGTGTTGCCATTTGGTCTAAAAATAGAAGCAGATGTTCCCGTTGCGCACACGCCTTCCCGCAGAGAGGCGCTGCAGCCGCTCGCACGGGTTACGCAACGCCGTCAATCGACATGTGGGAGGACACGGCACCGGCTTGGAATTTGTCTTTCTCGTTTGAAACGCATTCACCTCCACCAGTAGACGCGTTCCTCTCTTAAGGGACGTTCAAGAACATCATTTATCACAAGGGGATATTCCCCAGACGAACTATGGCAAGACATTTGCTAATTTATTTTGGACAATATCTTTTGTCATTTTGAGCTTTCCTTACCGAATGTTTTGTTTGGATTTTTGAACCATGACAATTCATTTGAAAAATAATATTATTTGATTAATCTTTTAATTTATCTTGCTAAGTTTTATATTCAGAAATGTAAATGTGTAAAGTCGAAACCTATTTTTTTTTCTTTTTTTGAAAGAGATGGATGCATATTTACGGTTCATCTCTACTTCCAAAAATAAGAAGACTATCAAGACCTTAAATTTGTGTTCTCATTTTGGTGTTTTTAATATTTCTTAGTTTAAGACCCCTGGGCATATTTTTTAGTTTAATTTATTTATTTATTTTATTTATTGTTACTATGAGATTGTTGTGTACTGTGATGATGTTTGTTTGCTTGATGTTTTCCATGTTTGGCTTGTGATTTCAATTTGTTAAATAAACTGACGTATGGTCTCGTGTACTGAGAGAACAAACTGTCAAATTGTGTTTTATCCTTAAGGTGGCACCAAACACACGGTTTTTGCCCCCAATTCAAGCTTTAAACAAACATGTATTACAATGTAAAAAAAATAATGACCAGGACATGTACACAGCATTTGTAGACACCGGTTTGTACAATTTATCAGCAAAAAAAAAAAAAAAAAAAAAAAGTTGATTAAGTGTTGAGTTTCTGAGAAAACACAAAAAAGATGACGCACAAAACTGAGGCATCAACTAAACAATTAAACATTGCATATTTCACACCAAAATGTTCAACTAAGCTTTACAATAAATCTCCACCAGCCTAAAGCTAACATAATGCCAAACACCATAGACGGGCTAATTGAAACTAGCATTGATGTTAAGGTCATTCGAAGCCTCCTCAACTCAACTTTATTTACACAGCATCTTAAGACAACCATTGCTGTGTACAAAATGCTGTACAAGGAGTAAAATTCAAGTCCTTCAAACAACTCCTGCTTAAAAGCATACATGCAGGAAGAAGTATTTGACAGTTCAACGAACAAGATGCAAGGCATGCCTGCTTCAATACAAAACTGTTCAACCGAACCACATACTCTGCTAGCTTAATGCTAACATAACATAACAAACTATTCATGGCATTAAAAAGGAGACAGATGCACTTTGCGTGCCAATCTCAAATCAAGAAACCTCACAAAAACTCAAGTTGATCTTCCAATACCTCACCGCCATACGACTCCAAACGTCGATGCTAAAATATACATGACAAAAACTAAACATCCAAACTTGAAATCAAACTCATGTTACTCACCGGGCCTTTGCTTCTTTGGTCCTGCCTGTCTTTGTTGTAAGCTAACTGTAGCACTCACTCACACATGCCACTCAAATGTTATTTTCCAGGTTGAACCGAACCATCCAGCAAAGTCTCATTACGTCCAGTTTTTTTTTTAAATATATATATTTTTTTCATCATGTCCTTCTTCTCTCAGCTCAGTCAATTGCACGTCATTATGGGTCTTACTTGACTAGCTCTGATTAACCAATCAGAGAACAGAAAAATGGTGACATCACTAACCCTTCGCGAGGGCGGAGAGTTGTCAATATGAATTTGTCATGCGTTCTGTCGGTATCCTGTGCACCCATATGTTTTGTATTGCATTATTTTATATTGTTCATGTACATTGTTATACTGTAATCGTTATTGTTCATGTACTTTATTGCAAATAAAGCATTACAAAAAAGTTGTCCATTTAAAAACCATTTGGATAAATACTTTCTGCATCTGCTGCTGGATATAGGAAAGTTGTCAAATCCTGAAATGTGTTTATGTTTTAAGTGTTTCTTTTTTTTTTAAGACCCCTGTTTTTTTTTATTATATATTTTCTTCTTCTTTGTATACTTTTGACAGATTGTTAAAAAAAATGTTTTTAAAGTTCTGAATCTGAAATCTGATTATTTACGATTGGTTAAAAAACAAAACAAACAAACAAACAAACCGCCAATTCTTTAGCCTCCGTGCGTGTTTTTAGGTGATAAACAATTTACTTTCCCTGGACGTTGTGCATGGAGGTACGCTTCCCCCTTGTGTTCACTACTGACATTGCAGCTGAAGTGAAATCCAATGCCTCGAAAAGCCACCAGAGGGCAGCAGCGCGTCGACAAGAACTTAAACTGTAACTAAACTACAAACTAAAAACAAAAATGTCGTCGTCTTTTGTCGTTGTTGTTGTTTTTCGGTGTCGTGTCCAGGATTGCCTGTCGACACAAGTGACAGCTTTATAGGGATTTTTATTTTCCACTCCAATGTGGAGAAACAACACAAACGAGCCTCACACTTAATAAATATCTTTCTATTAAACGCCTGGCACTCAATAAATGTCCTTCTATTAAAAAAAAAATAATAATAAAGACACGCGTCAAAGAGGAAAAGTGCTGTCTGTCAGTGGACACTTGTAAATATTTTGTAGGCAATAAAGCGACATGGTCAAACATTTATGAGCCAATTAGTCACCTGACAAATGAATGAGCCCTTGCAACAAACCAAATGATTTTCAAACCATTTGAAAGTCGTCCACGTGGCTCGTTTTGCATGCTGGATTTTGGGCGAGGATTTGCCATGACGATCCTGTCGCTCTCATGGGGGGGGGGGGGGGTGCATGAGTGGTGGAGGGGGGCGGGGGGTGTCTTCATCCTTGTAACCGGAATTAGCTGTGAAGTGCGACCTTGAGGTGTGAACGTAGCGCACGGTTCAAGGGAGGGGGTGGGCAAAAAAAGGAGGTGTGCTGGGGGGGGGGGGGGGGGACTGGGGGGGCTCTCCCATACTTTGCACCTCGTTTGCATGTGAATATGAGAGCAAATATTGGAAGCGTGGAACTTGCAAACGCGCACATCCAGTTCGTTAAAGAGGACATTTCGCGGCAATCTTCTTATCAGATGAAAACTTTCGGCTCCCGACCCTGACTCAGTCTTTTCGTAACACTTTTCACAGTGAGGACGCACAAAGTGCTTCACAATCAAACACACGAACACGCCATTTTAAAGTTAAGAGAAGAAAGCACATATGTTAGCCTATATGTATATTTTGAACTTTTTGGGGGGGAAAGAAGGTATGTATTATTATATAAATGTATTATTTTCTTTATTTTCACTAATACGAAGTGTATCCATGTCGATAAACAACTAAATACAAGTGAAAATTAAGCTTATGTACCAACGTACATTCTAAAAACAGTTGGATCAAAAACGATGTGTCAAAAATGAACCGATCCTCCACTTGAGCCTATTTGACCAAAAGTAAAGAAATGAGTCTTTTAGGGTAAAACAACTCATAAATATTGGTCAGATCCTGTACTCGAGTCAAAAAATGGGGTCATTTTGTATAAAACAACCCAGAAAGTTGGGTCAAATTGACCCATAAAGTGGATCGGTCCATTTTTTTTATCCATAATTGGATTACCTTTGACCCGACTGTTTTTTGAGTGTCTAATAAATAATATTCAAAGTTTGGGGTCACTTAAGAAACGTCCTTATTTATTTGAAAGGAAAACACCTTTTAGCCTGCATACCCTAATGTTCTTTATTTGAGAAAAAAATAATTTTCCAAAACAATTTAAAAAAAAAATAGTTAAAAAAGTATATAAATGTTGGGGTAACATTAGAAGTAGGCCTATCCGTATTTTTTCAAAATATATTAAATAAATCAGACCGAGTCACTGAAAAAAAAAGCCTTTAAAAAAAATAATAATAAAAAACGGTATGTTTTCATGATTTGGGTGATGACGAACTTTTATTTATTTGTTCATTTCTGTGTGCACAATTTTTGTGGCCTGTGCGTTGGCGCCTTTCATCTTAATGAATGAATTTTGGGAGGAGGCCCACTGTCACCTGATGACGATGTGTGTGTGTGTGTGTGTGTTTGGGGAGGGTGCGAGATGGGTGCGGGGGGCGGGGGGGGGGGTCACTTTCATTTGGATGCAAATGCGCCACGGAGTTGACGTCAAGGCGGCTGGCTTGCATGCAGACTTTTAGTGGCATCTTGTCAAGCAGCCGCAAGCACATCATGTGCATGAGAACGCCGGCAAACTGCACGGACTACAATTAACAACAAAAAACGAGGGGGGCCCCCCCCCATTTCGGACCACTACTTTCACGAGGATTCCCTTCTTTTTCCAGCCCATTCCAAGCATGCGCCCGTAGACTCGTTCCCTGTCCAAGCTTCGTCCTGCAGCAGCGCGAGCCAAAGCCATGTATGTGGGCTACCTCCTGGATAAAGACAGCGGCATGTACCACCAAGGCCCCGTGCGGCGCTCCAGCATCAGCCTGCCCCCCCAAAACTTCGTGTCGTCGCCGCAGTACCCCGACTTCAGCGGATACCATCACGTCCCCAACGTGGACTCGCACGGCCACGGCCAGGCGGCGGGCGGCTGGGGGGGCCCGTCGGCGTACGGAGCCTCCCGGGAGGACTGGGGGGCCTACGGCATGGTGCCCCCCAACCCGCTGCAGGCCGCCCCCGTCAACAACTCGTCGCCGGCGCAGGTGTCCTACTGCTCGCCCGAGTACGGCCACATGCACCCGCCGCCCGCCTCCGCCCTCTTGCAGCCGCCGCCGCCGCCGCCCACCACGGACGACGGGAGCGGCGGCGGCGGCGGCGCGGGTGCGAGTGGCGGCGGCGGCGGCGGCGGCGGCGGGAGCGCGCACTTGTCGCCCGACCGAGAAAGGCGCAACTCGTACCAGTGGATGAGCAAAACCGCGCAGTCCTCCTCCACAGGTGAGAACCTCACAAAACAAATCATTCCATCAGTAAAGGACTGCAGGGATTGCAAAAAGTACGCGCCACAAAAAGGCCTGCAGGGATCAAATTAATATGACAGCATTTTCAAATCTCTTTCGTGTACTTATAATACGGCAAAGAACCGTATGGTTTCTAAAAGTTATTTCCGACGCAGGTTGCCATATTTGGTTCCACACCGATGTATTCATTTATTATTATTATTATTATAAAATTGTGTAGCCAATAAGTGACACCATAATAGCTCACAGAACCATATTGTTTTTTTAAGTTTTAAGTTTTTTAACTTTTCAAAAGGATTTAATAACAGGGTGTAACCTTGCCTTAATAACCATAGTTGGTTACTAAAAAAAAAAGAAAAAAGCAATGTCTTTTAAAGAGTGTATTGTACATTCTTAACATGGCGAAGTCTTATATTTGGTTCCCAAAAGGGATTTTCCCCTCTTATAACAAATTTTATTTTCTAATGTGCTCTTCAAAGTGATTTTTTTTCTCTTAAATAATAATAAAAGAGTGTACCTTGCCCCTTTAGACCAAGGAACCATATTTGGTTATTAAAAGTCATTGAGGCCCATTAAAAGAGTGTTTTACACTACAAAAGTGCATGCTGTTTATTTTATTAACGTTTTGTCATGTTCCCTTGTTGAAGAGTATTTTGTAATCTTATGGCACAAAGATCCATTTTTGGTTCCCAAAAGTCTCCTTCCTCTTATTTAACATGTATTTGACATTCTTAATATGATGAAAGCGCATGTAGGCTATGACACCATTAGTAGACTAAGGACGCAGATTTGGTATAACTAAATAATTTATTAAAATGCACTCTTATTAAAGAGTGATTTCACACCCATAAAAGGACATGAGAATGATCTGACCCTTCTAAAAGGGTGTCTTTTAATGAAGTCAAGAACCATATTTGGTTCCTAAAAGTTATTTTCTCCTTAAAAATATACAATGTATTTTGAGAACTGAACTTTAAAACGAGACGAAGCCATTTTTGGTTGTTGTGCATTTTTCCATCCTTAAAGGCCAAGGACGCATGCTGCTGCATGAAAAATGGCCTTATTAAACCGTGTACGGCCATAATAGGACAAGGAACCACATTTGGTTATTGAAAGTTATTTCCCATATCAAATAGTGCATCCATTTTTGCTTTTGCTCCATGAATTTTCTCTTGATAAAAATATATTTAATTCTCTGAAAGAGACTCAGCAACCATATTTGGTTTCCAAAGGTTATTTTCCTTCTATGGCAGAGTGTATTTTTACACCACATATTATATATATATATATATATATATATATATTTTTTTTTCAATTTTACTTTATTTTGTTACCCTTGAAACTCTTAAAAGGACAAGGAAAAATAATATATCACCCTTTCAAAAACACATTTTTACTTACTTGAAAAGACAACAAACCATATTGTGTGTATTTGATTCTTCACAATGATTTTGTCTATTTAAAGAGTGAATTCCCAGCCAGTCATGGGTTTAAAACAATTTTTTTTGCTCCCTGGCTGGTAGTTTTCCTCAATAAAAGGGCATCTTTGTCAATATTTTTATGTCATTGAATAGTGTCTTTGTAAATTCTTAAAAGGGCAAGGAGTCATACAGTAGTGGGTTCCTAAAATTCATTTGTCAATGTTAGTAAGCCCACATTCCATATTGGACTCCCTTTAAGCTCAAGGCCCAAATTGCTCCAAGGATACAAACGTGCTGAAATAAATCAACTAGTGAACATTAACTGTACACATAAACGCATGACTAATTAGCATTGCTAACAACAAACATCAATCAAAAAGCTATTTGCAAGAAAATGATGACTCATGAAATTGTTTACTGCAGGAGCTCTATCTATCAGTTGGGCAACCAAATCATGCAAAATGTTCATCTTTTTTTGAAGCGACAAAACCAGTTTTTTGTTTCTTCATCAAAAATGATCAATGAAAACGTATCTTAAGTACTAATCTAATAATAACAGTAATCTAAATTTTTAAAATGACTAAATCAACACGTTATCTCACATTCAATGGTTGATTTTGTGTGTCTTTTTCTATTATTTATTATTTTTGCCTGAATTTTCTACCATTTTAAATGACTTGCAAGACTGTAATAAACGACTATCGGTAAAAAAAAAAAATTAAAAAGTAATTAATGACACAATTTGACATGTTAGTTGTGGATTTATTAATCTGGTATAAAAAAAAGACTATAACTACAAACTATTATAATTATGTATTTATTTTATTGGAAGAGTAGTTGGTTAGAATGAAATGAAATTACATTTTAAATATAAAACCAATCATTATTGTATTATTGAAATAAACGATTTTTAGATAATTAATGTGTTTTTTAAACTTGTTTTTATGTATCCATCTTATTCCATTATTGGTTAATTCATATATTGCAAATAAATAAAAAAATTAAGACAGCTTCCAGTATTATAAATAATTTGACATGCATTTTATTGGATTAAATAATTGGTTTGAATAAATTATGATTAAATGTATTTTTTATATATATTTAGTTTGAGTCACTATTTTTTTTTAAATAGAATGAATTTTTATTATCAAAATTAACTCTTTTACATAGTTTAAGTTCGTTTTTACTATTTATTGTGAATATTAAAAAAAAATTGGTTTGAATTGGTTGTAATGAAATAAATAAATAAAATGGCCATAAACAATTTGAATGGTCATAATGTTATTAAAATGACCTATTCCCCACGCTCTTTTATTTTTTATTTTTTTTTATAATTGCATGTAGCCTACTTGTTTTGTTTTTTCAACCTCGTCATCGAATGACTTTTCGTTGTAAGAATCCAATGTGGCCCTTGAGCACCCAAAAGTTTGCTGGCCTGATCTCTTCTGAAAAGCTCAATGAACGAATCCGAGGCCCGCGACCGACGTGTCTTTTACCTTGACGAAGAGAAGACGGAGACAAAAAAAAAAAAGGGGGGGGGGGGGAGAGGAAAGAAGGCGCGGAGCCGCGCGGCGTCCATGCGTGGCAAGTCACGTGACTTGCTTTCGTGTTTGCTGTCCGCGCGCGTGTGCGCGTCAATCATATCGTGTGGCGGTGCGGCTGCTCGTCGACACCTCGCCTCACTTTTGATATGCAGATGCGGTCGCGTTTCCTCTCTCCGGGTCAGAGCGGGATGCTTCTTGCACCTGTGCAGCGCATTTTTTTTTTTCCTGTGGTCGACGTTGTAAAAATACTGTGAAAGCGTCAGTATGTTTCAACCGCCTCATCTTATTTCACATACGCCACAAATCCATGGACGCCGAGTGGCGAGTTGTGTCAATTGGAATCAAGGATCATTTCATTCAACTTATAGTTCAACTTACTGTACAAAGCGTTTGCGGCAACAACAACAAATGCCAACAATGTGTCAGTGTTAAATTTTGGCACAAATTTGAGCGAGATTCATGCCAGCTGATGCACATGATTTGCTTTTGTGGGCCACATAAAATGAGGTGGCGGGCCAGATGTGGCCCCCCGGTGTTGAGTTTGACACAGGTCAGTTAAATGAATGGGGGCATAACATGAAAGGCAATTCATTTGAATAAATCATTACTGTAAGGAAAACGGGACTTTTATTTTCAATTCGTTATTTTACTCTCTTCCAAGTGTAAATATTAGCCTACTCTAAAACGGATTCTATTCGGTCCCACTCTAAAAAGAGTCAAATTTACTGTGCGCAATTTAATATTCTTGGGCAGCAAATTGCTATTTTTTTTGCGCATGATGTCACTTTTATTGTGTGTATTATTGTTTTGTTTTAGCGTTAATCTGGGTTCTTAAAAATAATCATCATTTTGACTGCTCCACCCTCCCTCTCGCGCAATGGACTCGCCCATCGTCTCACGGCAGACTTGAGTCAGGAAAACCAAAATAACTTGTTGGTGCGGTTGTGGAGGAAATTAAGCCATAGATGCGCTGCATTTATTCAAAAAGTTTGCACCAAAGAAATGCTAAATACGATTATTATTATTATTAAAACGTTTTTTACCATCACAAGTCAGGTTTCCATCCAATTTCAGTTTCAAACATTTTGTGAAAATGCGCAAAACGGACATGCGACTTCTGCCCGTTTCCATCCGTTCTTCTTTTGCAAATATGGAGAGGGGACTCCGCCGCTGTAGGTGGCGCTATACACCGTAGAGATCACCAGTATTTTAAAAGAAGAAGACGACCAGGAAGTGACTGCGCCGTGCGATGACGTCGTATGAGTTTTCTTTTGAAATTCTTGATAAACCGTAGCGTTTCTTTGCTGTTTTCCGCCTTAAATTGTATTCATATTCGCTTCTTTAATTCATTCCAAAAATATTTCAGTTTCGTCATCCCCCCCAAACCTTACTTTATCCTCCACCGTTGCTTTAGGACTACAAATGTACGTGTGACGTAATATCCGGTCAAAACGTGTGACGTGTATCCGGTCTTGTCAGCGTTAATTTGCCAAATCCGCCCCCTCCAAGCGTAAAAAGTTTTTTTTTTGCGAATTTTGGGCCCTTTTTCTCGAATGACCAGTGTTGCCATTCAGTTTTATTTTTGCATTTCTTGAAAATTCCAATAAAAATGGGTGGATGGAAACCCCGCCGCCGACTGGTTTCATCTGCTGGCTTGTTTTGCATGTGCGCGTGTGCGCGTGTGTGCGTGTGCTGCAAAGTTGAAAAATCCCGGCAAGTGACTTGGCAGGTCCACATCAAAGCGCACCACATTTGCATATGTGAAGAGCAAAGAGCAAAGATGCGGATTTGATGCTGGCAGCTGATAGGGCCGGTCCAGGCATGCCCAAGGCCGGCAGCCGCTTTCCAGTCCGACCGGGCCCGGCGGCTCGCGTCTGCGCGCTCGCTTTCAAGCACGGAACAAAACCCAAGTCAAAAGCCAACTTTACAATTGTGAAGAATTCCAAAAATGTGCCGAGTAGATATGGTTTGAATCATTGGAGTATGCAAAGTAGCATCGGCTCTGATTGGCTGTTAGCAAGCAAAAGCATGAGACACAGCAAAGTCGTGCAAAATCAAATCAAATTGTCATTCTTGAGTCAACGAAGCTCAGTCTGGCCATGCTCCCAGTTAGCTGCATGCTAGCATAGCATATCCTTGATTCAGTCAAATTTTCGTGAGAATCGAAACACCTCAGATAGCAACTTCCAGTGAGCTTGAATTCCGAATCGTCCGCTTTATGTACCAGCATTTACCGATGGAGCTATAAAGCTTCGTTAGCGGTGGTTCACAATGTTGACGCTAGCCAGTGCGGTGCGCGCTGCGATGCTAACCTCAGCGAACGTGTTTTTCCTTGCCGTATGAGTATAAAGCGTAATTGCGCATCCACTACAGTAGGTGGCCTCGCTGCAATATGATTGGCTGCCGTGTGGCGAGAAGGATAGGACGCACACAGCTAGCTTTTCAACAACTGTTCCACCACTTAATACTTAATATATGACATATGAAAGTTGTTGTGAAGTGAAATTGACATCATTTCCGCCACGCAACTCGTGTAAATGTAGCGTTTGTGAATGGCAGCTACGTGATAAGCGCAAGTGCATGTTTTTGTTTTCCATGTGTCCGGCCGGCGAAGGGAAGACAAGGACGAAGGAGAAGTACCGAGTGGTGTACACGGACCACCAGCGGCTGGAGCTGGAGAAGGAATTCCACTTCAACCGATACATCACCATCAGGAGGAAAGCCGAGCTGGCCGTCAACCTCGGCCTGTCCGAGAGACAGGTGGAACACACCGCATATTTATTGGCTTATGATTGGATTTCATCTCCAATAAGCAGTCGAACATTTCTGGTTATATTATAATAATAAGGGTTTTATTGCCTTGATAAACATTTTTTTTTAAATGATTATTGTGAATAACAAAATATATAACATCCAGGTTTATTTCAATGTATACATTTTTTTCCCTATATATATATTTAAGGTTAAAATTTTGACATAAGATACATGCCATTATGTACATTATAGATGACGCACTGCATTACAGTGAATAAATTTTTTTATTCAAAAGATATATTTTTAACACAATTTTCATACAAGTTAGCAATAAGACCTTTTATTCATTTATTTAGACTGTACTATATTTGTATGTTCTTCTTGAAAAGAGTTAATGAAATAAAAATACAAATTAAATATACAAAATAAAATAAAATGATATTAAAAAATTAAAATAATAAACTATAACAAGACAGAACATACAAAATAAAGATTATTACAATTAAATCATATAAAATAAAAATTACAGTTAGAATATAAAATACAATCAATTAAAATAAGATTTAAAAAAATTTTTTTTTAATAAATACAAGTGTCAAATAAAATGGTAAAAAAAATAATGTAAAACTAAAAATAATTATTAAATAATCAAACAAAAATAAAAATAAAATGCAGAAAATATAAGATTAAGTGAAAAAGGAAAATATGATATATATTTTTTCTCTCCAAAAAAGTAGAGAAACTCAAACAACCAACTAAGACAAACCTAAAATGATATCCGTGTGTGTCTGTTGGCCGCAGGTAAAGATCTGGTTCCAGAACCGGCGCGCCAAGGAGCGCAAGCTGATTAAGAAGAAGATGGGCCAGTCAGACGGCAGCGGGGGCTCCGTGCACAGCGACCCGGGTTCCGTCAGCCCCTTGCCTGTTCCGGGCTCGCTCAGTCCCACGGACATCCACGGCGCCCTGTACCCTACATCCCACACTCACCCTCACCCTCACCCTCAACCTCACCCTCACACTCACCCTCACCCTCACCCTCACCCTCATTCCCATCCTCACCCGCACCCGCACACCCACCCTCACCCTCACCCTCAGCCCCCTCCAGCACAGGCCATGAGCACGTTGCCGTCCATCAGGAATATACAGCAAGTGACTGTGAGCCAGTAATGTGGCACCAAACACGCGCAACCAAACGGAGCACTCCGACACGCTGCAGCAGAACTCTTCACACAGCATACTTGGCTTTTTTTTAATTTTTTTACAATAGTTCCATTAACTTAGGAGGTGGAGGAGGAACGGGGAAAGGGGTTTGGGGGGTTCCAACTTCCAAAGTTTGACATTGTGAATTTTAACGAGATATAAATGTTTTCTGGATGTGATGTCTTTGTGAATAAAAAAAAGCAACTCAGGGAATAATCATGTGAAATTTTGAAGTGTAAAAAAAAAAAAATGTGGATGACAATAGTATAGAATGGTGTTTTTATGTCAATGTTAACAATGTATATAAAATACTTTTTTCGCAGAATTTGTGGAGTTGATCCATTTAAAAAGAATCATATTTAAAATGGGGTAAATTGTTACAGAATTTTGTAATTGACTGTGTATTTTTGATTTTTTTTGCATTAGTTAAATATAAACACATAATAAACAAGAGATCTTCTAAATACATATATATTTTGAAGTAATTATTTTAAAAGTAAAATGTATATATATATATATATATATATATATATATAATATATATAAATGTAATCCAATAATTTTTTCAATGCGCAATATTACCATTACCACCAATGAAAATGACTTATTCAAACTTTAATACTTGGCACTATATATTTCTTGAAAATATCCTGGTCCCGATGGGTATTCTGTGGAATTTTATAAAACAGTTTTCTGCCGTGCTTGCTCCATTTCTAATTGAAATAGCTTCTCAGAATTTGAAACAGGATTTATAAAGGAGAAGCACTCTTTCTTAAATTTTAATATACTTTACAATTTTTAAGTAATGAGATGGAGGGAACCACTGGTCTCGAAGAGCAATTGACTTTATGCGTGGATTTGTGTGTTTGTCCGATGTGGAGGACGAGATTTGCTCCTGACTCATGAAGCCAGTTTTTTGGCCAAGTTTGTTTTTTTGTGCTCATAGCGACGTGTTTGCATTTAGATCTGAATATTAGACAAGATACTTGAGTTGCGGCAGCCCAGCTATGCAACAGGTTCCCATCAAAAGCAGTGCATGGATATTTAAAAGAAATCAGAACTTGCTCATTTTGAAAAAAAAAAAAAAACATTCATGAGGTCTACTTTTGCTATTAAAACAGAATGACTGAAAAAGAGAGACGGAAAAAAATAAGCTTACCTATGAAATATTACTCCTGGTTGTGATTGTACAGCGTTGCATACGCAATGTGCAAGCCTCCTTTTTTGGGGGGGTTTTCGTCACATGCAGCTCTTGGGTGGCAGGCAAACTCCTTTTTGCACAAATAACATAAATCCACACTTTTACCAAGGCTTCCATCAGGTAGTTGAAAAGGAAATTGGACTCCCATCAGTCCTAGCGACACACTTTTATCTGATTTCCTGTTTTGGTAGCCGCATGGTTAGCTGAGCTCTGACGTGTGCGTCGGTGTGGCGTAGCGGTAAATCACAACACCAACAAAGGTTCCCTGCTTGTGTTTACATATATATATATATTATATATTTTTAAATACATATACATTTGGTGTCTTTTTAAATGCAGCAGAGGCCTGCATTTAGTAGACTGTTTAATCATTAAATCAGTTAAGTTGACGTTTTGGGGGTTATTTCTGTGACATGAGTGATGTGAAATATGTGCGCAGCTAACAAATTAGGCCCAGTTAAGTCAATTGCATCGTGCACCTTGCAAGCCCCACATAATAAATGTGTTCAAGAAATATTCATCATTCTAAATGGAGTGCTTGGGTCAAGAGGGTCAAAGTACTTGGGATTATTTATGAGAGCGCCTCTGTCTTTTCATTCAAACATGACCAGCAGTTTTGAGGAAAACAAAGATGTAGCCTTAGCAAGCTCTTCTACATTCATGAAAAACAGGAAATGTTTTTATTCTTCATATTGCCTCATTTCATTTATATTTTTCATCTGAATTTCCTATGAATATTTTTTTTCAAATATCAATTTGTAACAAAGAAAATCGATATTTTGTGTCAAGTGATACAAAAAAATCCACTAGATCCATCTGGATTATACAACAACAAAAACTCTTGTCATTGAACAAATATCATGATTTGAATGTTAAATGTTCACTCATCTCGTCTGCCTGACCTTCTCCCCTGCGTGCTCGCTCTCGCGCTCGTACGTGCAAGCGTGCGCGCGCGTCTCCGTGAGTGACGTCACGTCTCGCTGCCCCAACATGGCGGACTTTGATACCATTTACGAGTTAGAAGAAGACGACGAAGACGAGCGTGTCGTCATCGAGGAGCGCTTATCCAGATACTGCCCGGATCCCGTTGTGATGCGCGGCGCCGGACACATCACAGTGTGCGTTTTTTCCCTTTTCCGTGTCTTTGTCTTTGTCTATGTCTCGTCAAGGTGTCGTGTTTTGTTGCTGTCACTTTTGCGTCTGGTGGTTTGTGTAGCCGCTAGGTAGCTAACTAGCCCACTCGGAGAAGCAAAAATGTCCCTCGGGGTGTTGTTAGGACACGAAGCGAGCGTCTCCAGCACCTGGCGTCACTATGGCAACCGTTAACTTTTGACGCTGTTGTACGGTGCGGTCTAGCCGGCCGAGGACGTTGTCGTCAGCGGGTGACGTACGGTGACGTTAGCAGCCGAGCTCACCGACACGTCACGTAAACTCGTTTCACTTGGACGTCAATTTGACGTTATAAAGTCGCGTACGTTGATAAAACGTCGCCCCGTCGTTTGTTGTGACGTCATCGGTTGCGACCTCAACTGCCATCGCTGTAGAAGCCGACCATAACAAAGGTGTCAAAACAAGTTTCTTTTTACTGATTCAATAGCGTTTTTATTTATTTTAAAGGAGTTTTCTTCAATGGACTTATTTTTTAAATTGTAAGGGCATTTTTTCCTTTGTTGTATAGGATTTTTACATTTTGGAATTCTATTTTAGATTTCAAAGAAAATCTTGAATGGAATTATGTTTTGCATAGTAATTTTAAAAATGTGATTACATTTTTAAATTAGAGGATTAAAAAATGTCATTACTGAGAAATATTTCTTGCATGCTAATAGAATTGGAAATATTGATTATTTTATAAGATATTTAGCTTTAGGTGTTTATGTATTCAATGACTTATTTTGCAAAACGCTAGTAATAATATATTTTGAATATACCATTTTTATGTCTTATTTTATAGAACGTTCTTTAATTGTATTCATATTTTTAATTTATATTTGTATAATGTACAAATATACATATGTATGTTTGTATTTATATGCCATTTTTATTCATTTAATTACATTCATTTAATAATACTTAATATAAAATATTCTTTGAGTTCTTATTTATTTAATGATATTGTGTAAGATATTATTAAATAATGTACTTTAATATTATTTTTTAAATTTCATGTCTTATTTTGTAGAATGTTGTATGCATTTAATGGATTTGGTTTATATTTATATAATAGACATTTTATTTAACGACTCATTGTAGAGAACATTATTGATCTTTTGATTTGTTTAATGACTATTTTCGTATAATTATTTTTAGATGGAACTTGTATTTAAAGGCATATTTATTGAATGGATTTCCGCCCCCATGACACTGGAGTGTATTGACAATTGTGGCCAGTGGATTTGTACATACAGTATTTAATTTTGTACTTTTTTTTTTATGCAGTGCGAAATGAACACTTATTTCTATATTCCTTTTTTTTTTCCATCATTTTCTCTTTATTATTTCTATATCGCTAATGTACGTTATCTCTCTGTGTTTGCAGGTTCGGGCTGAGCAACAGATTCGATAGCGAGTTCCCGTCCATTCTCACGGGAAAGGTACATTTGCACGTTTGGCGTTTTCTTGCACTTTCCACTCACTTCCAGTTGAACAATTAAAAGACTCAGCGCTTCTTTTGTCTTCCCCCATTCAAAATGTCCCCGCCAGCTGATTGGTCGCGTGCTCGCTGGCCCCATCAATGAGTAAGCCGCCGCCAGGGGGGGCCCCGGGTCCGTCCGCGGGGTCCGACTCCAGGTGACGAAATAATGCGAGGGCCAGAAGAAAAGGGAGCGCTTCCTGGGTCAGACGCAGGAGCACAAAAAGGCTGCAGGGCCGCGCGCGGGGCTGAGGGAAGTGCGGGGCAATAAAGCGCACCTCCGCCATTGTGAAGCCGGCCGACATGTGATGGACGAGCTCACAATTATGATGATTGAAGGGTGCGCATCAGGCCCTGCTGGGCTTTATTCCCAGCTCTTTGCTTGTTTGCAAAGAGACCTTTGCATCCTGTCATAAAAGATTACGACCCCCTTTTATGGCGTACAGACTCGGGGCCAGGAATGAGGATCCATTCAGCTCGGCGCTGGTTAGCACTCCCGCCTGCCCGCCCGCCCGCTCGCCTGCCGCAGCCACAGGCCGCACTTCTGCCGCTTATCTCGTCCTTTGAGGCCTTGGACACGCGCTCGCAAGGCCGGGGGACGACATTACGAGACCGCATCGACGCAGAAAATGTCTGACTTGCCGTTGCTGCTGAGATAATAAAAAATAGCCCTCAGAGAGTCTTGATACAGTCAACCTCCGTTATAGTGGCGTTCATCTTTCACACACACCCGCCATATTGTCGATTTTATGCAAAGTGTTTTGTTTTTCAACATTACAATGTATGTCTGCAATCACATCTGGGGTTGCGGATTTATATCTCGGAGAAGTCGATGGTTTTTCTAGATACATTTTTGGGGGACAGAAATTGCGTTTTTTCCTCAGATTTCAGTTGACTCAAACATCCGTCCAATCGATCAACATTTAATGCGTTCGAATTCCTCTCCCCTGAATCCTGAAAAGCGCCGAGGCGTCAAAATTTGGAAGTAAAACCCGCTGTTGGTTTGTTGGGCAGGTGGCGCCGGAGGAGTTCCGCACCAGCGTGGGTCGCGTCAACGCCTGCCTGAGGAAAAACGTGCCGGTCAACGTCAAGTGGCTGCTGTGCGGCTGTCTGTGCTGCTGCTGCACGGCCGGATGCAGCCTGTGGCCCGTCATATGTCTCAACAAGAGGGTCAGAGCACAAAGGCCGATACTCCGGCGCCACAAATAGCACTTTTCTTTCCGAGCTCATTGGTGTTCTCTCCTACCGCAGACAAGAAGGTCCATTCAGAAGCTGTTAGAATGGGAGAACAACAGATTGTACCACAAGGTAGATAACCTTCCTCCCTTTCCGTCTGTCTGGGAAATGTTGATGTGTGTGTGTGTGTGTGTGTGTGTGTGTGTGTGTGTGTGTGTGTGTGTGTGTGTGTGTGTGTGTGTGTGTGTGTGTGTGCGCGTGCGCGCATGGACATAAAAGAAGCCCTTCAGTATGTCTGGCCACAGTTTGACCTCACACACGCCAGACAGCCCTGCTATCTGTGTGTGTGCGTGCGTGTGTGTGTGTGTGTGTGTGCGTGTGATGGATGTATTGATCTGCTCTTTTCTGTCCAGCTGGGCCTGCACTGGAAGCTGAGCAAAAGAAAATGTGAGAGCAGCAACATGATGGAATACGTAAGTAGTCATGAGGCATATTCATCTTTTACTCCCAACTCAAAAATTGGGCCGATCCACTTCAGGGGTCAACTTTCTGGGTTGTTCTATACAAATGTTTGACCCAAGTAAAGGATCTGACCCAATATTTATAAGTTCTTTCACGCTGAAAGAACCAATTCTTGACTCAAAGTAGAGGCTCGGTCCATTTTTGACCCATAGTTGGGTTACTTTAGACCCAATTGTTTTTAGAGCGTGAGCTTAGCCATATGAGCAAAAAAGTCAAGCAGGCAAATGTCATCTGAAGGTGCTTTTCTATTGGCTGCTGCTAGATGACATCACTTCTATGTGACACACTTTCAAATGTCTTTATTCTGGTTAATGTATAAATATGCTGTACTTCAAATAACATTTAAAATCATCCCCAAAGGCTCACATGTATTAAATTAATTTCCAAAGACTAAAACAAAGGACATTTTCGATATAATTATAATTAGTTTGTTAATTTTGTAAACATAAAATGTAGTTTGTTAGTTTTTTTTTACAGCATTTTTGTCTTTTTTTAATTTTATGTCGTTAACAAAGTTGTTTGAGTTTGTTTTTTTCATTAGTTTTCATTAACTTAAAAAACCTTGCTCCCATCATAGTTATCTACATTTAATCCATTAACTTTTTATTTATTTAAATGTTTTATATATAAATACTGTGAAATTAGTTAAGTGCACACACGTGGTGCGCCGGTGCACACAAGCACTGGAAATTGAATATAAACTTTTCATGCCTTGCAACTCCATTTTGTGAAATATGAATTTAACGTCTCGAATTACAATTAACTGCTCCGGAATTAAAAGTAACGCAATTTGGTTGTTTGTGTGTGCGCAGGTGATTCTTATAGAATTCTTACCCAAGTATCCAATTTTGAGACCAGACTGAAGATGCTGCCTGCACCCCCTTTTTCCTCTTCAGTGCCTTGTCAAAATGGGAAAGAAAAAAATAATCTGGGAAAGAAAAAAAATAATCTCGTAACCAACCCCCCCCCAGTACAGCAGCTGTACGTGGAACTCTTGCCACATTGTCACTTTGCTTTTGAGCGCATTTTGCACAGCCAATGAGTAAACCCCCCCCCCCCCCGTTGCACTCCTGTTTCATTTCGGGGGTTAAAAACTGGTGAAAATGAATTTATACCCCCAGCAAAAGACGTTACGGCCTAATGTTTCTTATGTAGTTTATAACATGGAAAGTTTATTCAATGCTGCGCTGGCTTTTGTTTCAACCCTCGTCTTTTCCTTCCCTCTCTGTAAATACTGTTAACGTCAAATGTCCATTGTTTACATCATAGCGGTTTATTTGTTTGTCGTCGTTGCCAATGAATTGCTGTACTATAGTTTTTCGAGTTCGTACGGAACTGTTTACCTTGTAAGCCATACACAGCATATGTAGTTGAAGAGAACCTAATACGCGCGCGTCACAGTATTGAAGCTGTCATGTTTGCCAATAAGGGAGAATGGAACCCTTCATGTGTCATCATTTGGTTTTGTTCAGTTCACGGGTGTCAAAAGTCGGGCCCAGGGGCCCGGGTTGATCATCCCACTAATGCAAATCGTGTCATGTCTTTTTCTTTTTCTGAAATGGATGTTTGCATTTGAGCAGAAAATCTGTGCCGAAATGGAACGTCTTCGTGTTTTTCTTTTTTAACTTGCATTATTACACTAAATGCTTATTTTTGTAAGGGTTGCATTTCTGATCAGATTCGGCAAATTTCCGTTAAATTCCCAAGGGAATTAAACTAAGGATTTTGGAAATACTCCAAATGAGAAACTTTCCATGGATGAATTAGGGGTCATTTAAAGGAAATGTATTTTCCCGTAAGCGGGTATCTCTCCTTGCCCACAGGCGAGGGCATTGCACAAACTTAAAGTGGAAGTAAAAACAAAAAACAAAAAAACTTTGCAATAATATGTTGTCTGTATCTCACTATTCTAAACACGGCATTCTAATTAATACTGCGTTGGTGGCATAATTAAAAATGAACTCAAATCTGCTTTCTGCCATTTTAACACGATACTGCCCTCTAATAAAAGTGCCCTTGGGCTCGCATTGTAAATGTCATGGCTCACCTCTTTTCTAGGTTGGGCCACATTTAAGTCAAGAGTACCACTTGATTGGAATCTGCTTTCTAAGGTGCGAAAATATATCGAGGCAACGTTCAATTCAGTACATTTCTGGTTTATTCCCATAAATTCCTGTGGAAAGTTTCCAATGTTGACAAATCCCAGAATTTTGCAACCCAAGTTTTCAGTTGTGTCGACCCTCTGAGGAAGATGAGAACACGTTTTGACACCTTCGGTTATAGTTTGATCCCAACGATTCCTTTGTGTTCTTTTCTCCCATGTCTGCATCCATTTACACAAACTAGTGCCTCTCCCATAGTTGAACCACAGACCTGCAGGCTGAAATTGTGTCCTTTTACCATTTCTTCTCAATGTTTGCCCACATGACCACACCCACAACAAATAAGCAAATAAAACTCATTTGGACTTTTCATCTGTTGTTAATTGTCTCTGCTCCACAAAACGCACCTCGTCCAAATCTGGTTAGGCAGGCGCGGCGGTGGAATCGTTAACTTTTAACAAGACGGCCCGCAATTACTTAGACACGAGTGTAAAAGTCTAGTAGCAGCAGCATCAGTATTACTGGTCGCCGGAACCTCAAGAGTGAGGCAAGTCCCTTTTTTACGGTCCTTTGATAGTTTTCACCTCGTCTGTCCTGCAGCGCGACCCCCGTCAACAGCAAGAAGATAAGAAAGTCAAACATTCACTGTCATATAAACCCACGACGACATTTACAGGTAATGAACAGGTACATTATGAGATGGCACTTTCTGCTCATTTGGGACTGAACAGACGCAACATGAGGCCAGCAGGAGGCCTTGAGCGGTAGACGCTTCAGTCCACTAGGGGTCAGGATGTACAATATGTTGGACAATTATGCTGGACTGTTGCACAGCCAATACAAAGGAAGGGCGACAATTCAGTTCATGTCCTTGAAATCCAACTTAAAGTCAATGTACTAGTACACTTATTGCCCACCCTAGTCGTTTGTTCTAGTAGTGCTGAATTGTCTTTCAAGTGACGACAGAGCATACTAGCACATGGACCTTAATCCGGATATCTAATAAATGCTCAAAACTGGTTTTCCCAACTCGAGCCTACTCGTTTCTTCCACCTTACCTGCTAAGTATGCCGGTTAACCGACGAGTAAACTACTGAGCTGCACTAGTAACACTGCTAGGATGAACTAATAGGAATTTGTTACACACTAGTAGCATCCCTATCAAATATATAAAATACATTAATATAGTAATTAATATCTATTAATTAAAAAAAATCTATTAATTGATAAATAGCATTAAAAAAAATTTTTCCATCCCATTATCTAAAAACAGGATATTTATGATAGAAAATACACAAACATGGATTATGATTGAAATCCTGGTTTGGTTGGTAACATGTCAGAATATTAGTACAAATGTTGTTTTTATTTAAGATAAAAGATCATCTGTCTGCTTTCATGGAGGACAACACAAATCGGAATATTTATTGTTGAGAGGCCGAAATAAAAACAATTTGTGTGTGACAATTTTAAGTTAAATGAAAGATGTTAATGATGAATCTATTATCAAAATAGTTGTCGATTGCTCTTAATTGTTGCACCTCTACTTCCCCATTTAACGCGGTCTTGACATTTAGTCGATATCCTTGACACCCAGCTTTCAATTCCTAAAAAAAATATTACTATTAAGTGTTCTCTAAACTTTTATAACTATTTGTTACAGTTGCGCTTGACATATTGATGTTGCCGCTCCCCCCAAAAAACAAGAATTGAACCTGTCGATTCATTTTGAACTTCATTACATTTCTTCCCAGTTTACACAAAACAGAAGGATTTTGTTTCCTTCCTTGGCACCTCTGCTGCTATAGTCAATAAATATCCACTAGTCACTGTAGCACTCTTTTATTTGATCTAAAGAGATGACAGTGAAGAGTGGCTCAGTGAACATCACAGCCACTCTGACCTGAAAATTCTGCGTCAACAACATAAAAATGGAAAAAGAAAAAGAGGAGCTGGTGGTGTGTTGCTAGGGGGAATTTTTGGAGGGCAACTTTACATCCAAGGGGAGCCACCTATCAATATGAGTGACCATATAAAAGGTGCATCTTAATTACTTAGAATATGGTAGAAAAATCCATTAATTTTAGTAGCTGAATTCGGCAAGTGACACTGTACAGATTCATTCAACACACAGGAAGAGAATTTTCAGGCCAATTCCTACATTAACATTTTATGGCGAATTTGGAGTTTTCAAAGCTATATTCACCCAAATTTAAAATCATTAAAAAAAAAAAAAATCTCAGTATAAAGTGAACCTATATACAGTAATAGCAATTTTACTTAAAAAAAAAAAAAAAACTAAATAAATGACATTTTCTACTTTAAGATGCAGCCATGAATGTGAATAAATACAAGGGAATGGACACAACAGTGTCACAAGACAATTATGATGACAGAAAGGGAAACATACACGGGGTGAGTCTTGCTGAATGGAGAACTGCGTCGTAAGGAACTTTTTAAAGTCAAGACCCCCACAGTGGCTCGAGCATCCCCCACCCCTCCTAAAAGATGCATTCACTGTGATGGCTTTGAAAAAGTGCAGTAAAAGTGGACAAAGGACACTTTGGTCTTTACAGTCAGGAGTCGTTTCGATTTGGTCACGAGGAGCCAATGTGAATCCTTCATCGCGACAGGTTGTGTGTGTGTGTGTGTATGCGTGTGCGTGTATCCTCCCATCCAAAAAAAGAACACAGAAGAAATGCGCTCCAAATAATCATCCAGTTGGTGGACCTTGATGTCGATTGTCGTCACGGTTTCACCCTGGTCAAACTCAAAGTGTAGAAATGGGGGGGGGGGGTCCCCCTCCGCCTCTCCAAATATTTACTCACTCTTTGGCTGCGTGTTACTCATCATTTTGGTTTCAGATAAAAAAAAAAAAAGCCTAAATAATGGCAAATGTACAAATGTCATTGGTCGTATGAAAATGGCACAAAAGTGACGGCGGCGAGGTAACATGTCCATGCACGTTCCTCCAACCTTACACCAATTGTGTGTGTGTGTGTGTTTTTTTTAAATGGGGATCTCTCAAAGTTAAGGTGTTATGCTATAAAATGGACCCGTCGATGAGCTGGAAGACGCACATTCGTCTTGTAATTCCAAATTTCAGTATGAACCGAAAATGCACTCCAACCATTACAGATTAACCTAATTTCACCAATGGGTGAATTTGGAAATGGCGAATATGCGGGCGTCCACGGTTTATAAGTAATGGCCAGTCAAAGAGTGAGTTCATTTTTTTGGGGGGGAGACACCCTGCATTTATGCCCTTTAAGAAAGCAAACCAGCCCACGTGGGGTGGGGGGGGGAAGTTACCTGCTGCTCGTGCGCAGGAAGCTTCCTAATTATTAAGTTGTCCGGCTGTTAGACCAGACTGCCGGGCCAGCACACCACCGTCAGCGTGACTTTATTCTTCTGCAGCTTGAGCATGGGGATGAGCGACGAGTTGTTCATGCCCACCGTCGTGGCGCCGTTCACCGCTACGATCTCGTCACCGCACCTGGAAGACAAACCTTGGTTACATACCGGAACATAGAACCGCCTGACGCCTCTATTTTTTTTTTTTTTTACACATTTAACATCTTTTAGCGCTGAAAAGAGCCGGAGAACAAATCGTTGGAACTCTTGAATGCTTGAAGTGTCTGAATAATGTCGTAAAACGCCGCCTGCCAGCATTATGTCACCTAAATAGCCCGGATGTTTTTTATTTATTTATAGAAAACAACAGTAACAAAATGATTGTAAAATGTCATTTATTTATCAGCGTTTTTGGTCAACTGTAAGTGGATTTGATTTGGTCGTATAATACTAATCAGACCCAAGTTAGATCAAATCGACCAATACTGTGTAACTATATAAACTATTTGTGCAAGAAAAACAAAAACCGGTTAAGAGCGGCTGCTTTTTAAACGTACTTGAGGCGGCCATCAAAGTGAGCGGGCGTGCCGGGCACGATGGTCTTGATGAAGAAGGGCTGCTGGCCGTGAGTCTCCTCGTAGCCGCCGACGATGCTGAAGCCCCAGCTCTCGTTGTTGCTCTTCTGCAGGACGATGTCCCGGCACCAGTGCATGTGGCTGACGTGACAGCGGCAACGTTAGACGGGAAAAGGACGTTCCAAAATGGTCGTACAATGCGCCGGATCGGAGGACGAGTTGCACGTACCTGGGTAAGCCCAGCCATCGTGTCCACAGCGGCGTCCAGTTGAAGGCGTCATCCCGCGCGTCCTCCATGATGTCCGACCTGTCGCCGCCGCCGGCGTCTGCGTCTTCCTGCGAGTCTTCCGAAATGGTTTGGATGACCCGGAGCGCCACCTGGGGCAGGGCGGCCTGCGCCTTCAGCGCGGAAACGGCCTCGCTGTAGGTCAGTTGCGTCAGGTCCACGCCGTTGATGCTCAGCAAAACATCGCCTGAGGACGCAGAGAATTCAGAACACGATTTGTGAGCGGAGGAAGATATTTGTAATAGACATCCGTTATTTGTCCTGCTGTGAATAGTGAAAGCTCGCAAGCAATTGAGGCCCCCGAGGTAGTCGAGGGTAGTTTCCCACAGGAAAGAACCAATTGGTGGATTTCTAAGTAGTGAATTGCGAATAAGCGTGGGTTGACTTGAACTCATTTGCTCCCAAAAACGCATACAAACATTCTATTTTAAATATCGCCATGGTCCCAAAAACGTATTTATACATTTATGTTTTTTATGCTAGAGGATACAGAAGGCTTTGATGCAGCCTCTGACCTGAAGAGGTCTCTTAAAGCAATGGTAGTTATTAAAAAAAAAACGGCCAGCAGTTGGCAGCAGAGTATAAGAGATCAACCAGGGCTATGATGCAACAAGCGCTTTGATTTGTAAATAATGATGAAACTTAGCTATATTCTAATGCTAATTGCTGCAAAACGGAAACAGATGTAAATGTACTTTTTTTTTCCTGATGAAAGAAGAAACTTGAATTGTTATTTTGGTAGGTTCCATGTTTTTGTAGCAATAGAACACAATAGTCTGTGGACCTTGCAAAATCAGTCAAAATCCAGGAAAACAAGGGGCTTGTTTCAGTGAAAATGGCTGCAAGTGAACGAGTTAACGCAAAGATTCTTCTGCGCACCTCGTTTGATGGTGCCTTCTCGATGCAGGCATCCGACGGGCTGTACGCTGGTGATGTAGACGGGAAGGCGGCTGCGGCAGTCTCTTCCGCCGGCAATGGTGATTCCCAAAGAAAGGCGGGGCTCTTTCTTCAGGCTCACCGTCTTCTCCTGGCTGGAAAAGCCACCGGGAGGGTCCTGTGTGATCGAACAACGGCGTTCAGTAAATGCAAGGTGCATCCAGGTTGTGAATAAACATTTACATGACAAAACAAACTCATGGCACAGTGCACACATTTGTGTTGTTTTTTTGGAACAATATATTTACAGTTATTATTATTATTATTTAGGGCCGGCCTGCACAAAGCGTATAACTGATGCAGTGACGCCAATTGTTTTGAAGTTATATGCTGTGATTTTACCGGTCCGGCCCACTTGGTAAAATATTTTCCTCCATGTGGCCCCTGAGCTAATACGAGTTTGAACATTTCCCTTTTCTAAAAACACATCATTGTCTTCAATAATTCTCTGACATGAATTCTTTGAAAAGTCAAAAACATAAGGTCTTATGCTACCTACAAATTTTGCCTTCAAAACTCAGAAGAGCCACGAAATCGTCCCGACTCATTGACGGTATGAAAGAAAGTCTGTCGACATGTTTAAGGAGTGACTTAATGCCAGGAGTGAGGCATGCGTGTATCCCGCTCAAAACAAACTATTACATTTGTACTCGAGTCAACATTCAAAAACGAGTGGACTGATTAAGATGTGTGGATTGTTGCTGTCATTTCAGCTAACATTCATGAAGTGAGGCCGCCAATCACCTCAAACAATCGCCTTAATGGAAAAGCCTGGGGCAGTAAGTAACAAATGTGGAAGATGCGAGATGGAGGCGACGTGCGAGCTCCCACACCGGCGTCTCGTAATGGAGAAGATGTGTGGAAAGTGACGGCTGCCGGCAGCCTCCTGGCTGCGCTCTGCAGACTGTAAACCGTCGGAAGGGAAGCTGGGGGGGAGGTGGCCAGGCCTCTTCCTCCGCCCGGCGGGGGGTCCTCCCCCCCCCAGCAAGACGAAAAGGCTCCACTCTGCAGGCGAAAGCTAACTGTTACCCGCTTTGATCCTCTGCCACCCAAAGAAAGAAGGGCCCAAAAAACAACAAGGCAGGCGGCCCCGCGGTGGCAGACTGAGCAGCACCCCGGGCCTTTTGATCAGGACAGGAGGAGGCCCTCCACCGCCGCTTTCATCTCCGCGCTGCGACGCAGGTGTCTGCTCTCAAAGCTTTGCACCCCCAGCTGGGGGGCTGCTATTCTTCCTGCTCACGCTGTATGGAACAACTGAGTGGCGCTGACAAAACGGCCCACGTCACAATTACGCCGTGTAAACACCAACAATGTCCTGTTTGAGGACGCTACCCACAAGCCGCAGTGCTTGTGTCACGGGAAGCTGGACATACAGGCTGCAACGCAAGTCATTTCGGAGTGGGATGTGGGTGCAAAAAATGTCAAGTTATGGAGCAAAGAGCGGTCATACATTTGAAGCACAGGTACACCAACATTTCCCCAACGGGAAAGCGTTCCCTCTCACTGCAATTAGCTGGACTTGCACTTTTCATAAAAATCCGATACAAATTGGAAATCTGCCAATGTGAATGGAGCGCATAAACAAACGCACGTGTGACACACCCCGTCGATGCCAGATGGACGTCATCCAAACACACTAACCAAGACAAACCACGTCTGCTCAAATAATACAAATAAACATAAAAAAAAAAAACATTTCATGTAAATCTATGATGTAAACATACCAAATTAACTCATTGACTCCCATCCATTTTCACAGGAGCAACCCCCTTCACCCCCGGCTGTTTTACTGGATTTTCACTGATTTTGCAAGGGCCACAGAATATTGTGTTCTATTGCTATAAAAACATGGAACCTACTAAAAAGAAAGATTGGAGTCTCTACTTTGATTAGGAAAAAAAGTATATTTCTATCTGTTTCCGTTTTGCAGCAATTAGAATATAGCTATGTTTCATCATTATTCACAAATCTATTTAGAAATGTGAGTAATGAGCTTTTTTTCAACATGGCCCCTGGTTGATCTCTTTTGCTCTGCTGCCACCTGCTGGCCGTTTGTGTAATAACTACCGTTCTTTGCAGTTGAGAGGCTGCATTAAAGCCTTCTGTATGCTCTAGCATAAAAAACAACAACATATAAAATATGTCTTTGGGACACTTATAACATTTAAAATAGAACGTATTCATACGTGTTTGGGAGCAAATGAGTTAACATGGAAGTCAATTTAAAAAAATTATTTACAAGTCTATGCACTCCACGAGTTTAAACACAGCATTCTTATAAATATTATCTCTGTGGAATACAAATTAAGCAGAACAATACACTTTTTTTTTTTTGGCCATTTCAGAGGGCGGTCATTTTGCCACTTGCGTCAACTGAAGATGACATCACAGTTGCTCAGGGCTCAGGCAATAACCAATCACAGCTCACCAGTTTTCTGAAGCTGAGCTGTGATTGGTTGTTACCAGAACCCTTTAGCACTGCAATGTCATTTTCAGTGACAAAATGGCCGCCCTCTGAGATGGATAGAAACAGGCTGCTTACTGTAACGTAATGCCATGTTTAGAGTAAATAAAGAAAATGTTTGACTTGAAATCCACTTTAAAGGGGTGTCCAGCAATAAATAAGGAAAATAATTTCTCATTTAAATCAACTAGATAAATTCATTTTTGTATTATTTATGAATTTTTCGTCTGTGTATACGGGTTGTTTCCACATATACACAGCCATATGCGATGTGCCACTTGAAATCAATCACAAATCCTCGTGTGTGTTTAAAACAGAGTTCAGCCATTTTAAAACTCCTTCAGGATGTTAAAAATCCAAGATGTTACAAATCAGTACGTGTGTTCCCCGCTTTCCACACACGTGTAAAATTGTGCAATGCAAGTGTTCACATCGAAAGATGACTGCCAAAACATGCCAAAACATGTTTAGCCGTACCTTCATGTAGGTGGAGCGCCGCCTGAAGTACTGCGGCTCAGGCACCCTCCTGGCCGCTCGGCCTTCGTCCTGAGTCTCTCCCTGCCTCAAGACTACAAAGTTGACGCGCACCTCGCTGGCCTGCAAAACAAAAACGCTGTGTCACTCACTGGTAGATTAAGCAGATGCTTTATCTTAAAGGCAAGCGAGCGTGCAGAACTTCCAAGTGTTTGCTCAGCAGACTCATGACAGACGCGAACCTTTTGATGTTATCTTGAAATGACATGTACATAACTCTTTACAGTTTATCCTTGAGAAATGTATACAGCTTAATTGGAGTCCACCTGTGGTCAATTCAGTTGATTGGAAACGATTTGGAAAGGCACACACCTGTCTCGATACGGTCCCACAGTTGACAGTGGACGTTCGTAACCTTGAATGTCGTATCTTGCGACTATCATATACTGAGGACCGCCGCACAGTATATCCATGGCTAATTTTTGAAATTGTTGCTTGTGTTTGAAAACACACAAAAATCCCAAGCACAAAATGTGAAGACAACACTGTGCGTATTGTACTCTGTATTGTCTATGCATGCATGTGCCTTTAAGAGGCGGGGTAATATGTTAAATGTGTGACCTCACTAGTATGAGTTATGAAGCAAAGTCCAGCTGTTTTTATCCATCTCAGGGGGCGGCCATTTTGCCACTTGCTGTCGACTGAAGATGACATGAATGTTGCTCAAGTCTCAGGTAACAACCATTCAAAGCTCAGCTTCAGAAAACAGGTGAGATGTGATTGGTTGTTGCCCGAGACCTCAGCAACATTGATGTCATCTTCAGTCGACAGCAAGTGGCAAAATGGCCGCCCCCTGAGATTGACAAAAACAGCTAGATTTTGCTTCATAACTCATATTCCACAAATGCAATTTAATTTAATTTACTCAGAATGTCATGTTGTTTAGACTAGTGAGGTCACGTAATATATTATTGTCAAGAAATGTTTAAGGTTGACTTCCACTTTAAAAATCTGTGATATAGCGAGGCCATGAACAATAAACTACAATATAGCAAGAAAAACTGTACCTGTATGATCTGGGCGGCACTCTCAGGTGTACCGTGCCTCAGGTCCTGTCCATTGATGGCCAACACTTTGTCACTGTTCTTCAGTTTGCCGTCTTTGGCCGCCAACCCTCCCGACAGCAGATCCAGGATGAAGACGCCGCTCTCGTCCGATTTGCGGATCAACTTTATGCCCAGCGGTTCCGAGCGCTGACTTTTGGTCAACGTCACCTGCAGTACTGTGCCGGGGTTGTGAGCGGAGGCCGCGTTGCCGTGGGCGCTGCCGGACGGGACGGGGTGTTGATCGGGGCGCGCCTCCCTCGGTTTGAAACCTTTCTCTTGCATGACGGTGAGCCTGACGAGGGAAGGCTGGCGCAGCACGGCGACGGCCCGGGCGTGAGGGACGGACGCCAGGCTGATGTCGTTCACCTGGAAACATTGAAGCACAGACCAGATAAAGCCGTGTGTACATCAGGTGGTACAGTACCTGTCTGGAATAGTACACCCAGAAATGGCGTGTTTTCCATTACAGGGCATGAAAACGCCAAGAGCTGTTGAAGCGGTTTTTATTCGCGAGTGGGAAACTAAAATGTTGCCATTTCACTTTACACAAAGCCGAACTCTAACCTATATAACACAAAATGTACATAACCGGATAGAACTCTAGCCACCATGCTGAAGAAACAACGCTATACAACATTTTGTCAATCAGTGACACCAGCCACAATTCGACCTGAGGTAACCACACCTTGTTGCCATGGAGATCAAACCAGTTTATCTTGAATATCTGCTTTCATTCCCTGATGTCAAGACGCGTGTTTACAAAACTCGGGGGAATTTGTGCAAGAGTATCATACTCCCAGCATAAATACGTACACACTACCATTAGCTTCTGGTGAATTAATAGATAAAGCCAAAAAATCATTTCCAGTTTAATACGTTTTGTAGAAACCTTTAGCTTATTATCTGCAAACTTCTGTTCGAATCTCTTCAAACGCGAATGACTGTTTGTTTACTTTATAAGTGCCCTGCGTTTAGCTGGCAACCAGTCTCGGTTGTACTCTGCCTCTCGCCCAAAGTCAGCTGTGATAGACTCCATTCTCACCCACGACCCTAATGAGGAAAAGCGCTATTGAAAATGGACGTATGGATTAACAGAATGTTGGAGACACTTACCTGTCCCAACAACACTTATCACTTTCCAATACAAATTTAATGGCGTCTGATTTGTTTTCCATGAAAATATATGGAAATGATAAGCCACTGGAGTGAGTTCTGATTTTCAAGCTTAAAACAATGTACGTAATGATGCTTTCTACGCATAACAAGACCTTCTCCCAAATATTGCAAACAATACGCAGGCACCAGGGTAATTCTAACACTGACCTGAACTGAAGTGACATGGCATAAAAACGTGCTGCGTGTCTCAGTCTCGCTCTGCCTTGGCCAAATGACATGGGACGGTTTGGTGAATAGCGGCGCATTCGGAGAAATATCAGTCGTCCGATACTCAGGAATGCGCATAAAAAGGTATACGCATTTACAGACTCGCTCTTACTTCCAAGATGTGGTCTCCAGGCGCCAGTCGGCCGTCGCGTGCCGCTTGCGAGTCGCGTACGATCTCCTGGATGACGATGTTGCCCAGCGGCGTGTCTTTGCCGCCCACGATGCGCAGGCCCAGCTCTTCATCCGCCTCCTCTCTGAAGAGCTCCACCACATTGGACTCGGACACCAGGCTGGAGCGCAGCGGCGTGTTGTCTGGCAATCGAGAAGGACAAGAACTGTCATGAAACACCTTTCCCACTTTGCTCCATTCATTTTCAACACGGGACGATGTTGTAATCTACTTTGGCTTCACAATTATGTACTGGCCATCATAACGTGACTGTAGCTGCAGATTGCAGAATGTTACATATTAATTTTAATAAAGTGCAAATTTACGCGTTGGCCACTTGGATGCTACAATCACGTTGAAATGATCTCAGAGACACTGCAAATGATGACAAGAATAGACAGACAGAGAGACAGAAAATACAAGCGAGAGTACACTCCCTTAGAAAAGAAACTTCTGTATTCAGTTCTCAGTGAAAGAACGAACAAATATTGATTCCGAAAAAGGATACTCAAGGTTGTCTAACAACTAATCTGTTGGGAGTGTATCCATTTATGTTGAGCACTGTACTGTACATTGCGTCTTATCTTTGATAAAAATTTCAAAAATACCACACAGCATTGATAAGGTCGGGAAAAACACAATCTCCCTGTTTCTACTGATGCCTGTATTGAAGCAGAGGTGAAAGACCTTTGGCTGTAAATCTATGACATAATGGCGTGTCAATAGAGAGCGAGACACACGTGATGTAGAGATAGGTAAAACAAACAGGACAGTGAGGAGGACTAAGTTCCACGTGTAGTCACGCAGACCACATTGACGCAAATACACATTGCTTATACTCGTTCGTCGTGTTTTCAATTCCTATGAAAAAACTATTTTGGGTGTTATCTTTCGGCTCCCGCATTTAATGCAGATTTTTAAGCAATCTTTTTTTTCCCCCATGGGTTTAAAACAGGCAATGTTGAATTTAGAGTTGTGTGCTTTTGTTGTAATGCCACATACTGCCACAATCTGCCAGGCAGCACTGAGCATTACTGGATGTATGCAAGAAGAAGAGGCACAGAGAGCCGCCAACTAAACTCTAATAACAATTCTCCCCAAAAAGGAGACGGAATATATTGAATATGTTTACAGGTAGTCTATAACCTTTTTAAAACCCAAATATTAGCAATATTCAAGTTCTGAAAGGCCACATATTGTGAGCGTGCAAAAACCTGAATATGCTCAAATAAAAAATAAAAAACAATATGCGGTGGGTTTGCAGGTGGGACTGAAAAGTATCCCCTGGGGTTGTCTGTAGTTCATTTGTAAACTACAGTAATTTCTGGACTATAAGCCGCTACTTTTTCACTTGCATTCGACCCTGCGGCTAATACAAAGGTGCGGCTTATCCATCAGATCACAAGGGGGCGCACTATAAAGGAAGCGCACGAGCGACAGGCAGAGCAAAACAAACCAAGTGAGCCTAAATACAGTAGAAAAGACAGATCTCGAGCGAGACAATTTGCACCCTCATTATGGAAAAGAAAGTAGCGGGGAACCCGGTGCGGTAACATTAAAACACCTGCGGCTTACAGTGGGGTGCGGCTTATACGTGTAACAAAGTCGAGTATTCTCCAAATTTAGCTCGCGCGGCTTATAGTCCAGAAATGTCTGTAAATGTACTTCCAGACAGACTTGCAAGAAGCTGGCAGTAATTTTCCAGTCAAAGGGTGTCTGGTTAAAACAGCTGCAATTTGCTGCGTGTTCCTGCAGCTATGCTAATGATTCACCCGTGGCAGACTTGGGACTCAACAATCAGCAATTCTTCTGCGTCTACAATCACTCCCTACAGACGGGGGATGGGCACACCGGCAAAATCATCTCTTTTCATCTCAGCTAAACATTAGCCAGACATCTTGAGGGAACGACTTATGCACTAGAAGCGTCTTGATGACAAATGACTCCATACCGTCCTCGCTTTCTTCGTAGGCGGGGTTTATGAGTCCGGGATCGGGCAGGTCTCTGGTGGCGCTGCGCGGCGGCGTTTCTGAATGTTTAGCGTCAGCAGACAGATCGCCGTCGCCTTTGCGTCCCTTCAGTTCGTTCCAAGAGGGCCTCTTCCTCTTCTCCGCTTCCTCTCGGAGTCTCCTGAAAGCGGGACATCTGGGGGGGGGGGGAGGAGTGGACATAATACGATCAGGAAGAAGTGATGATGGCTCAATGACTTATTAAAAAAAGAAAAACATGGGGGAATAGCAGTTTTATGAGGTGCAATGAGAGGAGTGGCCATAATAATGGAAAGGAAAAATACTTGTGCCTTAAACTATGTGACAAGTTCATTTGTGTGCATTACAGGCAGGGTGTCCACTTGACTATGGAAAACTTTTATTCGACATTATCCACCTTAAGTCCATGAACCTCACTAGTATAATGTGTCAAAACTGCACTAGCGGTACTAGTATTATGCAGTTCTTTTGCTCTACTAGTAGTATGTCTTCCTACCCATATGCCAAAGTTGTCCTGCTAGCGAGCTGAATTTTGAACTATGACAATGAGCGTACGAGTAGCCTACGTGGACCGTAGGTAGGATATCAAGGCAGTGATAGGCCGGTATGTTTTTTTTTCTTTCAATGATGATACGATACACATTATAAGTAGTCAAGGAGGCCGATAACTGATATTTGTAGGCAATATTCATTTGCAGTAAAAGAGAAAATATTAAGTCTAAAAAAATTAATACATTAAACATTTTCTTTTAATCTATACTGACACATTGGTTTAAAAAATTATAACAAAAATTGCAGGGATCTTTCAAGGTCATTAGCATGTGCTAAGCTAAATTAAATAAGCAAGTAAATAGATCTCTAAAGTTTTCTACTGTGAATTAAATTTCAACATAATTTCTTAATTATTTTAAATAGGGTATTAGTATAATATGGACTTTAAAATGGTTTTCAAGGCTATGGAATAAATGCTCAAACTGCTTTGCATACTTGAGTGAGCTTGTTCCTCACGGGCGAACTTTGCCCCCTGATTGTTTGCGCAGAGCGACTGCTGCCTGCCAACCACAGCAGGCTGCGTCACCGCGGCCGACCTCGGACACGAGCAGCACCTCGCTGACCACGTGGATAACAAGGCGACTGATTTACAGACCGCCATGTTACACAGTCAAATATATGACAGCGGTTCAAAGCAGGTCACATATTTTTATAGAGCACATGCACCGCTCTCATGTTAATGATTTTCAGTATTCTATGAAATGGAGCAAAGTGGGATACTTTTTATAACGCGCACAGGGGACTTACATAATCTATGGCTGGTGTTGGGAATTCCGCCCTAGCCATGTAGTGCCCTATTTAGTGGCGTTGCCATTTTGCAGAAATGCAGGTACCTAATGATACGAGCAGTGAATTTACTGTATAATGTATGAATTACAAATGCGCTTACAGGCTGTTTAGCAACTGATTAGAAAAGATCAATACCACTCGCCAACGTGCCCATTAAGCATTACACTGCAGCCATCAAACAGTTAGCTAAGCATTAAATCGCAATCAGGATGAAGCTAAACCTGTGTTTGATTTGTTGGAATAAATGGCCAGACAGTGAAGTTGCCCGGCAACCGGCAGAAAGAGTCAAGGAAGTTTCTGTTCCCCAGCTGAGAGGCCGTGTGGCTCATAACTATCCCAGGATTAAACGCATGCATTTAAATGTGTGACTTAGTGCACCTTTGACATGCTATAGTAGAAAGATTAGCTCAGTTGTTAGTCTTTATGCTAAACTAAGGAGCTGTGGGCTTCGGCTGCATATTAAACTGACAAATCTTCTCACCTAGACATTAGGAAAGGAGGAGTGTGTTTTTCCCCAAGCATCACTACAAGCTTGTTATGCACTTGCTCTGTTACACTTGAACCTTTTTGGTTATTGACATGTTCACTCTAAGGTATTATTTACTTGACCCATTCTGTACCGTGTAAGGGAACTTTAACTATATCATGCTTTCGCCGGGTTCGGCGTAAAAGGCAGAGGCGGAAGTACGCGATGCGGTGTCAATTGTGCCGGACAGATATTTTGGTATGGACAAGTCAAAAATGTTTATCATTTTTCTTCAGACTAACTTTTAGGGGCCTTAACATGCCCGATAACGCACCAATTTTTGTACCTTCGTGGGAAAATTGCGACCCTAAATTGGGGTTTTGAGGCTCCACATACAAAATGTTGTATTACTATGACTGAACACCAAAACATGGTGCAATTGTCAAGCAATGGACAAATTCCGTGCACGCACAAAAAGTCTCAATGAAGCCATTTGGGAGGCACACTGAAATCCTAATGAATTCACACAAGGAATTAGGGGTGCGCCATTATAAAGGAAATATTAATTACGATTATTTTGGTAATAATTGAAATCGCAATTAGGACGATCATTTATTTTTTGGTACAAGACAAGAAAATGTTTACATGTAAAAAAAATATTAAGACAAACAAAATTCTTTGAAACACTATAATTATGCAAATTCCTTGATTTGAAATGATTTAAAATAAATGAAATTAGTTATTTTGAAAATTAAAAAAGTTGAATTTTTTTTAAGATTATGCTGATTTTGTAATTGTGGAATGTGATAATTGAAATTGTATTTGAATTTCGATTAATTGCACAGCCCTACAATGAGTGCTTATCCTATAAGTGAGCTTGCAATGCTTTTTTTGACATTGCACAGTGATTTTATAGCTTTAATAAATTGTGTTTTCACTTACTTATATATTGTACTGTATTTACTTTTAACTACACCCCTATTAAAATAAAGGACAAGAATAGATTTCATGAGAACTATTGCTTTGGTTTGTGTGGTTTTTTTTTTAAACAAATTAAATTAGTGAAACGAGGTGCCAGTACATTAATTTAATATTCCAGTCGATACTGCTGGCATTATCTAAAACAATTTCTTATTGACTTATCAAACAAGCCTGAGGAGGTTTACCTATTGTGCAGATGAGGCTGAAGTTCACAGCGTTGCATCTGCTGCTGGCACTCTGCATAGTAAGGACACATGACAGCCAGCTTGTCAAGCAGGTTCCTGACCAACAGGGTGGAGGGCCGACACTGGTGCAGCTGCAGCCTCTGGCGGTCCACGGGGCAAAAGTCCTTTTCTTTCAAGAAGCTGCCCAGGCACTCAAAGCAGTAGGTGTGTCCACAGGGGGTGTCCATGGGCCTGATGAGGGGCTGCAGACAAATGTGGCACACCAGCTCGTCGTCCACATCGTCGGTATACTCGTACAGGTGGCTGTCCTGGCCCTCGTGCTGCTGCCCGCACTCCTTGCAGACCCTCGCCCAGGACAAGCCAGCAGTCTTGGTTTCTGCTGTAGACATTGTCCGTCGCTAATCCTCAAAAAAAACGGCGTGTTCAAGTAAAGGCGATTGCGGTCAGGCGGTCAAGTGTGCGATAAAGGTCCGACGGTCGCGTTACCTCCATGCCTTCATCTTCTGTGGACAGAGACGAACAGAGTGAGGCGGTTAAAGAGCTACTCCCGCTCAAGGCGGCCACAGGAAATGACAAATCAAGCAAGCGATAGCAACATGGCAGCGCACTGCAGCTGCTTCCTCTCAGCGGGCTTCCTGAGGGACAAAAGGAATTCTCATTTCAGCTACAAAACAAAAAAAAAAATGTTGCTCTATATTCCACGGGAGGAGCTAACTATGAAATGAGGAGCGTGTGGACTGAAGTCAAACCGTTGCTAAATTTAGGAACAAAGACACGGTGCTACGAGAGAGCGAGAGCTTTGAATGAAGTGGGCAGCAGTGGAGGTCCTGTCACTAATGGCCCCTTGAACCCAATCAGCACCAGTCTTGCTCTGTGCGCCACTTAATCTCCTTAAATTCTCCCTCAGAAGAAGAATGCTGAATAGGAACACATTCTTGGAACAAAACATCTGACCTCCTAGAACACAGAGAAACACATGCTGTACTTAACCTGTCGTGGATTTCACAAAATATATGTAGCGATACAACACGCCGTCGACAGTATTGGGATTTGGGACACGCCTCTCGATTGATGATTTCAGTGAATCACACCCATGGTATATTGCTATATTGTAAATACGTTTTTGGGGGATTTTTTATTTTTTTATTTTTTTTACACAACACAGGAAAGTCTGAGATTTACATATGCGAGCATCAGTGCAGTACCATGTTTTGCCACAACAGACTAGGCAGCACTGAACTCTACTAGAATAAATGCAGCGTAATTGACTTTACCGTGGCACGCCCCTCCCACTAAATGCGACGAGAAGCCCCCTCTGACATTTACCGGTCAAGATGAGTTAAAGTGCATAAACATTAATGGCAAAGTTGTCAGATCTCCCTCGGGGATTTCTTGGTCAGGTATTTTCAGGACGCCGATATTTCTCTTGGAAGTAAGCAGAGGGGGCTTTAATTTTTTTCATGAAGGGTATCTGCCTGGATGACCGTAGGGTTGGGCGTGGTCTGGCTGTGATTGACAGCGGCAACTCACGAAGAAGCCGTTTTAGAAGGCGTGCACGGGAATGAGCCGATGGGTGGTGGAACATGTGACGTAGTATGTATCGCCTCGTATAATGAGAGGACAAACAGCCAAATTGAATTGATCCCAGTGTGTTACCTGAAGGTTTTTGCCCCAAATTTAAGCTTTTAAATTTAAACGTGCACTAAAATGTCAAAGTAATGACCAGGACAAGTAGACAGCATTTGTAGACACCAGTTTATACAATTTATCAGCAAAAAAAAAAAAAAGGTCGATTTAGTGTTGCCTTTAAAAATGTTGGTGCTTTCTTTTTCTTTATTTGTCAGTTTTATAGTAAACATCCACTTGAGAAGGTGTAAAGCAATAATATAGGACGCGTGTTGTAATAGCGGTATTGGTGTTTGAATACAGTACGTTTAAATATGGTTAAAGCACGTGAGAATAGTAAATTCTTAAGTTTTTTTTTTTTTTCAATATGGTCTACATTGCTGATTTTCCCCTATCAAGTATTTCTGGAATGTATTCGCTGCGATACACGGCTTTCACTGGAGTGTAATTGTCCTGTCATTTGGCACACAAAGTGCACGTAGCAATAGGCGGGCAACTCTATCGGAATTTGGGACACACCTTTCAATTGTTGACGTCAATCATTGTGACATTTTGGATAAGCGCTTGTTGCCGCATTCAATGTGGATGAACTGCTAGCTTCTCGCAGGACCAACTTCCGTCACCTCACAAATGTTCGTCACGATAAGACAAACATCTCCCACACAAACACGCCAATTAGCCTTCCCAAAACAACTGGAGCTGTTGTATCGACAATTTATGCAATTCATATTTTTATTTCTCCGTTTACTTCTTGTAGGTATAAAAGACAGCCATCCAAATCCCGCCGTACCGCGATTCCAACATTGGTGACTTTGTCCAAAAGTACTACAAAGGGTTTTTTTGTCATTTACCTGACATCCATGCATTTTTTAAATGTTATTTAGTTATTTTATTTATTTTGAATCGAGGTCGCAGGTGAGCTACAGACCAGCTGACTTTGGGCAACCCTGATCTGGTCACCTAAAGTGGCCACCAGTCAATCGCCGCTAACATAATTACATTAAATATTTGCATGAAGAACATTTCTTGGCCATCATTTTAAAACAAACAATAAATACAGCGCGCCTTCTTACGCCACCCAACCAACTGAACGACTGCGCTGTTTGTAACCTTGAAAGCGTATAGCGTATGTCGGGCCATCGTAAACCGAGGACCTTCAACTTGGGTCCACTCAGCGCAGGTGAATGGAAGAGCTACGGAAAACATGACATAAAAAACAAACGTAAACATTCAACGACTCAGAAATGCCAAATTGGGAGCACGAGGACAAAGAAAATTGCTGTAAATGGCTTGAGTTCAACATGTGGAGTTGGAAGTAGAATGTTCGCTTTGGTATTTGTTCAGACTTGCTCACATTGGCAAGAAACTACTTTTTGAGTTTTCTCTCTACGACGGCGGTCTTGAAGATAAGTTGCCCCCCCCCACCGCCCCTCATCTCATCTGGCGTCATTATCCTCGTATTGTACTCACCAGAGATGGTATCTCCGATGCGGAGCGGCGAGCAGTCAAAGCACGCAAACACGAGACTCGAACCTAGCAGCTGCCTCCAGCCTCGATGAAACCAGAGCCCTGCCTCCCCTGCACACCGTCACGATAATGTCTGGGCGTGCACGTGTGTTGGGTGCGTGTGTGTGTGTGTGTGCGCAAGACAGAATATGTGTGCGCTGCACAGGCGGAAGGAATGCAGTGGTGATTTGGTGTAACTAGGCAGAGCGCAGCTCGGCCCGAGAGCAAAGTGTTCCTCTTGTCAGTGGCCGTAAGTAATGTGTGTGTGTGTGTGTGTGTGCGCGCTGTGCGGAGGTCTGCTGATGTTGCACTTTGTCAGGTGAAGTATACTGAATGACTGAATGCAAACAAACGTCTGATTCGTGTGTGGGTTTTTTTTTCTTCACTTGGTACAAGTGATACCTGCTCTTGTAATGGATACTGTACAAGGATCCTGTGACACACGCAGGCAGAAACAAACTCACCCAGGCTGTGACCCTTATACGAGGGGGTGGGAAAGTAGGTACAGTGAAACCCTGTTTATTGACAGGGATACGTTCCACACCCCCCCCCCCCCCCAACTATCTGAGGTAATCTGCAACATAGAGAACAGACACACACACACACACACACACACACACACACACACACACACACACACACACACACACACACACACACACACACACACACACACACACACACACACACACACACACACACACACACACACACACACACACACACACACACACACACACACACACACACACACACACACAGTAGTTTGACCCCTCTCACATTCCTAAATATTCATTTTTTTCCCCCAAAACGAAACTGTGACATTGTTTAACTCATTGACTCCCAGCCATTTTCAATGAAGCAACACCCTTCGCTCCCGGCTGTTTTACTGGATTTTGACTTATTTTGCAAGGCCCACAGAATATGGGACCTTCCAAAAGAAAGATTAGAGTCTCCTCTATCATCAAGAAAAAAAAAGTATATTTCTATCCTTTTCCGTTTTGCAGCAATTAGCATCATAATATACTAAAGTTTCATCATTAGTCACAAATCTGTTTAAAACACTGGGAAAAAGAGCTTGTTGCAACATGGCACTGGCTGATCTCTTATACTCTGCTGCCACCTGTTAAGTTTGATATATTTGTCGATTGTTATGCTATAGCGGATAAAAGGCAAAAAGCTTGCAAAATGAGCGGATCAGATTTTGGCTTCGCTGTGACGTCGATTCGACACTCGAAACACGTGAAAAAAATTCTGACAAACAAAAGCTAAAACTTTGCATCAGCTGCCAGCGAAACTCTCTTGGAAGCAGAATTGTGTTGTGTAACAATCAGAGAAAGGTCTTTTCAAATCAAGGAGAAGAGCAACCCAATCGGAGTAACCTGGTCAAAGTGACAGGCATTTTTTCGACAAAGCAAAATGAAAAAGAGCATACTGGTCATTTTTCAACCCAAATTATCTTGCAAACCCGATAAAAGATTATTACGATCTTTTTTTTTTTTTTTTTGATTGTGGCATGGGACCTTTAAAACACATTTCACCGTAATACTTTGAAGTACCGGTATTTCTTACCGCTGTTGTCACTCTCTCGCTGTCAAGAAATGGGATGCTTTTGTACAACATCTCTTTGAGGAAGCGAAAAGACGACGACTCTCCCATGGTTATGAGTACGTTAAGTTTAAATTAAGAAATGCCATCGCTCCATATGTGTATTAGTATAAAAAAAACTAGTTGTATTGGCAGTTATGCAAGTAACGTGTATTCCATGTCACACAGTCAAGGCGATGTCACTCTCTAAAAATGATGTCAAAAAGAATCAAACTAAGAGGCGCTAGAAAAAGATTTAAGACTTAAAGCAATGACACAAAAGCCCTAAAATTCAGGACAGCGTTACACGACAAATCAAAGATAAACAGTCTTCACTTTTCACAACAGTTTGTTGGCAGAAAGAAAATATTTGATGACTGAACTGGGGAACATCTCATTATTTTATTTATTGCTGTGTTTTGTTTACGAAGTTCGAGATGTGTGCATCTCTCCAATGAAATAAAAGATTCGATATGTATCTCGATACAATTGAAGGACGGCTCAATTTTAAAAGTGGAACGATTCAATGCATGGGGATTACAATTTGATTCAATATGGTACGGCTTAGTTCAAGATCAAAATAATATGATCATCATTCATACCCTCTCCTACCGATATCATGACGCAATAACTTTTTGGACATTTTGCGTACGTCTGAATGAACTTGTCAGTACTGTAAATGTGGCATTTCCTTCAATGATATCTCTCCCAAAAAAGACAATTCGATAATTATAGAGAGGAATGATTGGATTGGGTTTCATTCGATGCATCTTTTACATCAAAACCGATTTTGCGATTCAAATTGTTTCACACCTGACCAATTTTGCCAGGCTCTGTAAGCACACCAGCACAAATGTATTGGATTTTATTTGTATTCATTGTCATATTATTTAAGTTTCAGTATTTGAATGTTTGCTACACAAAGAAGCAACTGATTTGGAATCTTGGCTTAGAACCCTCGGCAAGCGGAATTAAGTCATTTCTTTTGACTTATAATGACCACAGTTGATATGCTTCATCGTCTTAGAACCGACATTGTGTTCATTTTGACTCCGTTTTTACGGTGTTTGATGACCGCAAAAGTGTCTGTCCGATGATATCAATCTGCAAATAAAGTGAAGCAGCCGTCTGAAAATGTCTCACCTGTTGATTGACTTGAAGGACAGCTACAGATCATTTTGCTTAAGCTAAGTAATTAGAGCTGCCAAAATTAATCGATTGACAAGTAATCGATTATCAAATAATCGACAACTATTTTAATAACTGATTAATCGTTTGGAGCCATTTATTTATTTATTTAAAATTGTCAAAATTCTCTGATTTCAGCATATCAACAGTAATTGTAGTCCTTCATGAAAGAAGACTGATTATCTCCTGTGTTATGGTTTCATCAAAATAAGACATTTGCAAACATCTGTATTTACTTTGGAAAAGAACCGGTATCATAGTACAATATTAGCCCCCCCCTTTTTTTTTATCACTAATACGAAGTACGAAATAAATCACTGCTTAATAAACAGTAATTAGGGGAAAAAATGCTTTTGTAATACACTTGAATGCAAATTTAAAATAAATCCGATTAGTCAATTAATCAATCGAATAATCAATAGATTAACTGATTCTAAAAAATATTCGATAGTGACAGCACTATAAGCAATGTACCGGTATTCCTCTTTTCATTATTTTTGTTCTTGTTTTTCTAAGGACCATAGTGGAAATTAACTGATGTTAGCCGTGCTATTTAGCTAGCTTATTATACCAATTGTAGACATGCCAACTCTCATTGTAGGGATTATGTTGCTTGCATTAACACAAAACAAACACACACAAAAAACAGCCCCGACCGCTGATGGAAAGTTTCAGCAGTTTTGAAACCGACTTTAAAATCGCGGAATTCCTACAAACCAGTAACCTGATCAATTCATGCCTAATTGGAAACAGCTGGAAGCTGCTCCTAAAACCACCACAAAAAAAATAAATAAATAGAGACAAGCCACCAATGTCAAATCAAATGTTGTTCTGTCCTAACTGCAAATGTGTTGGAAGAGCCAACCACAAGTGCTCCCTTATCAGAGTCCATTTACAATATTTAAGACGTGAAAATCGTTTCTGTAAAAGGTTGTTCCATCTTCCTTCTTATGCACCTCGTTTTGAGTTCCTCGTAACAGCGTGTAGTTTCTCAGTTTTAGCCTGGAGCTGTTGTCTTGCGCTTTAACGAGCAAACGCCGTATCCAATTGAAATACCTCGCAAGTCGCAATCATGTGACAGCATAAGCTTTTTCCACTGCTCGGAAGAGGGAGAATGTTGGCGGTCCGACAATGTCCTTAGGTCTCACGAGGGATTACGAGTCTGGGCCCGACCACTCGCTATGACGATATTGTATACCGGTGAGTCGCATGTCTCGCCACACCCTCACAGAAATTCGGTGACGGCACGCCAGACGAATGATTTCACCCGACCGTCAGACAGGCGATGCGTCAAATTCCGGATCACAAGCAAAGGAAATTGCACGCAACGGAAAGTTGAGCAAACTAAGAAGGGCATCGGCATTTGATAATGACGTCGTTGTGAAAAGCTTGAATGTGTCTATTTTCACCAAGGGACATTTCATTTTCTTCTTCTATTGATCTATATCAATATTTAGAAGATCAGGCTAATAAGGCTATTCATCTTCTAAATGGATATTTAATTACAAAAGAAAGCCATAAAGTTGTACAATTGGATGCACTTCAAAACATCTCAGATTTATTGTTGCTTATGTCACAACAATTCTGCATGCCAAATTTTGCGTTCCACAATCATCTCTTATCGCAGAAGTTGTTTTTTTTAAAGGGGTTATTACAGTTCACAGGCAAGACTGAATTTAGAGTCGCACACCTTCGCTGCATAAACGTGCCACAAACCTGTTCAGCAGTTTCACTGTGTATGGTTTGGTTGAACATTTAAATATACAATAAGTATTAGGGGTGTTCCAATCAGGGTCTTATGCCGCCGATTCAGATTATCCATGATTGAAATCGGATGATAGCGATCATATAAATTAGCTGCACATTTTTCAGTTTTAGAGCTGCTCACTAAGGATTTTAATAATCGATTAATCTGTCAATTATTTATGAGTAGTTCATTGAGAAATCAGATTACTAAAAAATATTCCAGCCAAATTTTCATCCCTTTATGATACAAAAACAGGACATTATTTTAAATTGACAGTGTAGAAAATGCAAAAATATACAGTGTATTATGATGAAGGGTTGCTACACTGCACAGAGGCTGATCGGCCAATCACAATCGGTGGCTGATCAATCGGAGTGGCACTAATAATGATCTGTTGTTTAATGAGGCAGTTTACAGTACACTGTGCCGCTTATTTGGAGAATTGTGCGAGCCAAAGTGTTTTGATCATTTCTTTAAGCGTTATATATTGTCTCCTATTTCTTGAAAGTGCACGAATGGACAACTCCGATCGTACGTCACAAGTCAAAACGACGGTCTTACAAAGGAAGCTCTGGCGCTCATTGAAAAGCATTAGACTTTGGATCGCTGTCATTTGATTTGTGGGGATTCATATTTTTGATTTCAAAATGTGATTAAATGTCATTTAACTAAAAACTACTATAATCCACCTGGTTTGTATGTTAGTCACAGGCAAAACGCAATACAATCCGCCATTTGCTTTCACCCAATAAAGAAAGCGTTTGCATTGCGGAAATACCAGAAATGCCCGGATGTTCGGAATTGTCAGTAGCGGGCAGGTCTGGAATGTCCAGCCAACAAACGGGGTTTTCACTGCATTTTGAACTTGAACCAGGAACTATAGCGGATTCCAAAAAAGGCGCCATAAAGTCATAAAGACGGCAGCCATGACATATGACATGACATGTGATCAGAGGTACACAGGCAGGTGCTTCTAATCACTTTAATTGGGGCTCTTCATGAAAAGTCTTTAGCAACACTTATTTTGTCATTGGCCAAATTACTGCGACTGTGATACTCGCACTTTCAAAAAGTAATAAAGCCATAAAGTTACCACAATTGGTCGTACCTGGACACAAAGGCTTCCAAAATGTCATGCTGAACTTCCATGTCCTGCAGTAAAAAGTTCCTAAAATAAGACGTTTATGGCCCCTGCTTGTTTATCACCCCGCTCATAAATAACTCACTGTCTCCATGTCAACGGTGGCCTCGAGTCGTTAATTACAATTTCAATGTAGCAGAAGATGTTAAATGAAACGAAATGGGTAAACAGTTCGACGGTATCGATCAGCTTCTTGACTTCGTAGCAAAAGCTAAACAAAGTAGTTGTAATATTTTCACATCATAAATGTGATTATTAAAACGCAGTTGATGGTCTTTGTCTTTCTTTGCGTGTTTGTTTACGTACAATAAGGTCATTTGTTCATGTCAGACAGAAACGCGTCTTACCTGAGAAGGGGTGGTTGGTTGTTGTTTAAAAAAAAAAAAAAAAAAAAAAAAAAAAACCTCTTCTACCCGGAAATGGCTAACACAAAGACGTCAGTCCGTCTTGTCCACGTGGGGCGAAAAAGACGAGCAAACAAAGAATATCGACGTGCCCCCGGTGAGTTTTTCGTTATTATTATTATTATTATTTGTCTCGTCGCCGGTGAAAAAGTCCCAACTCGCCGTCAGGTGTAGTTGGACGTGCTCGGGAGGAGAAGGAGGGACTTTCCCACGTAACGCACTTGAGGCAAAAAAAAAAAAAAAAAAGAGAGAGAGAAAGTGAAGGCAGTTTCCATGTACACAAACATAGCGACTCTTCTATGTTTCTATCTAAATTCTATATGATATGATATGATATGTTCAGTAGGCCAAGTCGCGTTTACCCAATTTGATGAAATCGAACACGACCTCATAACATGCTGTTATTTGACACTGTATTAATTAAATAACACGAGCGTTTCCAAAAATAAACTGTACTTAGCTTTGACTTACCATTACTCAAGAGTTTAGTTTTTATTTAGGTCTTTATTGGCATAATCAACAAGTCTAATAACCTTTTGTATATATTGAACAGTTTTATCATTTATGATTGCCAGCCCTGGTTTTTCGCCCCACGTGGACAAGACAGACTGACGTCTTTGTGTTAGCCATTTCCGGGTAGAAGAGGTTTATTTATTTTTTTAAACAACAACCAACCAGGTCCAGAAGGCAAAAACTCCGTCATAGGTTGGCTTTAGCCAGAGCTGCTTCGCCTTAATTGGCAGGTAAACATGCTTGTCTCCACCTGTTGAGTGGGACTTAGCACTTGTGGCTAGAGCCAAACTGTTTTAGAGTTTTGACTTTTATGGACCTGGATTCCCACAACCCTGTAAATCACTCGTCACCGCGCAAAACAGCATCATCGCTTGGGATCATTTTCGAGAGCAGGGATTACCAACCTTTTTTGAAACTGAGAGATACCTCAAGGGCTACCGGTTCGATACACACTTCTGAAGTAACACGTTTTAAATGAATTATTTATGTCAATTATCTATCGATTATGTGAAGATAGTATAAGCCATGGCGTCAACCTGTCAGCTCTTCTTTGGGATGTTAATGTTGCAAATAATGCAATGTAACCGGTTGTAATATGTCCGAAAGGAAAAAAATAACAAATCAAATATTGACATGGCAATAGAGGCTGAAATTTGCAATTCCGCTCATGCAGGCATTTCTGATATTTCCACGGCTGGTATGGCTGGTCGATATAGCCCGAAAATAAAATATTTACCCCTCCCCCTTATTCTGGACGATTACGGTTTTGATTGACTTTAATCAAAGTAATAAACCCAAAAAACTGTTAATTTGAAGGTTCCATTTATTCAAAAATAAATCCAGTGGAAAATGATGACAGCAATCATGTATATTGCTTTTAAATAAGCTTTTAGTTGTGGGAATGCTTCCTTTTTCCATTGGATATCATTAGTTCCACTTTTCCATCCAAATGAATGGAGGATACTTTCAGATAACACTTTCCCATATAAATGTCAACTTGCTTCAAAAATTCACGCCTCCCGGGTTCAAGTGTTCTTTTTATTCATTTATCTTTCAACTACAATTAATACTTTGAAATTTTCTCATAATTTCGCTTTCAATTTACTTCAAATTTAGCATTTAGCTTAGCATTTAGCTTAGCATCCAGCTATTAGCATTCCCACACAATTTCTGCAGAAATTGCACTTAGTCCAGTTTTAAATAAGCTTCTAGTTCTAATAGTGTTTAGGTTGTTCACCCTGAACGCTCACCACTCATGATAGCTTCCCCTTCGCTATTAATTAGCATGCCAAGGTTGAAATCAATGAGCCACTTCTTCCATCCGCTCTGCGGCTCGACTTCCTGCACTTTTCTGCATTGTCACCAGCAGCGAGTGTCTGGTCGTGCGAGCTGGCATCAGCAAATGTCGCTTTGTCTCGGAGCTTTTACTTCCATGGCCGTAAATCGTCAGGGGGGGGGGTGGGGTGGGGGGGGGCAGTCTTTCACAGAGAGGAGGTTTTATGGCACGAGGACTTCCCTTCCATTCTGCAGGGGGTACCGTACTTTACACCGTTCATGTGTCACCGTAGTGGCCCCACCAAACCTATCATCCACCCCCTCCCAAAAAAAAAGACACCAAAAATGAGTCGAAAATCCGAAAGTCCTCATATAACAGTTCAATATAGTCCAATTTAAAGTTTAAAGTAAGAAACACATTTTGTCTACTACGACAATATCGCTGCAATGTAGGATGTCAAATATGATTGTCCGTAGTATAAAATGATATGCAATTAGTGTAGACACTGGTTGACCTCTAACGATGACAAATGAAAATAGAGGTCAAAGCTCCCCAAACCCTTACCTGTCATACAAGTGTAAAAATAAGCGAACATTGGTTTTAGTAAGTGTAAGAAGTTGCTGTTAGTCGCGTAAAACCAATAAAACAGTCAGTCTCAACTTGACTACACTCCATGTATTGTGATTCTCGTCCTCAAACTCTCTCTAAACTTGTTATTTAGGCACAGACGTGTTTTAATAGCGCTATATAAAATTAGCGCAGCCCTCAAAATAGCCAGAAACAACCCCAAATAAATCACATTTTGTGCTCGCGTGTCAGCTTTTATTACGAAAGGTAGTGGTTTTATGGCAAAAAAAAAAAACAGGGTTAACTACAAGTTGACAGTATGTTGGCATGTAATAAATGTGCACAGGGTGTGAAATATGAGGCCTCACAGTGTATACTTGAGCAACAGTGCCGCCCTGTGTTCAGATGAGGTGTTGTTGCTCATCATATAGCGATTTGGAACATTTTTCCCCATCAGGGAGTACTTGACTGGACAAATTTGTCACTCCTTGTTTCGAGCGGTGAGAAGTAACTAAGTAAAAATACTTCATTAGTAGGGCTGGGTTTAAAAAAATCTAATAATCAATATCCAATCGATTTTCCTTTTTGAGCGTGAGCATGAACCGATTATTTTAATATCTCTTTTCGCCATAAATTAACAAGAAAATTGCATTTTAAAGGCTGAATTTGTTTTGTATCTTACTGTTTTCTTGAAATGTACTATTCACATGAATTCAAAAGTATTTTCTTACATTGATGAAAGACCTGACGTATGGCACTGACAATTCAGAATCTTTTTAATTTATATTTACAATGACTGAATTAGAATTATGAAAACATTTTCATCTCATCCATGCTGATGTCAATGTTTGTGTAACACTTAAGTGATTGTGCAAGATTAATACTTTGTCATTTTCACATGATTCATTTTTCAATTTACTTCATAAGCATTCAGCTATTAGCATTCAGCTATTAGCATTCAGCTATTAGCATTCAGCTATTAGCATTCAGTTATTAGCATTCAGCTCTCAGCATTCCCACGCAATTTCTGCAGAAATTGCACTTAGTCTAGTTATGACATGTTATTTTCATTCATAAATAAATACTGTCATTTAACCACGTACTGCCTCTGCAAAATGTAATTTGGAATTGAATGTTTGTGAAACTTTTTTTTTTTCATGTCCTTGATATGTAAGAAGAATTGATGTTCCATAGTTAATCAATATCGGATCGAACTCTTGTGAATCGAATCGGGGGAAGAAAAAAAAAAATCAAAAAAATCAAAATCGAATTGAACCGAACTCTTGTGAATCGAAATCGAATCGATTGAGGAAAATATCTTGATTGGCTGATTGTTTAGGATCTTGGCGACTTACAAGGCGAAGAAAAGGAAAAAACGGCAAACAGTGACATCGAATAATGTGAACCAAGTATCTGTACTTGACCACCTGTGCTCGTTTCTGATCTGGATGAGATTTGTTTCTCGGAGCGCGTCCGTCTGTCGTCTTTGTGGCAAAGAGTGTTTGTCAACATTTGATTTGATCAGGCACAGCTGGGAAACCTGCAAGGGGGGGGGGGGGGTGAAAGGACCCGAGACAAGGTAAACACGGAGCTAACAATACGCCACATCCTGACGCCCGTAAGCAGTGTGTGCCTCCAAACAAGAGAGACGTTGTTTGTCTTTCCTGGGATCGGTAAACATCCTCGACACAAAACAGTTCGTTCGGGACCCGGCAAGGAGAGCAACTCGCACCAACGTGGGCAGCCGCGCTCTCGCTCCAGCAGCTTCTTTGAAGTGCCGCCACCACAACGCAGCATCATTTTATCTTCCGCGTGTCTTTTCTTCGGAACGCGCGCGTTACAACTCACGGAGTCCCTTGTTCTGGATTCGGGCCCGGGAGGGGGCGGAGTAAAGCAAGTCTGGTGACCCATAATCTATTTTGGGATAGGCCCCTTGCAGTTTGTTTTCATTAAGAATTGTCACCTCTGCAGCTGCCTCGCACGATCAAAATAGAACCGAGTTGTCATGAGAACCGCGCCAATCGAACGGCCTACCAATATTTTGATTTATTTTTTTTTTTTTTTTAGTTCTAAACAAAACAAAATGGAGCTGGAGTGCTGCTGGCAAAACTTGGGGCTCTTGGGAGGGTTCAAATATTCCTCAAAAATGAAATGACATTTGTAGTATTCAACCTGGAATTCTTTCGTTAAAGTCTGAAAATATACCTCCCACACCCTAGACACACTTCTTAAACTCACTTTTTAAAACACACTTTTTTAAAGACATTGTAAACAATAACATAGACATTACAAGACTAAACTGTGTAGAAAATACCTAATAATGATTTTGCAAGGCCCACACAATATTGTGTTCTATTGCTATAAAAACATGGAACCTACCAAAAGAAAGATTGGAGTCTCTTCTTTCATCAGGAAAAAAAGTGTATTTCTATCTGTTTATCTTTTTCAGCAATTAGCATTAGAATATAGCTAAGTTTCGTCATTATTCACAAATCTGTTTAAAACTGTGGGGGAAACAGCTTGTTGCTCATACTTTGCTGCCACCTGCTGGCCGTTTTTGTAATAATGACCATTTCTTCAACCGTTCTCTGCAGTTGAGAGGTTGCATTCTGTATGCTTTAGCATAAAAAAAACAAAGAACGTATAAATACCTCTTTTGGACACTTAAAACATTTGAAATAGAACATATTTTGTACGTTTTTTGAAGCAAATGAGTTAATAATCGATAGATTAATCGATTCTAAAAATGTTCGACGGTGTCAGCACTATAAGCAATTCATCTTTTGATTGTTTTTCTTGTTTCTCTAAGCACCACAGTGGAAATTAACTGATGTTAGCCGTGCTAGCTAGCTAGCTTAATAATCGATAGATTGATCGATTCTAAAAAATATTCAATAGTGACAGCGCTAAATAGATTCAAGCAGTATTAAACATCAAGATGATTAGGATTTCTACCACATTAGTGAAAATAACTTTAAGGTTCGACTTTAAGAGAAAGAGAATGTGCTGAATTGATTGAGAGTCATTTCTCGACAACTATTTGAGTAAGTACAGATTCCCGATTGTTTGTGTGAGACCCGCCAATCATATTCTGCAACATGCATCATTACACAGAAAGGGTTGTGGAATTCCTCCTTTCACTAATCATTAAAAGGGGGCTTGTTTTTATAAGTGTAGCATCTGCTGTTTTGGACAACTGTCGCTAAGTGGAAAGGACCATCCCCCACCCGACACCCACCCGCACCCGCACCCCTCTGGCCACCAGCGGTTAAAAGACTAGCATCTTGCCCCGGAGAGGCCAGCCAGGCATTTGGTTCAGGCCGCAGCCTGTCTATGCAGCCCCCAGGCCCGTCTGGCCTCCCGCATGATGCCTTTTCATGGCTGACTTATGGGAGCGCATCAGCTGACCGCGCCGTGACGCTGAAGCACGCGGTCAGTAAGCGGCCGTGGATGTCTGCGGCCGTGATGGCGGCTCACCCGACCGACCCGATGACTCGTATCTGAGGGGGAGAAAAAAAAGAATGTCAAATCAGTGCGCATCCCAGGCGGGCCCGGCCGCGCTTCCTCTGCGTCAATTTGCTCAGCCCCAGTTTATCTTCAAGGGCTGGCTTGTTTGTACCTGCCGTGTCGTTCTGCTCGTCGGCCCAGCGTGACACCCCGTAGCCCGGGTTCAGCCCCCGTGAGATCAAAAGAGGCCACTGATGCTTATCAGATAATGTTCTTGTCCCCTTTGAGTCCAGCCTCCTCACACTGTTGACCCGAGCCGTGCACGCGGTTCCTTACGGCCCTTTGGCCTTTCCTCTTCTTATCAGCGCGATGGCCGGCCTGTGATAAGGCAGGTCCCGCCTGGGGACAGAAGGAGGCTGCTGGACACTCTTCTTGCCTCACTTTATGTATGCTCGCACTTTTGGAGTTGTACGTATTCGCCAAGTGGGAAAAGTGAGACATGTCTCGCTATTCAAATCGTTATTGTCGTCTGGTGTGCTTTGGCTTAATTGTACACTCTAAAAACAGTTGGGTCCAATTATGGATCAAAAATGGACCGATCCACTTTATGGGTCAGTTTGACCCAACTTTCTGCGTTGGCCCCATTTTTTGACCCAAGTAAAGAATATTTATCAGTTGTTTTACGCTGAAAGACCCATTTCTTGACTCAAAGTTGGGTCTAATGGACCCAAATAGAGGATCGGTCAATTTTTGACCCAAAGTTGGGTTATTTTTGACCCAACTGTTTTTAGATTGATTGTGCCATTCTAAAATGCCCTCTGGTTTTAATTTGATTAAAAAAATGGATTAAAATAAATGTTATTAAATTATTTGATTATTATTCAATTATTAGATTTGATTACATTTGATTAAGTTATATAACGTAACATTTCATATAATTGTGACAATTATGGGGAATATATTCCTAATAATATTTTTTATAGCTAGGTTTTGTTTAACGATTGCACCATTCTAAAATATTGTTTTAATTTGATTTTTAAAAATATATATAAAAATGTTGGTTTAAATTTTTTTTTTTTATATAAAAAATTATTTAAAAAATGTGATTTAAAAATTTTTGATAAAAAATTTGATTTAAATTTTTGGGTGTGTTTTTTTAAGGGGCTCGGACAAATTAACGGAATTTCCATTCCTTTTGTGACACTGATGGTGGAACTTGCAAACCAAATCTGTCTTGGGCCAGATTGGCATATCAGACAGACAAGACAAGACAAGACAAGACAAGACAAGATGGTGTCCAAAGTCACGACCCTGCCCTGACCTGGATGAAGGAAATGGTCACGCTGCTGGAGACAAAGCAGGCCGAAGGAGAGTCTGCGAGGGGCTGGCCGCTCGGCCCGCCAACAATGGCTGCGTGCTCGCTCGGAGACCTTTGGGAGCACGGGCCACACAAAGGCCAGAGGAACCCCCCCCCCCCTCTCCCCCCCTCCCACATTGCAATGGAGCTGGCATTTCACACTGGCCTGTGAACAGCCATTCAATCCAACTACTGTTTAACCTGACCCCTGGCCTACACTCAGACCGGGATGAGTCTGGCGAGACCTCTTTGCAGCAATCTGACCTTTAGGCTGAGCAGGCCTCTGCTTCAGACTCTCACTTTGACATTTTTTCTAATTGTTGCGTCTCGTCGATAGAATACCTCATAAATATTATTACTGTGTGAGATGAATGTTTATGTGCAATCTCATTAGAGATAGACCGATGTGTTTTTTAAGGGGCAACGCCGATACCGAATATCAGTAGTCAAGGAGGTCAATAACCGATATTTGGAGCCAAGACTTTTAACAAACTCCAACTCTTTCTTTTGTCCAAATGTCTTTAAGCATACTGTATATTTATTGAACAACTTTTACGATTTGCAAATTATTCTCATTTTATTTTATTTTTCATTTTTATCTTGGACACTTCAGGGACATTCCAGGGTCATGAGCCTGTTTTAAAAAGTTCAAATTTAAAATAGTTAATAGCTCCCTATTGTTTTCTACAGTAAATAAAGATTTCCCAAATTTCTAAATATCTGCAGTGTTCAGTTTTTACTTGTCTAAGCTTTCATTTCCAACAAAATCTGACGGTGCAGAGTTCCCAGGTTCAGCAGCGTCTCTTATAACGTGAACTGAAAATAAATTCCAAAAAAATTAAAAATGCCGATATTGCTGATCATCTGCGTCGATAATCAGCCTATATGCTATTATACACATTACATATTGCTGGTGTCGGACCGAAACCTCATAAGTCACAATTTTGGTCAATTTCATATTTTTTCAAAAATGTATACTATTGGTCTGTCTCAACGTGGGTGTTAGGGCTGGATTTAAAAAATTGAATAATCAATATCGAATGGCTTTTCCTTTTCGAGCGTGATATCGATTCATAAAACCATGAATCGATTATTTTAACATCTCTTTTTTTCCCCATAAATTAACAAGAAAATCGAATTTTAAAGGCCAATTTTTTTCTGTTTTCGTAAAAAGTGTTTTCTTGCATTTATGAAACCTGACTTATTGCACTTCATGACAATTCATAATATTATTAATTTATATTTACAATGATTGAATTAGAATTATGAAAACATTTTCATCTCATCCATGCTGACGTCAATGTTTGTGTAACACAAGTGATTATAACACGTGTTATTTTCATTAATAAATAAATTATTTAACCAGTTACTGATTTTAAATTTTATTTGGAATTTAATGTTTTAATTTTTTTTATCATGTCCTTGTTTTTTAAGAAGAATTGATGTTCCATAATTAGCGAATTGAATCGAATCGGGGGGGGGGGGGGGGGGAATCGAAAAGGAATCGAGCTGAACTCTTGTGAATCGAAATTGAATCGATTGAATAAATTTGAATCGATACCCAGCCCTAGTGGGTGTGCTATTTTTTTTGTATTATTGACCAGTATTATGTGTTAAAAATGTCTTGCTCACTTTGACGATGCAATGTTTATGGCTCAACAAAAATTCCTTGAAAAGTGATCATTTTTGACATATTCCGCCCAACGCAAAATGTTATGAATTATGTCTGTAGCATACTACATATCACATACTAATGTTCAGCGTTCTAATCTCGAGTTCTTTAAAAAACAACAACACTCTTTTTAGATATCACATTCTACAAATTCCAACTCAATGCTGCTCCTTGTATTTGTTTGACTTAGTTATTCCCCTTATTTTTTAATATGAGCGTACGCGTCAATACAGCTGCTGTGAGAAGTGAATTTCCCTCATGGGATGACTAAAGGATGGCCAGCATCGATCAATAAGGTGTCTGGAGATTGTCTCAAGAAGCAAAAGCCCCCTCGAGAACAGGAGACAGCGGCAGACCCCTCGTCTGGGTCAACTCCCCTCCAGCCGGGACCACGTGACCCTCTCTCCTTGTCAATGGGCTGCTCCTCCCCGCTACCTGTCCGCGGGTCGGATCAAGGTGTGGGGGGGGCCGCATATCAAACAGGCCGGGGGCTCCCTTTGATGTGGATGGAAACACAAACACTGATTTGAGGAGAGTCGTAATAGCTTATTTGTTCCCTTTAGTCATTCATTGAGCTGCCGCTCGCATGTGTATGCCTTCAAAGGGAGGCCGAGCGGCATGCACCGGCCCGGCCCGGCCCGGCCCGGCGGTACAGTAGCCGAGCGGGCCCTGAGAGCGGCCCGCTTGTGGGAAGGCCATCTGGCTTCCTCTTCCTTTAGATTTGATATTGATTTATTGGCTGTACGTGGCTAGATAAGGGAGGGGGGGCGGGGGTGGGGGGGGGGGCGCCAGCTGCCACAAGTTCTCCACTGCATCCTGGTAGACAAAGGGCCTCCTGGTTATCTACATCCTGCTAAATAGGTGATGCGTCATTCCTTGTTAGGATTTACAGCTCCACCTTGTTTTTTTTTGGGTTGGTGTGTTGTGGAGTCTCTCAACTTTTACTAAGCCGAGCCATAGAGCCTGCATTGGGGGAAATCTCATGCTGCTCCACTCTCAGTCACAACAACAAAAGTCACAAAAAGTGGAACAAAGGTATGCACTTTCTGCCATCTAGTGGAAGAGCATTGAATTGTTATGCCCGTCACGAGTGACATTTTTTTTTACGTTTGTAAACAATAAGCACTGGGATAATTCCGGGTGGCAGAAAAGTGATCGACCTGAACTGAAAATGAGATGTCTTGACAGGGAAGATCGTAAGACTGGTTGCGTCGTAGCCATTTCTAACGCGATTGTCTGGGAACCGACGGTCTGTTATACACATCACATGGTTAGAGATGTTTTTGTCCCCATTTTGTCACAAATGTCACATTATCTCACATCCAGAGGTGGCAAATCCAGGTCCGGAAAGGAAAAACCCTGCCACAGTTTGGCTTTAGCACTAGGTGCTAGCTAGCTAGCTCCCATGGTGCTTGTTCACCTGCTAGGGAGCTAGCTAGCTAGCAAGCACGCACCAGGGGCTAAAGCCAAACCGTAGCAGGGTTTTTACTTTCTGGACCTGGATTTGCCACCTTACAGCTTGTAAAATTTTCCTATGAGAAGATCCTGTGCTCTGAGCTGTGTTAAGCATGAATTTGTGCGGATACGAGAGTCTGAAATGGGCCAGGGCCGACGTTATAGGGCCGCCGCACACCGCGCCATGCTTGCGAATCGAACTTTGAATTTGAATGGGAAGAATTGACCACATTGCACGATTTACCATAAGGACTCCTTGCGCGAGCCTCTAACATCTTCTTGGGCTCGTGTACCGAATCGCTTTTTTAACATGTATATTTTTACCGCAAGCTTCGCTATTTCATTATATTGTAAAATGGTTAATTATTGTTGTAAAGCATGTTTACTATATTTACTGCATTTCTATGGCATGGTGGCATGTGGTGGGTGCGTCCATGCATTTTGATTGGCTATCATTTGCGGTTTCTCACAGGTTGTGTACTGTATAAAATGTTTGCTTTTTGTAGTCCTTGAGTAATTTAGCAAAATGGCTAGCCTGCTAACTAACGTCCCATTCAGTGTTAAACGTGCTCATGTGTGCCATTAATCGGAGCAGAACAGATTTAATATCCAGTCTCTCAATAACTATCTCTGAATTTCCACCATGTCTGTTTTTGAAACAACTTACCTGTTGAAATGTACATGAAGCAATTTACCACACGGAACATTTCATCGTCAAGCCATTTTGTCTCTGCCTTGACCAAATAATGTAAAGTATGTGTAACATCATGATAAAATGTCACTATACATTGCCGGTAGAGATCAGATAGATGCAAAAAGAAGCAAGTTGTGAGTTGTATGATTTTCCCGCGGCCCAAGTGACATCACAGTGGTTGGGAATCACCGTATTAGTTGAAAACGAGTGTCGGCTCTAATGAGGTGCAAAATGACATTTGACTAACCATAGCAAACCCTGACGGCCTTTCACAGAAACGATATTGAAAAGTGCTCTCTTTTGCATAACATGTCTCCCATTCCTGCTAAGTGAGCCGGGAAGATTAAGACTAAGAAGGGGAGGGGGGGGGGTGTTAAGTGTGGGGTCTTGTTGGCAAAGGTGTCATCATCAATTGTGTGCTTATGCCTGATTTTTCTCACCAGCGCAGCGCACCACCCCCAGAAGAAGACACACAGACAGACTGTGGTGTCACCATGCCTGTTTCTACGGTCGACCCCCCCCCCCCTCCCTCCAGCAGCCTTTCTTCATTGGGCCCCTCCCCTCCCAACACAAGCCTGTGATGTGACTGTCTCAGATAATGAGGTGAGAATTTTATTGCGGCCCTCTGTGATCCTGGCACCAGTCTGTGAGGATGACAGCGGGCTGAGCGCATCCCCCCGCCCTCTGACCACCCCAGACCCCCATGTAAGGGTGCAGGCCGCCCCCTCATGGCCAACATTGGAACTGAATGGTTTTCCCAATGTCCTATGGAAATCCCTTTGAGCATTAATCCCAGCGAAATGTGGTGTTCCCTCTAGTGGTAGACAAAAGAATCACTGCCCTAGTGCAGTTCTGTTGTATTTAACTTTTTTTTTTGCATTTAATCTTTTAGAACTGTATTCTTATTTTAAATTTATATTTAAGTGAAATTTGTAGTACCTCCATTTTCCATATGACTAGTGAGGCAAAATTACAAATTGGCATTTTGGTGCTGATTTTAGGGTCCAGTAGGCTGCTCGTACATGACACATGTCCACTAGTTAGTTGCTAGTTAATTTGTTAACCGCTTACTTAACTAGTTAACTAGTTGATTGTGTACTAGTAGACTAGTACTAGCAGCATTATTAATGGGAAAAAGTTAAAGGCAAATTTTCTTACTAGTGAGTACAAACAGCATGTACTAGTTCACTCTTTGTCCACACTAGCGTTTAGTGAACATTTATTCAATATCCTACTTGAATGTGACACATGCCTACTAGTGAGGCCTAGTAGTGTGCAGCACAGTAGTTCACAAGTAAAGCACCTGCATACTACTTGGACAACAAGTGGTAGATGTTTAACTATAGTAGGATTTTGGATTATTACCAGGAGTACTAGTAGCACACACTTGTCAACTAGTTCCCAATTTTACCTCACTAGTAAGATTTAATTGCCCTATTTAGCATGTCAAAGTTGTCTTACTAGTGAGGACAAAGATCGCACGTGGACCTTGAGCTGTATATCAAGAACTAGGATGCTACTAGTGCATGACACATGCCTACTCGTGTGGGGCACAGTCGTAAACATAGTGCACAGTAGTTTCCTGGCAAGGATTAATTACATACGAGTAGGCCAAAAGTGGCACTCGTTGTAGCGCAGTTGTATTGAGTACGAAGGGCGTACTAGTCCGTGGACCTGAAGCTATAGATACGAAGAATATGAGTAAACGCTGAAGCAACTTTCCACTTAGCGCACTTCAAAGTGAGACGTGGAGGGGGTGGACTTGCGCATGCCATGCGGAGGGAGAATGACAATGCCTGCTGGGCCTGAGCGACATGCCGCTACCCAAAGACACAAAGGCCCGCCGCCTGCTCCCGCGCTGAGGAAGGGCTCATTCAAGAGCGCCGATATACATACAGGAAGCTCGCGGCCTAACTCTATTCTATACAAATGACCAGGGACACAGGAAGACGGACAGACGGACAGACAGACAGGCATGCAGGCATATTGTCACACTCACCTGTCTGACTATTGAAGCATTTATTGATAAGAAAGACCACATCAAAACACTTATCATTGCCTTATCAAGTGGATTTTAATCAGTGGTGGGCGGTGCGTAGCGGGGATTTACCAGACTTAATCCACCTCGTCATGCCACCACGAGCCACGAGTAATCAACGCCCACTCAAAAAATTGACTTTGTGACAAAACAAAGAAAAATGTGTTTTCTTGCTTTTTGTTCAAATGAAATCCACCAATGAGAGATTCCTGCAGTTGGAAGACTATTTTTATACTGTACTGTAATTGCCTATAAATGCCTCAAGATGGCAGTAACTCTATACTTGTTTGTAGCGCCAAGGAACAATGCACCAAGATGCCACCAGAGGAAGCCAAAGCAAAACAGTTTTTGTATTTAAACAAAAAATGAATACAGTACAGTAGATGAATTTGATGAGGATCAGTTTATGTTCACTTTATACAACCCACCAATACTAATATATATATATATATATATATATATATATATATATATATATATATATATATATATATATATATTTATATATATATTTATATATATATATATATATATATTTATATATATATATATATATATATATTTATATATATATATATATATTTATATATATATATATATATTTATATATATATATATATATATATTTATATATATTTATATATATATATATATATATTTATATATATATATATATTTATATATATTTTTATATATATATATATATATTTATATATATATATATATATATATAACAATCAAACAGCAGAATATATCGGAAAATAAAAATAAATACAAAATAAAATATAAATAAATACAAAAACAAATAATAAAATAGTGATAAAAAAGTAATAATAAAAAACTAAAATAAAAATTCTGACAGGACAGAAAAATCTAACATCCATGTGTACACGTAATGGAAGCAGTGTAGCCAAGAGAAACGCTACAAAGTGAAGAGGATAAACTATGAGGAATAAATTAGGACAATTTCATGGGACAAATACCTTTATTAGAATTTACTGCTGCCAGCATGTCGTGACAAAATGTGCTTAACCGAAGAAGGTGCAACGCGCCATCCAGCGTTATGATTTTGGTTTGATTATGATTTTGTATAGAAATTCAGGATCACAGACCAGGATTACCCCCAGCGGGCAGTGAAAGGGCCTGCCGAGGCGGCCCGCCTCTCATTTCCTCTGGTGGGCCCTGTTATTCTAACAAGTCTTTTATGGTGCGGACAGAAGAGGGTGGTGTCGCTTGCCAAAGGCGCGGAGAAAACAAACAAACAAGACGGCTAATCCCTGCTGATAAATACACAGCGTCGCAAATTTCTCATTTGAAGGCACAGACGGAATCAAAAACAATTTCACCGCAGACAGGAAATCCTGTAAAGAGAATTAAACTCTGATTCTGAAAACACGGACAGACGCATTGCAGAACGATACTGACGCCTAGTGGGTTTAAGCCTGGAGGCATTGATGGTGGGTTGTAGAGTATACAGAAAAAAAGGGCAAGGGAGAACGGACGGGTATATGATGGACCCACAATGCCACCTGTATGCCGTAGCGAGAAGTGAGCCCGCCAGTGGCCATCTTGCGTTGCCACTTGCTAAGCGTGCCTACCTTTTTTAAATTTTTCTACTACGCTTTCACATTATTTTTGCCTCTACAGTAAAAATGCCACCGTGTGGCATACGGTTATACCAGTAAGTCTGGGAGAAGCACCACATGCGCATTTCATCGGTAAGAATGTGATTATAAATGTTCTCTTATAAGGTGCTATACTCAAAATATTTGCCTGCTTCATTTTCCAGAACCATCTGCAATTAAATGAAAGCAAAGTCCATCAGGAACAAATTTGCTGTAAAATGTAAGCCTAGCCTTTGTAAGTCATGTTCACATTATAGCCTACTCTGAATGAGCCATGCAAACTGTGAAGTTTGGTTATTTGAGAGGCTCTCATGACTCCGTACAGGGATACGTGCTGGCGTAAACCATGCACTGATTAACAGTGCTTTCAGCCAAAATCCGACCGAAGATGTCAGTAACAGTGGCAACGTAAGATGGTTGATTTTGTTTTTAAATAGATTAAATGTTATACAGTATGTTAGATTAAAACTAAGTATCTTGAATACATTTTAAATAATTTAATAATTACTCCACTCACCTTTATTGATAGGGCTGTACCTAAATAGAAATCGAACATAACACAATTCAAAACAATATCAATGTTAAAAAAAAGCAACAATAATAGATATATAAACTAATAAATACTATACAAAACAAAAAAATGCAACTAATCAAATAGCTTTTTTTTTTTTTCGTGCTGAACACAAACTGTGATGCAGACGTTGCCTCATAGCGCCCTCTAGTGTATCCTTGATGCCACCTCGGCTCCGATGATGTGTGACGTCACTACCGTAGCAGGATCCGCCTTGGCCAACGGGCTCCAGTCCAGTCCACAAATAGATGCCCGATGTCTTCTCGGCCGTGTAAACAAAGCTTTCGGGCAACCAGAAACTGCGTTACATTCGTTTTTTAAGGGCAAATTATGGGCACGATTAAAAAGGACAACAGGCTGACAAGTTCGCAAAGCTTCTCGTGTGTCGGCTTTGCGGGTTTATTTAGTAAAAGCGCCACGTCGCCTTTGGAAGTGGTGAAAATTAAAAGTCAGGTGGGAACATTTCACTGTAAAAAAGGCTTCGGACAAACGTTTCTCCTCATCTACCACAATGAGGGACTCAAAGGCTTTTGGAAGGGGAATCTTGTCTCTTGTCTTCGCTTGTTCCCCTACACCGCAATCCACCTGACAACCTACAGAAAGTAAGTTAAAGTCCGTACACTTAAATGGCGTTTACACGACAAGTTTGAGGTCATTGTGCTCAGATTGGAGGTACATTTTGACTATTAAAGCTCGGTACATTTTGACTATTAAAGCTCTACTGATAGTTGTTAGTCCTCCGAGAAGTTGGAGGTGACGTTTGTGTGGCGAACAGAGCCAACTGTGAAGGTTTCATATAATCTATACGATTGGTGGAAAGTACCGTGGATATAATACATTCGTTTATCACGTAGAAGTAGTTTGTGTTCTACTTCCTGTTTTCTAAGCTCCTGTTTTTTTCTAGCCAATCAGAGAACTTTATTTTCTCAGTCGATATTTAAGGCAAAGCCGCATTAGTTTTACCCTGAGTTTTGGCTAGCATGTATTGTTTGCTGTTGGAAAATAAAATAATGACCAATACTTGTTAATCTTTTACAAATTAAACATGTAACATTTGTCAAATTTAGTGTTTGATATGATGCGAAGCAGCATTTGGTGCGCAATATTGGCTCTTTTGATTGATTTGTACTTTGAACATGAGAAAGAACTGTTGTAACACTGTTTTTTTGTGCAATTAATATAAAATGCACACTGGATTATCAACTCCTTATTCACTGTCATTGTTTGGAAATTCAAACGGCATTTGAACCTTCTGAAGTGTAGTGTCGCCTGAGAGGTCAAATTGTGGGCAAAATTGTGTAAGTATGTGTTCGGTTACTATCGGACAAAACGTGATGTATTGACAACCATATGGTTGATAAATAAACACTGAGGTGTATACAAATAGAAGAGTGGTTGCTGCAATCTGTAAAGGGCAATGCAAATAGCACACCTGTTAGCTAGGGCACGTGATCATGCAAAAATAACCACCCTTCTCTTGCAAAATAGTAAGTACACAGAGTTCCAGGAAAACAAAACACTCACTTCCGTGTTCTGCACACATTGTAGGAGTTAATGTTTTACTCTGTGGTGATATATTATTTGGGCTTTTTTTTTTCACAATTCAAAACATTTTCCAGGTGTTCTAATAACATATATGTGACATGTCAAAAATACCCCAAGGATCAAGAATTACATAGTACACTATAATACACAACCATTTATTTATTTATTTATTTATTTTTGTTGTTGTCATAATGAGCCACTTTTGACTCCAAGCAACAATCAATTTGTGCCCAGGATAGTCCACCTTCACATGGACGAACTTGGCTTCATCTCCCAGGCGAGGGCCATCGTCGCTGGCGGGCTGGCGGGCGTGGCCGCCGCCCTGGCCACGTACCCCCTTGAGGTAGCTGAGACCAGACTGATCGCCCAGAACCGCAGGGTGCCGTCGTACGTCGGCGTTGTTCACACACTGGGCAAAATCCACAGCACCGAAGGCCTACGCGCTCTCTACAGGGGCTTTTCTCTCACTGTCTTAGGTATGCAAACTGCAGGAAAAGTCTTCTACATCACTGATACCTGAACTCTGCCACGTGCAGTGAAAGAGGTTCAGGTTCGCCACTGGAAATGATCCAATTCCACCTAAAATGATCATTTATTTAATATCGATAATATAGCTTTAAATTAGACCAAACTGTGCCAGCGTCAAATAGGGACAGAACATTTACATGTGCATTCATTAGATGACAGAATGTCCAGTTAGCAAGTATATGATCAAATATGTGCTTTGACTGATGAATATTTGTGAATCACTGATCAACAGAACACCCCTCTTTTTTATTTAATGACCATAATTTCCCACCACACTTTGTGTGTGTTTCTAGGTGCATTTCCCTTCTCTATGGGATGCTACGTGGTGTATACCAACGTGGACAAAGTGTGGCAGGAGCCTTCTTTCCGCTTGTCACCTCTGCAGAACTTCATCAACGGCTGCCTGGCAGCAGGACTGGCACAAACGCTCTCCTACCCTTTTGAGACTGTCAAGCGCAAGATGCAAGTAAGTCATCGAAATACAAAAAAATCAATCCATCCATGCATTTTCTACGCTGCATACATCAGTGTTTCTCGAACCTTTTCGGACAAAAACAAGACTTGTTTTGTATTATTATAAGCAACTTTAACATTTGTAAAATATGAACGTCAACACTGCACTTAAATATTGGAAATGTAAAAAAAATACTTGGTGATTCAATTGAAGCAATTGCACATAAGTAAATATAGGTTTGAAAACACACTGTTTGGAAAGATAAAAAAAATAAGATAGATAAAATCCATCTATAGTGTACCAAATTTTCTACTGGATTAATTATTTTAAACTCATTTGATTTGCATACCACTAGAGAGAGCCGATGTACCACGCCACTCTCATCACTTGATACTACAGTACAAATCCTTCCCTTTTGCCCCTTTCATAGAAGGTAAGTCATATTTGGGAATTGGAATATAAACAGGTTTAACTTAAAAAAAAATTGTGTGAAAATCTGTTCACTGTGATCCTAAAACTCAATTTAAAAAATAGTTGGCTAGATATTAAAATTTTCACTTTAGTTGTATTAACATCAAAAATCCACAAGGGGGCAGCGCAAATGTTTATTATATCTTTTCATGGGCCAACGCTGAAGAAAGGACATTTGGCTACAACATTTAGTAGTTAGTGTACAGATTGTATAACAATGTAAATTCACTGTCCCATAGAAATAACTCAGCACATAATATGTAAACTGCATGCAACAAAAGTGAGACCACCCCCAAACTGAAAATATCCAAATTAGGCCCAATTAGCCATTTTCCCCTCTCCCTGTTTTCAGGTGAGGTGCAGGTGTGTTAAATTTATTGCACTCATACTCTTATACTGGTAACTGGAAGTTCAATCTGGCACATCATGAGATGGATGGATTGGATTGGATGGCGTTCACTGTACTTGTTTGCAAGGGCACAGGGAGCAATGGCGGCCCCCACGCCGAAATACTACATCCGGTTTGCTCTGTGCTATTATTATTAGCTGCCAGCAGCTGGGAATGTGAATTCGTGTCGGGTCTGCTGCAGCAGCAGCTTGAGATAAAACGTCTAAAGATAGCCGCTGGCTATCAGCATCGGGCCAGCCTCTCGACTTTTATGCGGACAACTCGGCTAATGCCGTACAAAGGGTATCGAACCCCTTTGCAAACCGTTTGAGCATTTATTCCGATCCTTATCAAGCATAAAGTCCATGTACTAATGCAATCTTTGTCTTCACCAGTTAGACAAGTTCAAGTTCAAGTCACTAGTAGACTAAGACGCACTTGTAAGTGCCACTTTTGGCCTACTAGTACACAATTAAATCACACTAGCAAACTACTTTGCTGCACTAGTAACACTACTCGTGTTACCAGTCAGGTAGATAACTAGCATTTATGCCAAGGAAAACTATTGACCCTCCCTCCAGGTTCTCACCTTTTTCCCCTAAGACAATTATTAGAGCAAAAATGCCATTCACTACAATGCAAATACAAAAATAAACAAAACAATTAAGTGCATACAAATTGTAAAAAAAAAAAAATGTTTTTATAGAAATGGAATGGAGGGATAATGGCAGGCGGCTATGCGTTTTTAATATTAATTTACCAGGACATCAGCTTGTAAACATTCCGTGTTGATAAATCCCCTTTTGAAAGCTTCCTCCGAGCGTTTGTTCCTCGAATCCCAAGTGGCCGTTTACGACGTTGGCGCGTTCTGACTCATTTGCCTGCTTCTTAATGAAAATGAACTTGTTTCTCATCCGCTTAACGACCTCCGACGGGGAGGCGAGATCATACATTTCCCCAGCTATAAAAAGCTCCTTTCCGGGTTCAAGAGTGTTAACGGGCTTTGAGATTTTCCAGAGCAATGGAAGCAAATGAAGCGCCGGAATGGACTGTGACCCTCGGAAAACATGATTGCGGCCATATTTCCCGGCAGGAAGTCGTGTTGGGCCGCGTCGGGATGACAAGCGGGCTGCGGAGGGAAGGACGTTAACGCGAGGCTGCTTCTTCTGTCTTGGCAGGCGCAGAGTTCTCGGCTGCCGCATCTCGGTGGCGTTGACGTGCATTTCAGCGGCGTGATGGACTGTTTCGTTCAGGTGGTCAAAAACAAGGGCGTCCTCGCGCTCTGGAGTGGCCTTACCGCCAATACCATAAAGGTACACAATGACCGATTAATAGGCCAGGGCCAACTTCATTGCCCGATATTGGCGCTTTTGGAAAAAATGGGCCGATTTTTCAAATGTATTTATTAGGAGTGTCAGGCGATTCATTTTTTTTTCATCGTAATTACTTAAATAGTTAACACACAAATAATCGCAAATGTTATAGCTGTTGTAAATGTACAATTATTTTATTCAAAATTTTCACTCTCGCTTTAAAATGGGCAAAACATGTGGAACTACTAGAATTATGGCTGCATCTTTTAGTCATTGATACAGTCATTTAATATGATATTGATTTGTGTTGAGGTCATTTTTCTGCCACCAGATGGCATAATTGCATTTGTAAGACATTGGTGACAGTTCAGTGCATTTTCTTTTCATATTAAGAGCTATCTAATCTTTAACATGAAGTCACTTGTGAATTTGTGCACATTTTTAAAATGGTCAAATACAACTTTAACTACCAAATGTATACATGATTATGAAATGTATTACTGCAGACATTTTGAGGTGGACGCGTCTGCTGCGTTGATTCGAATTCCGCTAGTACACACTTTCACAAGTAAGGGGCGGTCATTAATTGCGCGTAAAAAAAAGAAAAAAGAAAAAAGAGTGGCATTAAAGGAACTTTTAAATGAACTCAAAATCCACACACAAATGTTAACACCCCTAGAATGTATTATTTTACACATTAGCACATTATAACGTAAGACATAGATAACTGTTTAAATATTCCCCCCAAAAATGGGTGGAATCAATTTTTCCCGATGAAAGCACACTGAACTGTCCGTCCGACATGCGCACATCGTGAGTGGCCGATGAGGGAGGTGAGAGGGTGAGAGTGGCGGCATGCGAAACAATGTTGTGGAGTAATTAATAGCAAGAATATCACGAGTGAGGTGGGCAAAGTCCGCCTCGGGAACAGCGTGCTCCACTCTCCGATTTCAGCCGCAAATGTCAAGGTTGGCTGCATGCGCTTTTCTTTTACAAAAGCAAAAGTCAAAGTGGAGCTCATTTGTGAGAACATCTTAACTGGACACGTCCAGTCTTGTCCTGTCCTATTTGCTAGTCGTCGTGTCCCGGCCAGTCCTGTCCTATTTGCTACTTGCATGGCCCTGGCCGATCCTGTCTATTTGCCTCTTGGCTAGTCCTGTTCTGATCTGCCCTGACCAATCTTTTCTGTCCTATTCTACATTTCACATCTTGCATTGTGTTTTGTGTCCTGTGTGTCTCAACCTGTCCAGTTCTGTCCTATTGGCTACCTGTCATTTCGTGCCCTGCCATGTCCAGTTTTGTCCTCTCCAATTTGTTACTTGTGGTGTCCTGCCTTATCCTGTCCTACCCTATCCATTTCTGTCCTTAACCTATCCTGCCTTGCGCTGCTCTTCACTGTCCTGATAGCGACTCATTGCATCCTCTCCTGTTAAGTCAAGTGCTGGCTGTCCATGTCTTATTTGCTCCTCATCACATCGCCATGCCCTGTCCTGTCCATTCCTGCCATGTCCTGTTGTAACTCATCACATCCTGCTCTGTCCTGTCCTATTTGCTACTTGGTATACCCTGCTTTGTCTTGTCCAGTCTTGTCCTTTTCGTATTTGCTGCTCGTCACATCATGCATTGTACTATTCTATTCTGTCAGTCCAGTCCAGTTTTGTCCTGTCCTTTTTATTACTCATGGCAATCCTGCCTTATCCTCTTCTGTCCTACCCTGTTTGCTACCCATGCTATTTGACGCGCCCCTTCCTCACAAGCGGTACGAATGCCTTCTCAAGCCGTAATATAAACTCTTACGTAATATGATTGCCGTACGGTGTAATTATGTCCTGTTCTTGCTCTGTTCTGTCCTTTTTCTCTCTGTCTGCCTGGTTATATGCCAACTTTGATTGGTATCATTTGCAGATTGTCCCCTACTTCGGCCTCCTCTTCGCCTGCTTCGAGCTGTGCAAGCAGGTTTGCCTTTACCGCAACGGCTACATCGTGTCGCCGCTCAGCTACACGCCGGCGCCCGGCGTGGACCAGAGCCTCAGGCCGGCCGAGCTGCAGGAGGTGAAACGTTACCTGAGGAACAGGAGCTTCGGAGAGGCCGGTCAGCCCAGCATGGGAAACCGCTGGTGAAAACCTCCACAGGGGAGGACAAATGGCGAACATGCTCTGACGGCGCTTGCAACAATACAGCAGCACAATTTCATAAGGTCCAACACAAAATGTGCCTTTACAAGTGAATCCCTGTTTATTGCGGGTTATACGTTCCAGACCCAGCTGTGATGAAAATCTGTGATTATAGAGAGACCACATCACTTCTTTTTTTTTTTTTTTTTTGGTAGCTTTACCCTTACAATTAGGCTGTAAAATTTGTGATGTAGCAGAGCGGGTTCACTGTGCAAAAATAACCATGCTGTGTTTTGAAAGGCATTCATTTATTAATATGCTTGTTACGGTGCTTTTTTTTTATGGAGCATAACAAACGTGTTCTCTTACAAATGGACCCTCTGTATTTATCTATGAGCGCTGATGCATTTTTACACAACTTCTAACTCATTCGCTCATTAATGCTACTTTTTGTGTGTGTTTTAATTTGAATAGGTTCACTTATATTGTTTGTATGGAAAAAAAATAACTCTCAGGTTGTGTCAATCTAAAATTAACCATTTGTAAAGGCAATCTCATACATGTGTTCCTATTCTTAGGAAACAGTCCTCTGCAATATATGAAGTTTTTTTTTCTATGTCTATCCTGTCAGTGTTATAAGGAAGAAAGTATGTTTTGTTGATGTAGCACTTATCAGACTCACAAAAGTGCTTTACATGTTTAAAATGGTCACAAGCAATACAGTTAATATAAAAACAACTACTCCAAACAGTTACACAAAGTGTGACTGTTTTCAGCGGTGTTTTTGTGTGTTTATAAGATCCTTTATATCAGAGAGCCGGTAATGTATTCCGTTCCACGTCAGTGAGATCACGCACAAAATCCTCCACAAATCTTCATGGAATCAATTTAAATGTCGGCTGAAGTGCCCTCAATGCCTTCTGATTTCCACATTACAGCTTTTGTCAGCTTACTTTAACTTATGTGCCTTAATAGTTGTTTGTTTTGGTTATTACAGCACACAAAATAACCGAAAAAATAGATATCTTTATTGCTGTAAATGGGTGCTTGATGAATATTTGAGACTGCCGTACAGCGTTGCGTGCGATAGACGACGTTTTGAAATGACATTTTTGGGATTGTTGCTTCTTGAATCAATAAACCTACTTTTCATGTAAGGGCTGCCGTTTATTATAGCAGCGAACACCGACCACTGTGAGAGAAATGATCTATGGTGAATGAACGTTGATGTATCCGTGCCAGTGACATTCAGAACTTGCATAAAATACGCGCTTAGGCTGGTGTGGAGGTTGGTGCGAGTGACGCATGTGAAAATTGTGCATGTGGTCAGCTTAACCAGTCATGTCGTCTTCAACACACACACACACACACACACACACACAAGCGGACTTTACTGAGCGACAGCCAAAAAGGGCTGTAACAGATGGGGTGACCTTTACGCACCGCAGCACAGGCCTTCAGCTGCTCCTCGCTGACCACTAACATGACATTGAAACAATCATGACCGCAAGTCTATCAGTGCATTTGATCATTACAAGACAGTAAAGCTTTTCCTCAGCCACATCATCCAAATTTGTATGCAAATTGGAACAAGCTGTAGCCTAATCCCAACCTATGCTAATGCGGTGGTTAAATTGAGAGATTGGTCACCAATGCACTTTTAGCTGTTTACTACTGAATGGACAGTCAAAAACACACGCATACAGAATATAAACACAAGGAGCATGGAAGAAACAGTCACAATACACTGAGTTGTAAAAGGCCAACATGACTAACGTTACTCGCTAGGCCACACCCCTTGTGTGTTTACCCTTGACTTGCACATTCAAAAGAAAGTTTATTTCTCTATTTTCTCTTTATTTGTCTAATAGAAACCAAAAATACGGGTGTTTTGTGGCGCTGGGTTAAAGGAATTTATATTAATTTCCATATTGATTGGTCAATATTGAATTTTAATGAACTTGTTTCTCGGTCGCCGTTCGTAACCTTGAAACGAACGTTGTATGTCGGGAGGGAGGTAGTCCCCGCCTACTCTCCTTTAGCTCCACCAATGAGCGCCAAGAGCGGAAGTTGGCCTTTTCTCTCCTGGTGTCTGCTGCTCTTTAAATCTGTCATTTCAACTTCGGACGGCGAGGGAGCAGCTGGGCAGCAGCGACTTTTTATTTATTTATTTATTGTTTTGTTTTTTTTAGTTAAAAAAAAAATTATATATATTTGTTAGTTTTTGACAAGCGTAAGGATGAGTGAACAAGCCATTTCTTTCGCCAAGGACTTTTTGGCGGGGGGCATCGCCGCCGCCATTTCCAAGACCGCCGTCGCCCCCATTGAGAGGGTCAAACTTCTGCTTCAGGTCCACTTCATTCCTTCATTGAAATTATATTGTGTTTATATAGCGCCGAATCACGTTATGAACATGTTTTTTTGATGTGTAAATATTTAAATGCCAATCTCGCCGTTTGTGGCTATTGATGTTAACCTGTCGTGATGCGTTCAAGAGCTGTGTTTCCCAACTTTTAGGTAGCCAAGGCACATATTTTACATTAATTGCCTCTCGGAACACAACTTTAAAACACAAAAAGTATATACTTTATGCTAAATAATAAATAACACTGAAATAATTTACTTGAGTAGAAAAGTATAGACTCTAAAATGTAACCTACTTATTTACGAATGCAAAAATGCAAACTTTTTAGTCAACTATATACAAAACCTCTTTTCATAAAATCACACAATTGAAAAAAAAAAACGCTTTCACATAAAATAGTTTCTCTCTTCTCTGCACGAAATAAATATATATATCGGAAAATTCCATAAAATATCAATTGTCAAGCAATAACAGAGCCATATTTGTTTGTTGGCTTTTCATAGCCACTCATGCAACAAAGCCAGAATGTGCCGTGCGGCAAAGGCTCTCCTTAACTTGCACTAACTATCCGGGCTAACCGTAGCCCACATCTAACATCAATCAAGATCTATAGCTGACACATTTTTTCCTTGACACCAATTACTACTTTCCCATAAGCCTGCTCTTTACTGCCATCTCGTGGCATCTTAAAGAACAGAAAGAAAGAGCCGGCAAATACAATGATAGCGCCAAATAGGTGTGGCGTAAATCACTTAATTTGTGAAACGTGAATAGGCGACGACGGTTCATTTTATGATTTGGGCCAACTCAGTGAAATGGAGTCAATTCCCATTGCACATGTGATGATCTCTTCCGCCACAATGGTTAGGAAACGCAGCATTTGCATGTTATGTAATCTTCCCATCCGCGGCCGTGCCAGCCTCAGCTACTGTCTGACCAAACATAGAAAAGCGGCGCGAGCGTAAACGCGCGCTGCTGAAGTGTGACACGAGAGCTGACTGGAAAATAGCAGACGCGGAAGGCAGGACAAGTTTCTTTGTGGAGCGCCATCAGTTTCAATATTTTGACAGCTGAAACATTTGTGAAAGGAAGAAAGAATTGCAAAATCGGCACTCTGCTTGCTTGCGATTCTTGTAAACAAGCCTCGACAGGTCCGCAAAGTCTCACAGGGAACCAAAAGATCTTCATATCGTGTTTACGTTCAAGGCCGTTCAAAACAATGTCGACTAAAAGTACGATTTGAAAATCTGATCGCTAGAAGGTCACTGCAAGGTTTTGGATGAGGAAGGATGATCTGAACGTGTGAACAGTGGAACGGTTGCTGTCCCAAGTTGCATTCCGCCATGTTGGACTCTTTTGAGACGCGTGAAGGCGCGTTCACACCCGCACTGTGGCAACGCGCGTACGTGACGTTTGTAACGTCCTAAGCTATTGCGAAAGTGGACAAACTGCTCTTGTTGTGTACTTCACATGAACACTAATTAGAATATTGAGAGAACTGAGTATTTTTGTTATGCACTTTTTTTTTTTTTAAAAAATAGGACTTTCTTCCCTTCTTAAACTTTTTACAACTTCTAGCGCTTTATCCTTATTATTCTGACAAAATCTGTTTTTGTTCATATAAAAGATTCTAACTTTGTTCTTGGAAAAACTTTATTCTCATAACATTTCAACTTCTTTTTTGTCTTAAAAAAAGTGAATTTGTCATCCTAATATTCCCCCCCCAAAAAAAAATTCTTGAACACTTCAAGAAATGTTTCGACCCTGGACCCAACTAATTAAAATATGAGTTATATATTTTATTTTTTAATTTTTTTATTGTTATTCTTATTAAATAACATAATTAGTTTTTAAGTGATAATTATATGAAATAATATAATTATGTATATAATTTTGCCACTTCTTGTTGACTGGCAATTTTGTCACAGTTGCTTAGGACTCAAGTCACGACCAATCACGACCCAGGTGAGCCGTGATTGGTTGCTCCCTGAGCATCTGTGATGTCATTGCGAGTGGACGGCAGGTGGCAAAATGGCCGCCCCCTGAGATGGATCAAAATGGCCGAATTTAGCCGCTTCCCTCATACTCCATATGAATGAATGAAAATACAGTAGAATTGGGAAAAAAATGGAAAGAGTTTTTGTCACGTTATTGTGAGCGCGGTTTATGCTCCGCCCACCACAGGTCCAGCACGCCAGCAAGCAGATCACTGTGGACAAGCAGTACAAGGGCATCGTGGACTGCGTGGTCCGCATCCCCAAGGAGCAGGGCTTCCTGTCCTTCTGGAGGGGCAACCTGGCCAACGTCATCCGCTACTTCCCCACGCAGGCCCTCAACTTCGCCTTCAAGGACAAATACAAGAAGATTTTCCTGGACGGCGTGGACAAGCACAAGCAGTTCTGGAGGTACTTTGCCGGCAACCTGGCGTCGGGCGGCGCGGCGGGGGCCACCTCGCTGTGCTTCGTCTACCCGCTGGACTTCGCCAGGACGCGTCTGGCCGCCGACGTGGGCAAGGCCGGGGGCGGGCGCGAGTTCAAAGGGCTGGGCGACTGCCTGGTCAAGATCAGCAAGTCGGACGGCGTCAGGGGTCTGTACCAGGGCTTCAGCGTTTCCGTGCAGGGCATCATCATCTACAGGGCCGCCTACTTCGGCGTCTACGACACCGCCAAGGGTCAGCGCGCGTCTCTCTCTTGCCTCGCTCGCTCGTTTGCGATCTCTCGCTGTTTCTCTTACCTCTCTTTTTTGTCTCTCCCTCTCTTTTGTCTCTGTCTAACTATCTCTCTTTTTTGTCCCTCTCTACCTCCCTTTTGTCTCTTAACAAACTATCTCTCTTTCTCTCGCCTCTTTTTTTGTCTCTTTCTCTTTTGTCAAACTATCTCTCTTCTTTCAAACTTTCTCTCTCTCTTTCTTTTTAACTCTCTTTTGTCAGACTATCTCTCTCCCTCTCTCTCTTTTGTGTGTGTCTAACTATCTCTCTGACTTCTCTCTCTCTCTCTTTCTCACTAGTTGTTTTTATCTCTTTTTGTCTCTGCTTAACTATCTCTCTCTCTGTCCTTTTTGTCTTTTTCTCACCCTCTCTCTCTCCCTCCCTCCCTTTGTCTCTGTCAAACTCTCTCTCTCTTTCTCTCGCTCTCTGTCTAGCTATCTCTCGCTGTCTTTTTTTTTATCTCTCTCTCCTTCCCTTTTGTCTTTGTCAAACTATCTCTCTTTGTCTCTCTCTCCTTTCTCTGTCTCAGTTTTTTCTCTCTTCTGTCCTCTTTCAAACTCTCTCTTTTTTCTGTCTATCTCGCTGTCTTTTTTTTTATCTCTCTCTCCTTCCCTTTTGTCTTTGTCAAACTATCTCTCTTTGTCTCTCTCTCCTTTCTCTGTCTCAGTTTTTTCTCTCTTCTGTCCTCTTTCAAACTATCTCTCTTTTTTCTGTCTATCTCGCTGTCTTTTTTTATCTCTCTCTCCTTCCCTTTTGTCTTTGTCAAACTATCTCTCTTTGTCTCTCTCTCCTTTCTCTGTCTCAGTTTTTTCTCTCTTCTGTCCTCTTTCAAACTATCTCTCTTTTTTCTGTCTATCTCGCTGTCTTTTTTTATCTCTCTCTCCTTCCCTTTTGTCTTTGTCAAACTATCTCTCTTTGTCTCTCTCTCCTTTCTCTGTCTCAGTTTTTTCTCTCTTCTGTCCTCTTTCAAACTATCTCTCTTTTTTCTGTCTATCTCGCTGTCTTTTTTTATCTCTCTCTCCTTCCCTTTTGTCTTTGTCAAACTATCTCTCTTTGTCTCTCTCTCCTTTCTCTGTCTGTTTTTTCTCTCTTCTGTCCTCTTTCAAACTATCTCTTTTTTCTGTCTATCTCTCTCTGTCTTTTTGTCTCTATCTCTCTTCCTGTCCCTTTTGTCTGTCAAACTGTCTCTCTTTCTCTTGTCTTTTTTCTTTTCTCTTTTCTCTTTCTCTCTCTCTCTGTCTTACTAGTTGTCTTTTTCTCTATTTGTCTGTCTCTCTTCCCTGATCTTTCCCTTTTTTTCTTTCTCTCTGTCACGTCCCTTTTGGTCTCTTTGTTCTGCTTGTTTTTTTTTTACTCTTTGCCGTCTGTAAGCGTGTGTGCGTGCGTGTCTCCTTGCCAGGCATGCTCCCCGACCCCAAGAACACTCACATCATGGTGAGCTGGATGATCGCTCAGTCGGTGACGGCGGTGGCCGGCTTTGTGTCCTACCCGTTCGACACCGTCCGCCGTCGTATGATGATGCAGTCCGGGCGCAAAGGAGGTGATTTGCACATTTTTACAGTAACTTGATTGACGGGGAAATGTTGTTGAATCAATTCCATAAAAAAAAAATTAAAAAAGGATTTGGAAATGGATTTGATTGTTCATAATAATTGCATTTTTTCTTTCTTCTTTTTCCGCAGCCGACATCATGTACAGCGGCACCATGGACTGCTGGAGGAAGATCGCCCGCGACGAGGGCAGCAAGGCTTTCTTTAAGGGGGCGTGGTCTAACGTGCTGCGGGGCATGGGCGGCGCCTTCGTGCTGGTCCTCTACGACGAGCTCAAGAAAGTGCTGTAATGCTTCTCATTTCCACTCTCGCATTATCTTGTACATTCGGATTGGACTGACGTGCTGCAATATATTTCTGAGGGACCAACTAGTATTTGGCTACTAGTTGTACCGGGGGTGGGCGGGGGGACGGAGGGGGGGGAAATCTTTCGAAGCGCTCTTGGCCCATGTTCTTGTTTTGTCGCGTTGTGTTTTTTTGGCCCACGCCTGAATGTCGTCCGCTTAATGCAGGAAATTTGCCTGAAGAAAGAGAAATAAAGGCAGTTAATGAGTAAATATCACGGCTGTTTGTTGTTCGTTTTTCTGCGGCCCACGGTGCGTACGGAAATTAAATTCATTGTTTTATTACAGTGGTGACACGAGATACGAGTGACCCGACTTATGAGTTGAAAGCCATTATTTTAATGCTGACACATTGAAAAAACATATTCTTAGTCCTCTGCGAAGGATGACTAATATTACTGCAGCTTACTTGACTCTTTATTTACATAGCAGTAAATATTCATTCATTCTTTATATTATATTGAATTGTCATTACTGCATGTTTTAATAAAGTAGATTATAAAATGCTATTTTTCTTTACAAAAAATTAAATAAAATCCTGACAAATTCTCAACTTTTTCTTTTATCGCCTAGCTGTTTTAAAAAATAAATAAATATATTTATATAAACACAATAATATCATTTCTTAGCACATCTTTATCTACACTGATGAATTGCATCTAACATGATAAATAAATCCAAAGTGAATAATATCAAAAGTGGCCCTTGCAAGTCAACGTTTGGACCCCCGTCAGCGTGTCGCTGCGTTGGCACAACCGGGTTGTATTTGGGGGCGACCCAAAATCAGCCACGAAGGTTGAGCCCCCGGATCGTGTGACGTCCGAGACACTTTTGCACCTGTCGCCTTGCCAGAAAGTTTGAATTTGCGCCGACGGATTTAGAGTCACGAGTGGCAGGGTCGGGATGACTTGCTGCTCTGTGGATTATTTCACACTTTCAAAATGAACTTTTATCTCCTGCCAAGATTCAATCAACGCAACAAGTTGCTTTCACCTTGTATTTAATTTTAATTTTATTACAGCTATTACTATTTATACAATGAAAAACATTTGCATCCTAGATGAACTCTGGTGTTCCCCAAGGCTCTTTTGTTGGTCCCTTTAAGTTTATTTAGACTATTGAATTTATTTGATTATGATTTTTTTTAATGGAATTTAGTGCACTCCATTTACCATTTATGTATTCAGGCAAGGTTATTGGGAACAGCTTCTCATTTGCAATGCCGACCTGGCAGCAAATCATCATAATCTGTACAACATCCATCCACTGTCTTTTGGATGTTAATTATGAATAGAAAATGTCAGATATTTTTATATATATATTAACAGTTCCATGTGTTCAATAATAATTCTTCGGTCTCTTTTGTCATTTCCTGCAGAAAAAAATGAAAGTTGTTGATATCAATTATTTATTTACAATAATATAAACCCTACTTCAACCCTGAATGAAATGTTATAAATATTTCATTCCAAAAATGTCTTAATAAAGCTGGAATAGAAGCTCTACTGTATAAAATGAGTAATGCGAGCTGTGTGTGTCGCGCTAATAGAGGACACGGCCTCGTTTCAGGACTTCTCAGTATTGCGCTTCTCAGGCGTAACATTTGACCCCTTTGAAATTAAGCTGGGATGTTGTTTGGATTGTTCCACGGGTGACTTTTTATCCCATCAGGTGATGCCAAATTAACCCCCCTCGCCCCCTGTTATATGAGATGCCCCCGTACCCCCCGCCGCCCCTGAACTCCTTAAACGATTTGAGCAAGCAGGGATTACTGAAGGAGACGCTCTGGCCATTCACGATGTCTACTTGGACGGCTTGCGGAGGTCACACGTTGCCAGCAGACTTCAAATGTGATCCCAATGTGATTACGGGAAATTGACTTCTTTTAATGGCTTATCGACAAATTCAGTTCAGTACTACTTTGAATGCCTGAAGTACATCAGGGAAGACGTTATATTTATTGACAGTTTGCAAATTAACAAAATTGTAGGCTCGTCTTAATGCTAATGTCTTTAGAGACAGTAGCCACGTCATGTTTGTCGTCTGCACTATAACGTTAAGAGGTGTGGTTAATTTCGTGCCGAGCAATTTTTCAGGACGTGCACAAATTGTCATGATCTGTTTGTCTAATGCTGTGGGTTAGCTTGATGCATTAGCATGAGCGCTAAATGGAGTACGTTGAGGGAAAGGTTACCATTTCTTACAAAAACTCAGATATCAAAAGGAGGGCAAGAATTTTATCATCTACATTTTTATTTGATATCCTACTAGTAGAAACTAGTACGTTGAATTGTCTTATTAGTGAGGACAAAAAGTGTACTACAGGTCCATGGACCTTAACCTGGATGTCAAGGATATCGGAAAGGTGCTTTAGTGGCCTTATGAAATGGATTACAGAATGAAATGTTTTACTCACGGCGGGTTATTAAAAGTCTCCCAACTGTTGCATAACGTCAGCTGTTAAATAGAGTTGCGTCACGCTTTGGCACGGCTGGGTCATGACCGATGCTTTCCTCGGACCACAGTGTGACTTTGGGTTTAGAGTTTTCTAAATTTTCAAAAAACGGTTTGACTTATAAGCAGCATCACTAATTTTTTTTTTTTTTTTTTTTTTTCAGCTGTCACAAAATTACTTTGGAAATTCAGCTGTCAGAATGTGTGACGTTTAGGTTTTAAAGCATTTCTGGGTTTCAAAGTAAGATTTCAAAGGAGGGTTTGGCTTCCATGCAGAGTGACAGTTTTTGGAAAGTAGTTGGAAAAATTCAGCAGTGACACTGACATTTGTTTCATCCACGCCATGAAATAAAAGGTTGCCATGGTGATGCAAAAAGAGTGCCTTAAAGAAAGGCCTAAACATGCTCAGAAGCACTACTTTACATTGACAAGCAAAATTGTTATAACTGCTAAACAATTCTATCATATGTTCTATGAAATTATATTCCCAACAATCTAATCTGCTCATTTGGTAGCATTTCCCTTGGCTATAGATGTTTTTTTTTTGTTTTTTTTGTCCAATCAGATTTCAGCCTTGTCAATCTAATCTGATGGCCCGTGTCATCCGATTATAACAATTATGAGATTATTTTAAAGGATTTTTGGATGCCCTGTGGCAGCATGCTGCCCCCGACAGGTCAGTCTTGGTATTACAACAGTCATCGAGTTTTTAAGGTCTTTGCACTAGTAGCCTCTCCTGCTTGTCTTCACTAGTAAAACAATTCAGTGTACTAATGGAATAACTTTTTTTTGTCCACTGGTAATGTTGTTTTTTAAATTCCACTACTATTGTCTACTCGTGTGCTGAAAACGTCTTACTAGCGAACAGAGCATCCTATATAGTACATTAAGGTGGATATGAAGGATATGGAATTCATTCTCAAACGTCTTTCTGGAGCTGGCGAACATCGATCCAATCCAATTTGAGACCAATCCATCATAAATGCTCACAGAACATCTTGCAAGTAATTTAGTGAATTTTTCCTCCTGGCATCTATAAGATCTTTTTTTTTTAAGGCATGCACAGCTCGATTTGTGCCAATTACTACTGCAAACTTTACCTGAGGCAAAAATAAGAAGAAATTGGATCTCTTACAAAGTATTTTAGAATGAAAGTCCGCGTTGTACATTAGTCCTCTGCTAAATGACATACAGTTGGCTGCCTTAACTACTTAAGAAGCTCTAAACGGACATTAGGATGACACATTTTAATGGGCCAAAAAGGGGATGGAAAACATTCAAACGTGATTATTAGATACAAATCTAAAGCCGGCGTGTTCATAAATGATACAATTATAAAATGTTTTCATTAAAAACGAGGCAGTTACTTCTGGGATCGACCTATTTTGACAAATGATGTAAAATTATACACATGATATTATTCAAGGTCATGAATCAGGATGGTTAGAGTTTATACTTGCTAACCGCAAGATTAGCACTCTAAAATAAATGTTAATTTGGCATTTTTATTTATGTATTTATTTTAATCTTGGTTGTGGTTTTGTAGTGGTGCACACCTGCGCTAAATTATACAGAGAAGTCCGATGGAAGCATTTAAATATATGAATGTATACATATATACAGAAGCCATTAATTTACGACTATTGTTGTTATTCTAAACTGTGATGTACAGTGTTGTTAATTGTGCATTTCGATCTATTATACTGATCTAATTTTGTTGATTTAATCAATTCATTTAATTTAAACTATATATTCCTTATTTTTAATAGAAAATCTGTCTGTCTGTCTATCTATCTATCTATCTATCTATCTATCTATCTATCTATCTATCTATCTATCTATCTATCTATCTATCTATCTATCTATCTATCTATCTATCTATCTATCTATCTATCTATCTATCTATCTATCTATCTATCTATCTATCTATCTATCTATCTATCTATCTATCTATCTATCTATCTAATAAAATGATCCGTAGTTACACAAAGTGGTCTGTAGTCGGCGCCATCACCTGGAAGTGCCACGCGTGCCGGGCTCAGCCAATCACAGCGCGGTGTTCAAGTGGCCCGCTCGCCAAACTTTTGCTGCTTCTCCGCCGCCTGTTTGCTGTTTTCCGAAATTCCGAACCGGGGCTCGCCAGCGTGGTCTCTTCGCCGTCTGTTTTTTTCGCGATGCTGCCGGGCCCAGCGGCCCGCAATCCGCTCCATGTTGGGACCCGGGGCCGAAGGAGGGCGCGGTGAGGTGGAAAAGGGCGAGAAGGACGAGCGGGACGAGCAAGGAAAAGATGTTTGGATGGCGCGTGTCCATCGCGGTGACGCTGGGCCTGTTTTGGTACTTGACCGACTCCGGTCGAGCTCTGGCTCAGTATTTTGTCTGTTTCTTCTTTTTCTGTCTTTCCGCGCCGCTTTTGCTGGCTAACAGCGGCCGGGAGAGCAGCACGCAAACCGACGACGACGACGACGACGACGACGACGACGACCCTTTCCAGGTGAACCAACAAACACTGCGCGTTGTACTTTACGGTTAGTCTTACCTGTAGGGCAAGTAACGGAGTATAAACACTTGAGTAAAGGAGATTTAGAGATGTAGTCACGTGATGTACTAAACCTCCCTCTTATGTACTTTCAAATTTAGTCTTACCTGTAGGGCAAGTAACGGAGTATAAACACTTGAGTAAAGGAGATTTAGAGATGTAGTCACGTGATGTACTAAACCTCCCTCTTATGTACTTTCAAATTTAAGAGAACATGTATTCGTTTTTTCGCTATGAGTTGTAACTCATGTTTGCGAGGGAAGCGTTTGGAACAGTGAGCATAGCCAGCGCCAAACGGACTTAATTGAAGTTGAAGAGCTTTATAAGTAAGTATCTTTTTGCTACGAAACTTCTCATCAATTAAAATGCTTTACTTTGATTAAAATGGTTACTAATATATCGGAATGCTTTTGGAACGTAATAGCCGAGTCAAACTGACCCATTTTCAAAATTTAATAACTACAAATGGTAGTGACGTGATGAAACTTGTTGAAATATTTGCAATGAAAGCGTTTATAATGTTTATTAGGATGTGTTTTGTATTAAACATAGTCTGGGTCTTGTTAACTTTGTATACATTTTTACTGTTTTACTTTATATTTTAACCATTTTGTATCTATTTATAGCTGTGTAGATGTAGGTATAATTATGTTAACTCAGTATGGCTCAAGGAATAGAAATATATTCTTATCTGTGTTACTTTCATGAGAAAGAGCAACGGGTTTGTCTATTTATTCGTTATCTAATGGGAGGGCCGGTCTCTGCTGTGTCGGAAGGGAGTCAGGCTTATTGTTATTGTATTTTTTCTAATCTGATTTATACCCATGGGAACAGATTTTCTTGTATTCACTCAGTTGTAACCAGGTGCATTGTGGGCTGATGGGTGGAGACTTCTAGTCTCCCACTTTTCTGAATAAATGATGATGCTACGGGGAGCCGAGCACACAATTCTGAACAAACCGCTTGAGATTTCAATTGTTGTCAATCAAAAGCTTTTGATACCTTTGCAAAGGGACTTCTTCACCAGGATCTCACCATTCAGTTAATTGAACACGCAAAGAGTACAATACTTAATATTGTCTACTCTAACAGTCTCAACTATATCTGTAGATCACTTATTCCTCGTGTAACGAAGTGCTGAGTATACATAAAATACAAATATAATAATAATAATGCATCGTATTTATATAGCGCTTTTCTAGACACACAAAGACGCTTTACAATGGAATGGATACATTATTCATGCACTCACACATTCACACTGTATATAATATAGTGTAAATAAGTTACAAGAGCTTCATTTATTAATGGATCGATGTTTCAATTTTTTGAAACACAAGCTTTTTTCTTTTTTTTTTTACCTAAACTGAATAAAATCATACAAAAAGTGCTGGGCACTGGTAGCTTTGCTAACATTGCAGACTGATTAAGAAACAAATGCTAAATTAGCTCATAACGGGGAAAAAAAATGCACCTTATGTGTTTTTCCCCCGCAGATTAGATGATTTTTAGGTTAAACATTCAAGGCCATAGATGGGGAATATCTTGCTTTTCTGAATGTGTTGCTTTCGTTGTCAGTGCTTTGTAGTTCACATTCCATGTCACTATTGTCCTTGTTTCGAGTCCCCCAGATCTCCATCAATCAAGCTATCTGACACCTTTTTGAAACTACAAGCTTATTTTGAGTCGAAAGTACGGACGTCTTGTTTCAAATGTAGGGGGAAAAGCACAAAGTCATCAGAAAAATAAATACTATGTGCAGAGATGGCTGAAAAAGCAACATTTTTAACAAGCACATTTTTATAATAATATGATATGTAATTTCAAGTATGTATAATTTCCAATATATAATGTGTCATTTCAAAATGTTAGGGCCGTCATGACTGTGTGTTTCCCAGCAGACTCTCGTTGAGCACTTGAGTAGCGGCTTAACTGCAGAAGAAAAAGGCGACGACTCCGGGCTCCCGCTGGGCTGCGGCTATCCTCACGTCAAAAGATCTCTGCAGCATGGTGGGCGTACTGCTTTCGACATTCACACTTTCCCCGAACTTTGAGCCGAGGTCACTCCAAAAATCTGTTAGTGAAATAAATGACAATCTCAGTGGTTGGCATCCATTGTTTGAACAAATAACAACATATTTTAATCAAGGCAGGGGTTTCGTGACGCGTTGGTTCCCTTCGAGTCGTGTTATGGCAGCAAACGTCGCAGTGTTGTGTTGCGACTTGACACACTTTGAGGCGGTCACGTTGGGGCTTCGGCGCAAGGAAAAAAGGGGCAAACTCCACCTTGCAAAAAGTTCAAACCTCTTCTTGAAGAAGCCGGAACCAACGGGACGTAACATGCCTGCTTTGCATGCCTCACCGACTTTTGATGAATGTCTCTTTACGACTCGGCCGCAGAGGATGTCGTAACTGTGAGTGGGGAAATAATGGCGCTTGTAACCACGATTAGTGCACTCGTAAAAAAACATAACACTTGCACAGTAAATTACGTTTGTTCTTTTGTTCGCACGTTGTCCATGTGCAAGATGATTTACAGGGAAATGTTAAGAAACTTCACTTTAGTTTCAGCCATTTATTTTCTATTGAAAGACTGCAGGATACAGTTTAAAAAAATAATTAATTTAGAAAATTCATCATATTACTGATGAGGGATGTTCGATACAACTTTTTTCAGACTGATTAGCGTTAGAATATGTTTTTTGATCCACTTCCAGTCTCGTTCTAGAGAAATTAAGACAACCTGAGTTTTTTAAGTTCTTTTCCGAAATGTCAGCATTATCCCTTTTTTTTTTTTTTTTTGTGATGGTTGTACCTTGCCTCGAATTTCCGGGTCTGTTGCGTCTCCGCAGTTTTCCAGTGCGCCTACGCTCGGCTGGTGTTGCCGTGGTACGACGTTCCCGAGCCCAGCGAGCGCCAGCCGCTGCGCCGGGCGCTGGACGGCGAGTACGACCTGATGATCGACAGCGTCATCCGGCACACGCGCCACTTGGACGTGTGCCAAGTGGCGGTGGGCGCCCTCCGCATTCTCACGCAGCACTTGCACGACGCCAAGCAGCCCGACAGGTGAACAGTCGCAAGTTCAATATTGATGCCCGTGTGAGTTCACTGTATTGTAAGTTAATTAACTCATTTGCTCCCAAAATGTAAAAAATATGTTTTTGGGACACTGGTAATATTTAAAATAGAACATATTTATACATTTTTACTTGTTTTTTTTTTAATGCTAATACAGAAGGCTTTGATGCAGCCTCTCAACTGAAGAGAACGGTTGAAGCAATGGTAGTTATTCCCAAAATGGCCAGCAGGTGGCAGCAGAGTATAAGAGATCAACCAGGGCCATGTATTTTCCCCACAATTTTCAACAGATTTGTGAATAATGACGATGAAACTTAGCTACAATCTAATGTTAATTGCTGCAAAACAAAATCGGATAGAAATATTCTTTTTTTTTTCCTGATGAAAGAAGAGACTAATCTTTCTTTTGGTATGTTCCATGTTTTTATAGCAATAAAACACAATATTCTGTGGGCCTTGCAAAATCAGTCAAAATCCAGTAAAACAGCTGGGAGCGAAGAGGGTTGCTTCACTGAAAATGTCTGCCAGTGAATGAGTTGAGAAAAAACAGCTGATTGAAGATAATTTGTTTGTGCAACTGCATGTTTTGTAGCTGCTTTTTACAATGACGGTGACATGACCATAGTGAGCAAAGCTAGGCTAATGCTAATGCTAGTTCAACGACGTGGCAAGAGAAGAAAACGTGGCTTGTATGGCAAAAAAAAAAGAAATGAAACATTTTCAATGAATTAGGGTGAATCTGTGAAGACTATTATCGACTCTATCTATGCCAGCGATGTATAGTGACAGGCAGAAGAACAATGACGTGCTCTCATTAGTATGTATACATTTTTTGTGACATTTTTACTTGTTGCTGTGAAATTTATGTAACGTCCAAAAAAAAGTGTCTTGTCTCACTAAAGGTCGGGAAAGACTGCCGAAAGGAGAAATGTAGTGGAAATCCCAAGCAATTAAAATTCAAGTGCAGCTTGCCGTGCTGGAGGCTGCGCTGTGCATTATTTGAGTCAAAAGAAGAAGAAAAAACCCTCCTCCAATTATTGCAGCCTCAGCTGCTCTTTGCTCTCAATAACGTGCCTATAAATACCTCCGGATGTTTTACCGCCCATGAATAATTTACCGCGCTTTATTGGATTTTACCTGCAGTGATAGCTGTTTTTTTTTTTTCTGCAAAAGGATGTTTAAAATGTGGCAACTTGACGATTTAGCACATGTGATTTTTCACCTCTGCGGTGATAAATAGCATTGGCGGGCCAAGTATTAATCCCGGGATGTTTTTTCCCCCCCCCGTGCTCTTGTTTTTCTTGTCGTCAGAGAGATTTTGTTGAGCTGCCGCTCCGAGGAGATGGCGTTGCTCCGCGAGCTCTCTGACGCTCTGGTGCGAAACCTGCTGCCCGAGCACCTGTGGGGCCCACAACTCGCCCGATGTGCCTTGAGTGAGATTGTTGCGTTAAAGGGTAAGAAAGCATTCCAGATTCCAGGACAATCGACTTGGACAAGCGGTTTTTTTTTTTCTTCTTCTTTTTTTCCCCTTTCTGTTAACAGCAGGATCACACACTGTATCCGCTTACTTTATTGAATTTATTTTTTAAGAAGAAGAGTGTGTGCAGATTTATAATCTCCCTTTAGGGCTTTGCCTTTTAAAACCACACTACATTTTTTAATATTTTAAAGTTTGTGCTATTGCACTGCGTTTACGCTAAATGCCTATTATGGCCATAATTAAAGAATTATCGGCCAAGTGCAGGCTGCTTCTATTTCTGTTGGCTCGCACCCAAACAAGTATCGATGAAACGTTTTATTCATATGCCGTTATAATTGAGTTGGCAATTATCACATGGCAATTTTCTCCCACATTAATGCTGTTTATATCAGTTGTAATTAGCCGGCATACTTATGATTAACTGTAGGCACTTTCAAAAAAGATGAATGAAATTTCTGGTTATAATGGGGGTGCAAGCGAAATGCAATTAAAGCGGGGGGGGGGGGGGGGGGGGTTTACGTAACGTTATACCGGTTGTTAAAATCCTTTGCTTATTTTCTGTTGTGTTGCCTGGTGAAGTGTTGATAAGTGAGTGTTTTTTCTTTTTTCTTTTTTTCCCCTCCCTCCTCAGGTTTGGGCCTGTTGGTGACATGGCTGTCTGACCCTGACAACCTGAACCAGCTGGTGGTGAGCCAGCTTGACAGCATCTCTGCGAAAGGTTCTACGGAAGAGCTGAGCACCTCCGACCAGGAACGAGCCTCTCTCACCTCGCAGGAGGGCGACGGCGCTCAAGTGTGAGTTGCAAGCTGTCGCCCCGCGCGCGCGCCTTTCGCGTCCCCGCAGCGTTCGTCATTCAGTGCCTTGTCTCTGGTGTTGTAGGAACTTGGAGGGAGTGGAAGAATCCACCAGCACCAGGATCAAAAGCAGATGCAAAGGTTTGCTTCACGTTTGAGGCGCTATTTTACACGTCCAAATATGTTTATTTTGTCAGACGCCAAGCCGGGCACTTCCGTCTCCCGTCGCTTCCCGTTGTTGACGATGCTCACATTTCAACGAGTGCATAATGACGCCAAGTGACCCGAATATGTGGAAGCACGTCGTCAACGATGGGAAGCGACAGGAGACGAAAGTACCCGGCTCTGAAGTGAAGTTAAACATTGTAAACTAAGCCATCAAAATGTTCAACTAAACTTTCTCATCTTTAAATCAACGTCTGCTAGCTTAATACGAACATATGCAGTAGCATAGACAAGGTAACTGAAATTTGCATGTCGCAGTGTTTCCCACAGATTTTAAATCTACTTGCGTGGGTGGACTCCGGTGGTGGGGGGGTGTTCCCAGTTCTGCTATTTGTTTCTCCTCTAACCTCACGATCCACAAGTGAGTGACAGTGAACTAATGTTACATGCGGTATATCTGATCGCGACACTTAAAAAAAAAAAAAAAAAAAAAAAATTGATTAAATTTTCTTGAAATCTACTTGGGTGGTGGCCAGTTTACTTTGGTGGCCCGCCCAAGTATTCACATGGTGTGGGAAACACTGACATGGATGGACATTGCCGTAGATGTTACTTGTTACTTCTTAAACCTTCACAACTGCTACTTCATTATTGCAACGCTGCTACTTCAACTGCTACTTTTATGCTCTGAGCAGTTTAGTAGGGAACCTTCCTTGCCCCCTTTTCTCTAAACAACTAAATTAAGAGACATTTGACATATTTACCTCCTTCCCCATTACTCAGCCGATTTGATTCTAACTATTCCAGTTCCAAAATGTTAATATTATTCAGGACGTGTACAGAACTATTTATCACATTTTCACGCAAAAATTCTCAAATGAAGAGATTCTAAATATTTACCTCCTTGGATTATTTGGGGACCAAACTCTTGAATTCAATTATTTCCACTGCATTTTCAACCCTACCCAAATTACATTCTCTCATTTGATATTATTACTTGAATTGAAAATATGAGCAAGTGGTAATGGTAAAAAAAAAAAAAAGAAAGTCTGAAGCGATGACTGAAATCTTCTTGCTTGCCGCCACATCCATCCATTTTTGAGATCTAAACTGGCATTGATATGGACAGACCCGAAAAGGAAATCTTTTTTAGTATTGAATGAATAATTGAAGAGCTTCCTGTTGTGTTTGACGGTGACTTGCATGTCAATATCTGGAGCAGACCATCTGCGCTTGAGACGACTTGTATTTGCTTTGTGTCCCGTTGCGCCTTTTTGTAACTAAAGCGCCATTGTTTTGGACGCAAGCACAGAACAATCCGTTTCTTATCGCCGCCTGTGTTGTTTACTGCAAAGCCCCGCTGGAAGTGATTTAATGAAGCTTCTGTTGCGCTTAATTGTATCCCGGCCGAGACTGGCACTTTTCAACACGCTGAGTGACAGCAGAATATTACACAAAGCGCTAAGGCAGATTGAAAAGGATTTTGCAGCTATTTGAAGTCGTATTTTTCATTACGGTTGATTAAATGTTGACATGCCAGCAGTTGCTATGCTAAGATATATTGAGACGGCAACCTGATTGGACACAATTGTCCAAGCCAATGGCTTGTAATTTACAGCTCAACCTCTATTCTGTTGGGCAGGACGCTACAGGGAACAAACGCGCGGCAATGTGTGTGACATGCTTCTGTACATTTTGGGTATGTGCTCTTAACAAAAGAGAACTACTTTCTCCCCTCTCAAAATGATGATTAGAGTTAAAAAAACATTTTTTTTAAGATTTAGATTTATTGGTGCCCGTAGTGAAATTCATCATTGCTGACCGTTTATGACATCATTTCACATCAAACAAGTCAACCAAAAACAAGACCTCAGTTGACAACAATAACCGCATAAGACAATCCAATTATTATTATTTTTTTATGTCAGCAAAAAATGCCGGAAGATAGAGTACTGAAAAATATAACTGATTTCAAGTTTACCGTTATTTAAATAACATCTATTTTTAATGCTACACTGCCTCTTATTCTGATGTGTGTGTTGGTGTTTTTTTTTACCCGAAATGGTAATTGACCGCTTCAGGCTGTGGCCCCGCCTACTGCCTCAAGCTAGCTGGGATAGGCTCCAGCACCCCTGCGACCCTTGTGAGGAATAAGCAGTTCAGAAAATGGATGGATGAATGGCAAATGCTAGCGCGCTAATGCTAATCGCGATTGCAAACCGTTTATCATAGACTATTTTTGTTGGTGTTTAATATTGCTCATGCACAAAAGATAATAAATAATTAGCAGTTATGTGCAGTGTTTCAGGAATACGGACGGACAGAGAAGAAGCTTGGTCATATTGCTACGTTAACTTGAAAGTACGGGACGTGTTTCAAGCGAGGCAGTCAAATATTTGTCAACAGTCTTCACTTCACTACTTGGTCATTGTATTCAACAGTGAAACGTTACAGTGTGGTTCGGAATCATTGATCGAAACATCTACAAGCACAGGAAGTCAACTTCAAGTCATTTCATTTGACCTCAAATTCAAGTTCAACACATTTGAATTGAATTTGTGCCATTAGCTACAAATCCGTGTACCTTCATGGTTGAAGGAGAATGATGGGCAAGTCGGGACAAGGTTGAATTTTATTCCCATTCCAGCCTCGAGTGAAAGCGTATTTCATTGAAGGGCTGTTTGCAAACGGGAAGATGGCGGCGACATCAGGAAGAGCAGATGGGATCATTATTATTATTATTATTATTATTTCCAGTCTGAACGCAAGACTGGTTTAATCAGTACCCGTGTGTTGTCGTCTTTATTTGTGACATGTTTGCACTAGCGGGCCTTTCGCGCTTTCATTAGTTTCTCCCTTGTTTGTCCAAGCAGCTAATGTCAACTCATTTATTTGCCGTCGTCACGCCAGCGCGCCGCAAACTGCATCGACGAGCGAAGTTGAGCAAATAATGATACGATTGTAATGAGCCGTGTCCATATTTATGCAACGCCGGCCCAAGTTTATACATGATGTGGACAAACAAGCGTCCTAATGAGATGTATTTGTATGCACATCATGAACAAGTTGGATGATTTATCAGGCGTCTTATTGCAAAAGTTATTATGCTTTGGAAGGAACACATTTATTGCTGTCGCTCGCTTCCATCAAAGGTCAAAGTCGAATTTGTTACTGCTTCTGTTTTATCCCTCATCTGTCCGCATGTTTTCTAATCTGTCAGGCAACAAGTTGAAGGCGGGCTGGTCCAAATTTGTGGACAAGATGAAGAGCAAGAAAGCCAAGAAGAAGAAGATGAAAAAGCTGGAGCGGGAGCTGGTAATGAGGATCATGGCGGCTCGGGGGGACGCGTCCAACGAGGACGAAGCCAGCAGCCGGGAGGGCTCCGTGCACAGCCAGCACGACTCCGACCGGGTGAGGCTCCCCCGTCCGTCCACGTTGCCGTTTGTGCATGCTGCACTTGATGGGACGTTTTTGCTTGTCTTGGATGTGAAACGCGGATGTAGGACACGCCAGCAGAGCGGCTCGGGAGTCATTTAGCGACTCGTTGTTGATTTGTGTCCAAACTCCATTAGGAGGACAGCGATCTGGAGAACTACCTGACAAGCGTCCAAGAGGACATGATGGAATTCAAGCTGTCTTATGAAATGTGGCGCGTCGGCCGCTGGGCTGTCAGCATCCCTCATGTGAGTTCTAAATATCACTGGCAGTCTGGAATGTCCTGCGGGGCCTGTTATTTGTCAGCAGAGGCTCTTGAAAAGCTTGTCCTTGGAAGCCCGCTTTGCGTAGGTGGGGCTTTTATTTTTTATTTTTGGGTTAAACCGCCCCCACTCCCCTCCCCCTCCCCCCCCCCTCCCTTTGTCTGTTTCAGGCCGAGTGGGAAAACGACGAGCTAATCTTCACGGTTCACCTGGAGGAGAAGGACAGTCCTGAAAACCTCCAGTGGGACATCAAGAAGAATTACACAGATGTCATCTATTTCCGAAACAGGTGGCAGGTAAACGAGGATGCTCAACATCACACTTTTCAAGCCAATCAGATCTCTTTCTTCAAGCCTGTCATTTGAATCAGACCTCATTGAGCATTCACAACATTTTCCCACCCGCAATTTAAAGGCACACTTGACACATTAAGACATTTTCAGCAGTAAATTGCCTCTTGCTGTCAACTGAAAATGACATCACAGGTGCTCAGATCTCAGGTAACGACCGAGCACTGCTCACCTTTTTTCTGGGCTTGATCATGTGACATTAGCAAACTGAGCCATAATTGCTCGTTGCCTGTTTCCTGAGCACGCGTGATGTCATCTTCAGTTGACCGCAGGTGGCAAAATGTGTTTTTAAAGGTATTAATTGTACGTGAACAATAATGAAGTTATGGCATTAATTTTGGCAAAATATTAACTTTTTACTTTTTACTGCTGAACATGGCTAAATGAATCAAGCATCCCTTGAAAACAGTTGGCAGGTGTCTTCAAAAGGTCTGACATTCTTTGAACGACCTGGCCTGATCTTAAAACAATGTAGTTGCGTATTTCCTTGCCACCAACTACTACTTTTCAAGGTTGTCTAGTGGCATCTTAGGCCCACCGCACACTGGGCGACACAACTTAAGTGGTCCATCATAAAAAAAAAAAAAAAATCCTTTATTTTTATTATTATTTTTATTTTTTATTATTATTATAATTTTTTTTTTAAAGAGCTCAGTATTGTTCATTCGGAAATGTCATCATCATTGCTCTTTTTTTTTTTTTTTTTTTTTTTATATATATATATATATATATATTATTATTATTATTTTTTTTTTGTGTGTGTGTGGGTGAGTATGTGTATGTAAAAAAATCCTTTCTTGTGATTCTTTACACAGAGTGAATTACTCTATTTGAATTGAACCACAAAAACATGGCGTGATTGTCAGTTGCCAAAATGTAACGGCCAAATTCGGCATACAGAATTTCACAAATTTCTCCAGTCGTGGATTCTGAATTTGATCCTTTATTCACAATTTTTGTCCTTAGGCCAAATCCATGACCAACATAAAAATATTTCTTTGTTGTCATCTGATGGCGTCTTGCCAAGTATTTATGTTAATTGAGGGGGAGGAGCTTCATTTAGACAGGCCGTAGGATTAGGCGTCAAATAGAAACAGATGCGTTGCACCATCTTGTGGCATCTATAGGCAATTACAAACCTTTTTTGGCGGTACTGCAATGACTCGAAGAAAAAAAAATTCACATATTTAATCAGTTTTAGCATTTTCATAAACTCTTCCTTCTGTTTTTTTGTGGCCGTCAGTGAGAGACGTCCTTTTATGTATTGCCATTTGCCGCACGTCCCCCCCCCCCCCCCCCACTCCCAGGATTCCACCAGCTTGCCCAATATCCTGGAGGTCAACGAGCTGGAGGTCAGCGACGAGGCCAAAGAAAACGCAAAAGTCTCCGTGGAGCACTTCCTTCAGGTGAAAAAGCACACGCGAAATACATTTAGAATGCGTGACCCCTGACTCAGCATCTTGCTTTTTTTGCCTTGCCTAGGAATTAATTAGCGACACGCTGATTGGACACACACAACCAGTGTTCCAGTTCCTGTGTCCGCTGGACAAGCTGCTGAATGAAGAGCAGCATTACGGAGGCGTGTGGGGCCTGCTGAGCGGCTTGGCTTACTTCCTGACACCTGGACAAGAGGATGATGAGGTAACATTTTTAACATTTGAGCTATTTGACCTTTAACCTTTGCGCCCTCATCAAATGGGCTGCACTGCCCTTTGGACACCTTTGTGAGGAAAACAGTACATGCACAAGCAAATTGCTGAGAAAAAAAAGATTGTACAGTTTGCACAGTAAAAAAAAAATTCTGTTTACAGTACATATAAAAAAGTTTGTTTTGAAAACGCATTCTATTTGATTAAAACCCACTTTTCAAAGTATTCGTTAGCACCTGTTCTTTCTATCTTGCTGTTTTTAACTTACATTTCCAGTGCTCGTATGTCCAAAATGTTGGTATTAAAACTTTGTGACATAGTGGACAAATGCTCTTTACTTGCCTGCACAACTTCATCAGATCTAATAATACGAGATCATCCCCAAATCAGCCTTCGTAAAGTCAAAACACTTTCTCAGGCAGTTTAACTTCATTTTAAGGATTATAATTTTTTTTATAAGGGCCACATTTGTGATGCGCTTTTATTGTCACTCGTCATGTCCAAGTGTAGCCAGTATCCATTGTTTGTCTTCCAGCGCCTTGAGTGACGGACAATCTGTTCCGACTTGGGACTCGGCCGCAGCAAAATAGTCCAAATTTGTGCTGATGCGTGGACAGTATTTTTACGCCAGTTGTTTCGATTGCTCCTGTGAGATTGCACAACTCTGAAGGAAGTGGAGTGCAGAAAAAAAACAAGCAAATAAGATTTCATATTTAGCGGGGTCTGTAGGGGGATACACAGTCTGCCGTGGGTTTACTATCCAGTTATGGTGCTCTTATGTTTTACATCCTATTTTTATGGGGTAAGCTGATGTCATCCTCATAAAAATGCTATCATATTTTTTTAAAATCATCATATTAGTTTTGTTTAGAAATAAGAAAGTGTAATAGAAATAATGCACTTTGAGAGCATTAGGGAAAATTGCAACTAAAATACACACAAAGTAGGAATACGTTTTTTTTTTTTTAAATAATAAAGAATCCGTTTTTCCACAAACTGGTAGAAGTAGAAAGCTTTAATTGCATTTAATAAGTGTACAGTAGATGAAGAAAGGGAACACACTCCTGTTAAAATGCCAGACTAACCACAATAAACTGTATTTAACAAACAAATGTGCAAATTACAACTTGCACTATTCGACTCAGGAAAAAAATAATACATAAAAAAAAGAAGGTTGGATAACTAAATAGTTGAAGCACGTTTCGCTTTTATTAGAACATAGAAGTACAAGAAACGTGCACCTGTCTACTAGTGCACAGCTTTGACTCACTAGTAACATGTCGAGAAAACATGACTTGGAAAGAAAAAAAAAGTTCTACTATTGTGCTGAATTTGTAGATTTACTAGTGAGGATAAAGAGTCCGAGTAGATTGACCTCAAACGGCTTTCCATTAAGAGTCTTAATGTGTCGAGTTGTATTCTCTGCTGCTTAAAGCCAAGTCGAACCTTTCCCTTTCAGAGCTCAACCCCACCGACGGAAACCTCGAAAGAAATCATCGTCACAGCTGCAGAAGGTTCGGACAACGTCCCCGGCTCCTCAGAGACGAGCTGCGTCTTCAGCGGCGTTTCGCTTCCCACCATCGTCATCTCGTCGTGCGAGACGACGCCCGAGGGAGGCGACATCGAGGAAACGCAAAAGGAGCCACGGCCGTCTTTAAGCGCCGAGTCTTCCGTTGGAGGCTGTTCCCAGGAGAAGGCGGAGGATTCCGACAACCCTTTGACGCACTTTAAAATGATCATCAGGGGACTGACCCGATCCAGATCGCAGGACTCTCTGGCTTCCGTCAAAAACCACGGCGACGAGGACCCGTCCCCGTCGGAGTACGCCACAAACTGCAGTCGCGAAGGAACCCTTCACGGGGACGATGCCAACAACGGCCCGTCCTGGTTGCATTTCACTGCCAGGTAGGTCGGCAGCTCCACCAATCAGGAGAAGCACGTCAAGCAGGCAAACGTGGGAATAATTGGCGCCCCACATCGTTTGGGATTTGTAATTGCTTTTAGATGCCACAAGATGGTAGCAAAGCTCTCCATTTCACCATCAAATGTTTATGACACGCAAAATTTGATTTGTATATGAATGGGGGACATAGGAAACACACAAGTCAGCTCAACCAAAAATGATAATTAGCTCTCTAGCGCCATCTTGTGTATTATGGCTTTTATGAAAAAAATTCTACGCTTAGTTGATGCCCCAGTGAAGGGATCAATTGGGTAATCGCGGGAAAATCAGGTGTAGCGTGCATCAAAAAACATGAAAAATTATGATTTATAATGCGAGGCAATGGGCCTAAATGTGGAAATGTTTACTCATGTGTACTCTAAAAATTTATTTCCCACATATAATGATAATTTTAACATTTTGGATGGTGACATTTTGAACTTCAACATGTTTTGGACAATTGGGTGCAATTTCAGCTCACTCTGTGATTTTCTCATATGCTTTATATTGGATATTTATAAAAAGCCAAAAATTGGACACTTTCCCTCCGAGAGTGGATTTTTTTTTTTATTTTATTTTTTTTTTACTTACAACAGTCCAAAGTGAGAATAAAATGTTGTATTGCTTTTAAAGGGCCAAGAAGGAGAAGATGAGCCCCAGGTTGTCCTGCGGGTCTGCCAAGTCTAAAGGGAAGGAGCAGGCGGTCTCGGGTTCGGGCAGGGGAGACGAGCCGCAGTCTGCCAGGAGTCAAGGAACCTGGGAACAGCTGGAGGCCACCAAAGCTATTTTTGATCTGCTCAAAGAAATTTCAGGTTTGTCCCTTTTCACAGTCATGACCACAACGATACGGCCGACAAGCCCAAAAAGTCGTTGAGCCCTTCCTCCAAAAAATCGACTCCAATCTGGAGATTTTTGTCAACATGCGGGAGATTTACACCTCGCTCGTTTACACCTCAAAGGCACCTCAAGCGTTTAGTCAACTCGCTGCTGTTTTTAGATGGCTTGATGTCAAAAAATGTCGTTTGTGGAAGGTTTCGTTGTCCTTTGGCGACAAGTGACAGTTGGAAGTCAAAGCGCGTCAAGCTGTGCTGTCACAAGAACGTTTGCGTGGGCGTAATTGCGATGACGACTTGACTGCCGAGTCTCGAGGCATCCTCACGACATACTGAACAGTGCGCTAACACTCTTGTTGTCTTCATAGGAAACTCCATTCTCATTAACATATTTGACGCCATTTTGAAACCCGTCATGCCCATTTTGAAAAAGTGAGTGCACGCTTTACCTCCTGCCGCGTGCACGCTGCCATCTGTTGACGCCGGCGTCGTTGCTCTGCGCAGGAAAGTCAACTCCTTCTTGAACAAGATGAACCCGAGCGAGGAGCAGATGGCGGCGTACATCCAAACGCTGTGCGACAAAGCCTGGCCGCAGCCGACCCCCGCCGCCGCCGCCGCCGCAGCGTCTCTTTCCGCGCCGCCTCGCACGGACGACGAGAAAAGCGAGACCCGCGAGCGAGCGCACAACCTCATCAGCACTCGATGTACGCGCCTCAATATGCGAGATCAGCACTCGCGACCTGTCTCCGCAATCAGTCACTCATTACGCACTCTGCCGGCATTTGTATGTAGTGGACGACATGTATCGGTCCAAATCTCCATATAACGATTACTGTGGACGAAATGATTGAAGGATTCCCATTTTGAATATTCTCCCCTCCATCTTGGTAGATTCGCATTTTCTGGTCCTCAAGAAGACGGACATGGAGAACGTTTTTAACCTCTTTCAGGACGCTGAGGAAAACAAAGCACTTGTTTACGTAAGTAAATATGTTTTTTTATGTTTGTTTGTTTTTTAACTGTCCGGTTTACTTCCAGCATTCAGTACAAATGTGCAATGTCAATTTATATTTTAGACTTGTAATGTGTTTTCTTTCTGTTTATATGTTCAATAAAACCATAAACCAAAAAAAAATCAATGTAAATATGGTCCGGTACAAAAGCATATGAAAGCTATTTAAAGCATTTTCTAAGTTAAATTGTGCTTATTTGTGCTGACATGCAGTACATGCTGGGGCTGACCGATATGGATTTTTGTTCATAATCAATCATTTAAAGAAATATAATAAGAAAAAATAATACATTCTTAAAAGGAACCCCGACTGAAATGACAAGTTTGCTGTATATTATTTATTTGGTTGTTACTAACATAACTATGAGATACATTTTTCAAAAATCTTTTCCAGTTGAATACATTTTGTAGAAACTTTATTTGGACGTATGCCGCCATTGTTATTTACGTCGCAACACATTCAGTGCGTTGTGACGTAGAATGGCGGCTGGCTCTCTGCCGAGCAATGTGAAACGCGCCGTATAAAGAAAGCAAGGTCAGCCTCGTAGCGTTCCTAAAGAAACAACATGCGATGGGGAGAGTCACCCTCCCCTACGCCGTGCTCTCGTCATTCACCAGACGCGTTCAGGAGTTTTGATCGTCCCTTTAGGAACGCTTCGGAGGCCCAATCTTTACCGATTTTAAGAAAGCTAACATCAGCCGATTAAAATCTCGCCTGCCGATGAACCAGCCGGGTTCTAATACTTACACACGTACACAGGCTCTCGTCTATTCTCCTCAGAAGACTTTCATGTCTGTCTTAAGGTTTCAATGTAGGGTTTTAATCGATGCTTTGCGTTTCAAATCTTGGTCTGACGGTTCAAATTGGGCTTTGAAGCAAGGTTTCAAAGTCGATTTTGAATACTGGGTCAGGGTTTTGAGAAAGTAATGAGCTTTCAAATGAGGCTTTCAGCCTGAGTTGAGCCCTCAAATGCTCATTGCTGTCTCTGTTCCAATCAGGAATATCATTTTTTTTTTGTTTTTGTTTTCAGATGCTCCTGTCATTCCTCCTGCGAGAATTATTTCCCCACGAGCATTCCCTGAATCGGAGTGCTGCCGCCTTGCAGAACGTGACCAACCTCATCAACTGACCTGTGAAATGATCTTTTAATGCTGCTTTCTTTTTTTGTTTTTTACATATATATATATATATAATGTATACTTATTTATTAAACACTGTTAAATGCCTTAAAAAACGTTCAAAAACGTTTCAAACCTCATCGGTGCCAGTCATTGTGATAGTTCTTTTTTTTTACCTCAAATTAAAGATGAATGTGAATTTTGCATCAGATTTAGTTTTAAATGAATAATCGCTTGTTTTGTGGGATTCTTGTTGTGACATGGAGATTTTTCAACTCAGACATTTCATTTCTTTCACATTTTTGTTTTTTAATGAATATTTTGGTGTCACTTTTCCACGGATCAGTCGCTTGACTTTTTGTACAGTATCCTGATTGGCAGGACTTATTTCCACCAAGAGATGATAATCACATGCGGAAAACTTGAAAAATGTCAAATGTGAACTATATTGAAATGTCAACATTTTCAATGTTGTTGTTTTTTAATAAAACAAGATTTCCACATATGGCCATTATGAATCGGATCTTGAATTTGAGATTGATGATGACAAGAATGTGGTGGAAAAGTGTCATTTGCAACCCAATTAGAATTTGAAGCACATCACGTTTCTTTTGGATGTGAAAAATTCCATTTGACATGCCTCATAGTTGAGCAGAAGAAACGATGATTTATTTAACGCCTTTCATACCCATAGGCAATCCCTATCCAGGCGAAAAGTGGAACAAATGGTACGAAAAAATACATGAAGTGAGCCTGCGTATGCAATGGCGAGTAACAAAAAAGCATTCATAAGAAATGAGCTGAGCATTAGCTCATCTCGTTTCTTCCGACACCGGACAGAACCTAGGGCAACGTTTGATTATTATTATTTTTTAGTCCGGAAATCCCCCAGCCAGTGCAGTCATGTTCACGCTTTTTAATTAGGGAAATGTGCGAGATTTAATTGTGGGATTATTTGGGTTCAGGTCACTGGAGGGAGATTATTAGAAAGCAACCATTGTTCATTTTTCATTAGTTTTTGTTTTGCTTCTGTGGCCGAGCAGCAAATTTCCAAGTTGTATTTGTAAACTTTCTGAGGGGTTCAAGTAATGACTACAAATATCCAGCGGGCCAATACAAAAATGTAACTAAACAAAAATAAAATTGATAAATTAATAAATGATAAATACAAGTAATAAATGTAAATAATCAACCACATTTAATACAAAAACAGCGCAGTAAACTGAAAATGCCCCCCGGACTTTTGAACCTTCCTTAACCGTTTGCTTTAATTGAAACAATTCAGTTTGATTGCACTTGATAGATTTGATTGTGAATGGGAAATGAGCAGTAAGCGGGAAAGTTGCAGTTACTCCTCCTCGCCTGCCCGTGGCAGTGTGGAGATGATCAACCGCAATACACGAGCGTGGTACTGATCCAACATGTCTGCCCCCTGAAGGAGAGACCGAGACGGAAAGAGAAATAGAAATATTGTGAAAGCACGGGACGACGAGCAGGTACGTCCTCAGCTTCGTATCGTATCTGTTGTGCTGTACGCCGCTCGCTTTCTCCAACTTGAAAGCATCCGTTGTGGGGTTCATTTATTCGGTTTGTGAACGTGACGGCGACGTCCGGCGTGTGGCGTCCAATGTGACTGAACTGAAGCGGCTCGTTGAGTTGCAATTGGAAACTGGACGATTCTTAAAAGAGATTAAGTACAACATTGTTTTGTGCTGTGGTCCGCCACTCCCCTTCCATTTCTAACGACGCACTTCAAATTTGAGGAAAATCTGCGAGATGACGGGAAAATTATTAGTTAATGTAAAAAAATAAAAATAATGATTTTCTTACCTCAGTTTAGTCACAAATTTAGTCAGTGTAAAATGAGGAGACTACGTGTACAGTGAAAGCCCAGGTTCTAATTCGCCTAGTCACAATTGTTGACTTTTTAAATTGTATTTTATGTAATATATATATTCTCTGTTTATCGCATAAAATCTTGCTCGGGCTCCAGAATCCAGACTAATTTTTATTTTTTTTTTTATTAGGAACACAATGGCCTCTAACCTGAAGTTTTTGGTTTACATTTAGAATATTTAAGTGAAGCACTGTAAGTAGACTTGTAAGCTATAAATAAATACACACCACTCATTTTCACTATACTGTATTACTAATAAATGTTTTATGTTGCTGGCGGTCCCAGAAGGAAATTTAAAGTGTTTTTTTGCTTCGCTTGAGGTGTTTCCAATAGTAACCTGTGTTGTGTAGCTTTGTCAACGTTTATTACTGTGTGAAAATTAGGGGATGCTCCGATCAGGGTTTTATGCTGCCGATACCGATACTGATCATCTGTGAGTAAGATCAGCCGATACCAACACCGAATCCGATCACATGATCTGTATTTTTTCCCCCCCAGTTTCTGATTGTGTACATGGTAGATGCATGGTGTTGATACTTTATGATTCTCTCCGTCTCAAGTATTTTGCCGCCATCTTGTGGAACCCATAGGCTGTTACAAGCGGTAATGGGGTGTTATTTGTGGATTTTTGCTATTCGCTGCAGGGCTTATTTCCAATCGTCTGCGAATAGCTTATCGACTCGCACCGTTATGTCTCATTTTTTGCTTTTCCATCACATCTTTTATATTCTATTACTTTTCATCTCTGACTGCTCTTGCGTTGTCTATTCAAGGGAATCACTTTCCACCAATTATCATAAATCCACCCCCCCCCCACACCCCCGTCTCTACCTTGAATGCAGCAGTTCTTTATTGAATATTGTTAAGGTGAGTAAATGAAACCCTAATAGGAGCATATTTCGTGTTGAGTGCTGGCGGTGATCATTTGAAAAGTTGCTTAGAAGCATTGGGAAGATTGAAAAATGCAGTGTGCCGAGGCCAACAGACACGGCGAGAAGAAGAAGATGCTTGAATACTTCTTGTGCATCTGTTATTGCCTTTGCTTTGCGAAAAGTTGAATGCGCTCAAGGCTTTTAAATCGACGGGTGAATAACATTCTATGGACACGTCGTCGCTGCCGGAGATAATCAAAGCTTACAGCGGACCTTGAATGCAGCGCGGCAAAGCGTTCTTTTTCATCATCATCATCGTCATCATCATCATCATCGTGTCGTGAGGTCCATGTACTACTAGAGTAAGACAATTTGGCGCAGTTATAGGACATTTGAGTTATGTTTTCTTTTTTGTTACTAATTGTGCTATTTTTCACTGACAAGTTTGAAATCAAACCTTACAAGTAAACTACTGTGCACTACTAATGCGACTAGGCACCACTATAGGCATCTTTCACACTAGTAGCCTCTTGTGATATTAAAACTGCCACAATATCGTCGTCGTCATGTCACAATATTAAAAGCAGCACATCTGTTTAAAAAGTCAGGTGGATTTCCATTTGCGCAGTTCTAGCACCCCCTAGTGGCAATTTCTTTGTGCCGTTTAATTTTCACAAGGCATGTTTTTGCCTTCTATGTTTGAAATCCACACTAATGGTCAGATGATGGGGAACGTAATATGCTTGTGAACGGAATCAAAATGTGGAGGAACTCAATGTGTGCGTGCATGAGCAAGTAACTTCCTCAATATTAAGTGTTATTTGTAGGTTGCTTATATGCATTGCTGTTATGTACAAAAGCACAATATTGTGCTTTTTTTTTCCCGTATGAGCTCTTTATTTTTTTACAATATTGTGCCCTTTTTAAAAAAAAAATTTTTTATATCGCTAACCTCCCCACAATATCGTGATGTTTGGATATCGTTACATCCCTACTAGGAGTATTAGTAATTATTTACCTGTAGTTGTAGTAATTATTGGATATCATAATCCTTGATGCAAAATATATTAGTGCATACATACTTGTAACCCGCTATCCATGTTTAGGAGCCTACCAGTGTGTAAAACATGCCTATTAGTTTAGGTTACTAGTCTCGCGTAGTTATTGGCCAGCAAGGTTTGATTTCATGCCAAAAGTGACACTAGCACTAGTTAATAGCCAGTCGTTCTTCTCCATCAACTGCGAAAAATTGTACAAATAAGTGTACAATAAAAACAACAAAGGTCCCAGCATTGACCCCTGGGGGACACCACAGGTAATTACGTTGATCAATACTCACCCTTTTGTACAACCTGCTGTTCACGAGATACGACTTGCCAATGGTTTTCCTCAGATGGCAAATTTCCCCAAAATTTCGACCCAAATGTTCTATGAAATGAAAGAATGCTGCGGAATACGCTGTGTTTTCAAACGTCCTGTGACACCTGTGGGGCCGCCGTCACACGTGGCCCGGTGCCTGGTGAAGAAGAACTCCTCCTCCGAGGGAACTTGATAATGTCAGAGGCTTTGTGTAGCCACGTGTCGCCCCGAGATGACGGATTCCTCTCCGCAGAATTGCATCATCGAAATGGCCCGCTGGATCGCGCTTCATCTCGCGCCGTCCTGCCCCAACACGCTCACCTCACTTTCATCTTCATTTTTCCTCCCCACTGCCGTTTTGCACCTTGTATAAATCCGTTGCTATGTGTAGGATTGATTTCACGCAACCTGCCATGCATCATCGCACGTTGAAGATGACGACTATTTATCAGCAACACGTCGTCCGTCTGCCGTCAACCAACGTTGATTACGCCGATGCATTCCACAGAATTCAACTTTTTCCCCCCCCAACTAAACCATGTAATTATGTTTCATGAAAGCCCACTAGCTTAATGCTAATGCATATGGCGAAACGTCTATGATAGGCTAATAGAAATTTGCATTGATGTTACAGTAATTGTAATTCAAGCAACTAGTACTTGCAACACAACAGAAATGACGACAATACTCAAAGGACATATCGTTGCAATGGTTCGTTGAGAGACGAGTTTCAGTTGGATTGTGATGTTTGTACCTCAAATCACTGTTCCCCATTGAAATGACCTGAAACGCCAATAATCCGTTCCAGCCTCCCATCAACTCCTAAACAACTCAACAAAAACGTTTGTAATATTTACTTTAATGGGAAAAATAGCATTCTTATTATATGGTGATTTACCAAAAACATATAATAATGACATAATTAAGTCAAACTTAAAGAAATTCAACCTTTTTTGCCACGTTTTTTATGCTTCAATTCAGTAGACATGCTGTTCCTGGTGTGTGCACCTTGGCCACCTGAGGGCAGTATAATACACACATACAAGATGTTTTGTACATGGAGATGGCTAGTAATTGTCTTTCTTCACAGAGGATAAAGAATATATCCCATTGGGCTAGCATAATGCTGGCATCAGGCCAAAACCTTGTAGCTCCAAAATCGTCACTTTTCAGGAACAACATGTTTTTTTTTCAACCATTAACATTGTATCCTCAAAGAGGGTAAGACATTTTCAACACTTAAGATTGGTCAATAACTTGTAAAAAAGGAAAATTAAAAAAAAGACACACACTGACCAAAAGTATCGATTTTTGAAAAAATAATAAATTTGCCAAATTGAGGTTTCGGCCCGATGCCAGCGATTTCAAAAAAGATGCTACACTCTTCTTTGTTATATATATCAAATTTAGAAGACATTAACTCATTGGCTTCCAAAAACACATGAATCCGTTTTTTAATACTTTGTCCAAAGACGTATATATACTTTTTATGCGTTTTGAGTTTGCCAATTTGGTGATGTCACGTGACGAAAGTTGACGTCTGAAGCTCTTTTCTATTTTGAGGCCCCTTTTCCATAAAATGTTGTTTGAGCTGCACTTGAGGCTGCGTTGACATTTTGGAGAGTCCCGTTTGTTTCGTTTTCCCCGTTTGAGAGAAAGGCGTGTCAGGCGCCCGCCATGCTGCTCAACCACCATACTCGCTGTTTGTCAAATTTGACGGCGGGGGAGGAAAAGTAATTCAAAGATGGCAGTCAAGAAAGCAGCCTCCCCGGGGAGATGAAGTTGGGGGGGGGGGGGTCCTTGTTTGAACTCAGGATGCACCGATGGGCGCCCAAGTGTTGCCGCTGTAGTCAAAACTTTTGTGCCGAGGAGCCACGCGCTCCCTAAATGTTTTATTCCTCTGCCGCGCTTTCCTAACGAGCAGCAGAGCAGTCAAGTGGAATCGCACACAATGCGCGCAGACAACATTTTTCTTATCATCGCTTTTTGGACCCGCGCGCACGATGATGAGTTTGAGGGCCGACCTGTGATCATGTTTTTATGACGCCGCGCTCAAAAAAAAGCACCCGATTTCATCTCGTGTCTTATGAGTTCAATGGTGGTTGCGTTAGCTGTCGACGTGGCGAAGAGGCAGTGGCTTGCAACAGGATCAAAATGTCCTCTCTTGACACCGTAGTTGGTGAAAATGTCAACGTTTCTCAGTGGGAATCGTCAGAATGCAGTGAATTGAACGAACGTGGTCGAGAATATCCATCGAAGCCCTCCTGTTGATTGATTTACTGCCGTCTGGAACAACACAAACAATAATCAGAAAAGTATCGGCACCTTCCATCTAGCATGCACGCAGCCATCGACCCATGTTACAGAGACAACTGGTTTCACTATTTAAGCCTCTTCAAATGCGGCTCGTCAATAGCAAACGAGCATTGATACCAGTTTTTAACCACCGCGGATTGTTTATCTTGGCTAAACAATACGCAGCCGCTTCAGTATTATCTGCTTTTTTTTTCTTCCCATAAATAATAATCAAGAGTGCTCCAGCAATTTTGTTTTGCTTTTTTGTTGACTTTTACGCCAAACAACACAAGCTGTTTCCAAGTCCTTCTTGCGTGTCTTTAGCCTGCGCGTCCTCTTAACTATAAACGGCGCAATTTGCAAATGATTGCATTTTTTTTGCATCATATCTGACCTCTCGCAACCAAACAGCCGCCACGCGACGAAGGTGTCTCGCTGCCACGCCGCCGAAGACGTGACGGAGCTGACGGCTCACAGCCTCGCGCGCGCCGTTGTTTTTATGCAGCAGTGAACCACGCGTGTTTTACGGCGGTCCAAATGGGCACGGCGGATCGCGTCATTTTTATCACCCCCCAAAAAAAGTACACCGGTAATATCGTAGGAGGTATGATATGGAACAGCCCTAATCCTGACGTCACGTGGCGTCACGTGACTATTTCTCTGAACTCAGTAATTGTGATACAATGGCGCGGAGGGCTAATACTAGCTTTATATCCGTGGGTTTTCCGCCCAAGAGCATTGACACTCAATTTGGAAGGACATGATATACATGAGCGAGTATGAAGTGTCAGTGTTTTTTTTTTGGGGGGGGGGGACTGGAACAGAATAATGACATTTACAATCGATTCAAAATGGCAAATTAAATTGCCATACGACTAAACTGAGCTAAGAGCTTGGTAGGGGAACATATTCAACTCTCAAGTCAAGTTGCATGCTGCATATTGATGAGTAGCAGCAACAACAACAAAGTTGAAAGGGGCCAAAGATGGAAGGCAAAAGCAACAAAGTCTTCTCAACCAGCCGGCATCTTTTGAACTTGCTTGTTGTGTTGGACCGCCCTCAGCACTCGCCATCCATCGCATCATCACAAGCCGCAGCTCACCAATGCTAACGCGGTGCAACAACGCACGATCGTCTTTAGCGCCCGCCCGCCCGCCCGCCCACCAGCCCGCCAGCCCGCCAGCCCGCCCGCCCTAGGCCGCCCGCCCGCCCTAGGCCGCCCGCCAGCCCGCCAGCCCGCCCGCCCTAGGCCGCCCGCCCGCCAGCCCGCCCGCCCTAGGCCGCCCGCCCGCCCACCAGCCCGCCCGCCCTAGGCCGCCCGCCCACCAGCCCGCCAGCCCGCCCGCCCTAGGCCGCCCGCCCGCCAGCCCGCCCGCCCTAGGCCGCCCGCCCGCCCACCAGCCCGCCCGCCCTAGGCCGCCCGCCCACCAGCCCGCCAGCCCGCCCGCCCTAGGCCGCCCGCCCGCCAGCCCGCCCGCCCTAGGCCGCCCGCCCGCCCTAGGCCGCCCGCCCGCCCGCCCTAGCCCGCCCACCAGCCCGCCCGCCCTAGGCCGCCCGCCCACCAGCCCGCCAGCCCGCCCGCCCTAGGCCGCCCGCCCGCCAGCCCGCCCGCCCTAGGCCGCCCGCCCGCCCTAGGCCGCCCGCCCGCCCGCCCGCCCGCCCGCCCGCCCGCCCGCCCGCCCACCAGCCCGCCAGCCCGCCAGCCCGCCAGCTCGCCCGCCCTAGGCCGCCCGCCCGCCAGCCCGCCCGCCCTAGGCCGCCCGCCCGCCGCCATTTACAAGCCTTCCCCCAGAGGCGCCGCCGCCACCCCATAATATATTCCTCTCTTTGGTCAGCGTGTTTTAAAGCCCGTGGCCCTAATTAATAAACGCCTACCCTCTAAGCAATTGCAACTTCCCAGCATCCCCCGCTGCCGGCGAAGGTCCCTCCCCGCCCTCCTGTCCATCGAGCTGTCGGCAGACATTTAGCATAAAATCTCTCAGTCGTTTATTGTGTCTCTAATGACATTCAAGCGTTTGCGCAAAGATGTGCAGGGACACGGGATTGCTTTTATCATTTTTGTTATTTGTTATTTTCCTGCCGGTATCCAAGGACAACAGCGCGTCTCCGGGGCTTTTGTGAGCCCTTTCTCGTCCTCGTTGCTTCTTTCAGCAGCAAGCCTCAAATGTGCACGTTTATTGTGCTGCGACTCAATCCAGCTATTTTCTCTTGTCTTAATTCCCTTAAACCAAAATGTGTTTGGGAGATAAGGACAATATTGGGCCACTTTTTCTTACCATGTCAATAAAATGAATGGCTGCGTGTAAATTGGTTCTCATGGGCATGATTTATTTTGAGAAGGTGTAAGGTCTGAAATGGAATTTACTGGTAATACTGAGTGGGGATGAAATAAATGTCCTGGAGAAAAATGCAGAACTGTTATTCGATACGGCAAGATGCAACCCCCCCCCCCCCCCCCCCCCCCCCCCGGAAATACAGTCAACCCCCATTCGTCACCGGAAAAGTCGTGAAATACAGACCACATACAAAATCTATCTTTTTTTTTTTAAATGAGGCTTTTTAGAGCACTTTTGGACAACACGTTGCATTATAATCAGTGGTGGGCAGTAACTGGTTGCTAGTAACACGTTACTGTAACTTAATTACTTTTGACAGTAACTAATAGTCTAAGACATTACTTTTTTTTGCCGCTGCCGTACTAACGAAGAAGACGCGTTGTGGGCGGGTATCGGATTCGGCAGTCAAGGCGGGCGCAAGACCAGTTTTTTGTCATGGATTTACGCTCATTACTTGATTTTAGTTGAGCAGAAAGGAACAGTGTATGTACTTTTTTTTGTTTAAGTAATCATCAGAGTAATCCAGTTACTTCTAAAATGAAGTAACTAGTAGCTAAATAATTACTAATTTTTTTTTAGCAACGAGCACAACACTGATTATACTGCAAGTACAATTTTGATCAAATAGGATTTTGTTTGTTGGACTACGATGTGTTTTTGGGCCAAAGTACAACCAGACGACCGTTGGAGTTGCTTCAGAACTCGTTCTTGTCAACACGATTAGCGAATGTGGATTTTGGGTGCGCTTCCGAGCTCCAGTAAAAACCCATAAAACGGTCGCTTCAAAAAGATGAACCAGTGCGAGTTCAATCATCGATGCCAGATATTCGAGATGGATTATTTCACCCTCATGTTTAGGGGGGGGGGGGTGTGGTAATCTATAGTTTTAATCTTTAAGGCAGCCCCTATTGATGAGTGTAGTAAGCGTTTCATACAATGTGGATGAAACTTGCACTGTTTGAATATTAATGCAGCTGAGCTCTGGGAAGCAAGTTTTATTTATTAAGCAGCACGGCGGCTTTCACTTTCATCACTTTCATCTTTTTGCTTTACATTTAAAGTCAGACACAGCACTGGGGAAAAATCACTTGGAACGCACGCTGAGCACAGCGGTCGTCACCTCATCGGCTGCAAATACTACTTTCCTTTTTCAGGCAGGGGGCTATTTTGTCCGTGTCAGTGGCATGTGGCTTTCGCTACTGTCCGGACCCCCCCCCCCCCCCCCCCCCCCCCGAGGAAGCTTGCAGGGTATCTGGTCTGCTCAATCCACTGACAAAAAAGTGAACAACCAGCTGCCTTGTCTTCTATTTTGGCTTTAAAGGTCATGCTTAAAATAGAGATGAACATTTTATATCAGGATGATAGCGACAATGTAAGCTGATTTAATGTAGCCTATGGTCGCTGGTTCTAACGAATTGTAATCCCTCCGCAGGTGGTCAAGGATAGACGGAGCAGCCGGTCCAGTTTTGCTTGATTGAAAAAAACGGTAAGAAAATAAACACATCAGCATGTTTGTACGATTATTGGCGCCAATATTTGGCATTTTGACAAATATCGGTATCGGCCTTTTTACGAATTCGAAGTTGGTAACTTCACTGAGCAGTGAATGCTTGCGAACGTCGCAAAATTTAGGGTTTTCAACCGGATTTTGATGTTCACAGACAATTTATTTACTGTCTACAAAGATCTTTTGAAACCTTTTACAAACCCTGACAAACACTCCAAATTAGCTACATTCGCAGGCATTTGTCATTTATGGATTTATTTAAATTTCCATTTTTATTAAAAAAATAATAAATTCTGCTGACACTGGGAACTCCCAACACTTTTTACTTAGAAAAATTAAGAAATGATGTTGAAATTTTGGAAGTTTATTATTTATAGTAGAAAACCGTAGGGAACTATTTACTGCAATTTTTGTTAGAATTTTTAAACAAAACTGTCAATTCTTTATATGTTTAACATTAAAAGACAAAGTAATTTTTTTAAATGTTGACGCTAATATTTTCTCATTTACTACAAATGTATATCTGCTTGAAATATCTTTTATCGGTCTCCTTGACTGCTAAGTCGGTATCTGCCTTGAAAAAAACCCATATCGGTCTATCACTAGTTTGTACACGAGCTGCCGATGACCATATCGCACATCAAGTCACTCGATACGCAGACGTCAGTTAACAGCCAGTCAACTCTGCACTCTTATTTCCTGACGCCCACATCACTCACCAAACCGAACACTCTTAAAGTCAGCTACGACGTCACATTGTGACGATGGTGACCCCAAATTTTAATTGTCGTGAACATTAGCAACTCTGTATGTACATCAACCAAAACAGATGGTCATACCTACAATTTCTAATTTCATTTCAGATCATTCTCGAATCAGTTTTCCACCTGCTGCCTTGTAAAAAAAAAAAAAAAAAAAAAAAAAATATATATATATATATATATAAATATATATATAAATATATAAATATATATATAAATATATATATATATATATATATATATATATATATATATATATATATTTATATATATATATATATATATATATATATATTTATATATATATATATATATATATTTATATATATATATATATATATATATATATATATGGCTTCACTGCTTTTCTTTCTCAGTGAACAAATGTGGCCGTTATCTGTGCTTGATTCTTCCACGTATGTCGTCATTTGCTGTCGTGTCACGTCTTCTGTCTCTTCTTCTGCCAACTGACAACTTTGACTACATTGTCAGAACTAGAAGAAAGATTTTCTCGCTTGTCAAATTTCACCTGAAGGGGTGGGGAGACATTCCAGAAACGCAACCATTTTGTATATACGCAGTAAAGTCAGTTTTACATCATGCATAATATACTTAACTACCTTTGTTATAATACTTTATTACATTGTTAATCGTAGTACAGTCCTCCTACTGTCAGCAGGGTGCGATTCCACGGTCAGCAAGAGTGTATGTTCACCTCTTCAAATCCAAATTGCGTCATTCATTTGCTCCGTCGGTGTGCAGTAAGCCATTAAACGCCTCTTACAGAAACTGAGATTACAAGAAATTGCTCCCTTGTCCAAAAATTCAGAAATAATGTCATCTGGTAAAAAAACAGGAATGTCGTTTACGTACGTTTTAATTGGCCAAAAGTGGCCACGTAAGAGCCAATTGGATGTAAACAGAATATTAAATCGATATATTTAGAGCAGAAGCTGGAAATGACAAAATCCAAAACAAATCCACCTTGGGAAATTTCGTCACATTTTCCATTAACACATCTAAGGTTCGGTGAGTCAGTCTCAGGGGTTCGCTCATGCTAACAAAAGAACGTGGTTGGACAAATTATGCACAATATGAATTCACATGCATACGGAACGTATGGTGTTCCACAGGGTTCAATTCTGGGGCCTCTGCTTTTTTCAATGCATCTGTTTTTCCCGTGAGTTCCATCTTCAGAAAACAGCGACGGTTACTCTCCCTGTTCATTTTGTTCACCAATAAAAGCCTATTCCTTTTGTCTTGAATTTTGAAAAATGATGATGATTATTTTTTTCAATAAAGAAGGGTTTGATGAATGTGCAAGCTGGTGTGGGGTTTATGACCTCCACCAAGGCGACGAACCACTGTCTTGGAATGAAGATTTAATGTGGCAACACGTTTCAACTCCTCCATTCCACCGGTTGCACTTGCATTTAATTGAGAGGTCACATTTGTTTGTTCAGACAGCCGTGAAGCGATGCAAAGACATTTCCTCTCGCCACGTCGTTCACAAATGCGCTGCCAAACATCTGTTAGCTTAAAGGATCCACTTGACTTGTAAATAAAACAACAGATTGACTTTGCTTGTTGGTCTCCTCGAAAAGGATTGGAAAAAGCGCCTAATAGCCCAAACAAGACACAGCGGTGGGCCTCGCAAGTGCAATTAAGCTCACAGTTTTTTTTAATTAGCAGCTGATTAATCTCTCCAAAACGAGTCCTGTCCTTGAATTGCGCTCTTTTTTTTTAATGAGTTTTCCAGTGGCAAGAAGCATGTGAAAACCTTTTGCAATATCTCGGCGCGCTTGTTACGAATAGCTCGTAAAAAATCAAATAAAAAAAAGAGCAACCCGCAGGATGAGGCGGGCGCCTCGGAGGGCCGCGCGCTAAAGTTTGTGCGGCGGCGGCGGCGCCGACTATATTGGCGACAGGTGCCGCGTTTCTCATTTGGCCGCTTTTATTGACTTGTTTACTTGGATCTTTCTGGCACCGGCGGCTTGACAATTGACTGGGGATGACCGAGGGGCTGAATGATGTGGCAAAAGCATTTACATTCTCATTGGGAGCTACAAAAGGAGCATTGCGCTTTGCCATCACACTTGCTGGAAATCCATTATCAATGTTTTCATCCAGGATGGGAAATATTGGGGGAAGAGGAATACGTCAATATTTTCACTGCACTTTGTGGTTTGTCGTATGGCTTGCGGTGCAGATTACTTTCTGCAGTGTAAAAATTTATGTTTTTTTTTTTTTTTTTAAGGAAAACCTTCTGCTATCTTGCCTCAGCGATTTTGTGGGAGCACAACAATATCATTGAAAAATAATAATCACAATTATTTGATTGAGATTAAAATCATGATTAATGAAATGATTATTGATTGATTTTAAAAATTGAGTATTTCTTCAACTACTAAAACGCAACTACTCATAACTACCATCATAGCCTGATGCCCGTTCATCATGCATGTTGAACACTTGATATTCTTTTTGTCAAGTACAAGATGACCTTGTAAATTTTCAAGTTTTCTTAAAACTGACATTACCCTTTAACTTTATTTAATTGTGTTATCTTCACAAGTCTTGGGAGTTAGTGGGCTAATGTTGGATCTCCTTGGATCTTGCTATACAGTAATTCCTTGAATCCTTCAAATTTCAGCTTTAAATATAACTTGAAAAGACGAGAAATTAAAATTGGTAAGAAAGTAAAATAAAAACCTACTAAAATAGAAAAACAAAAACATTGACTGTTCCTGCATGTCTTGGCCTCTTAGGGGCAGTGTGGTGCCGTTCATGCATGTAGCACACACGATCAATGAGAGAGAAGAAATGTGCATTTAAGCTCTATTCATAGAACTTGGGAAAAAAATTGTGCCTTTGAGTAGCGTCATTAGCCTTCGCTATAACCAAGCTGTCAAACGATAATTTTTTAAAATTAGATTAATCACATCTTAGAATTTTGTTTAATCACGATTAATAGCTTAATGAAAAAGGCTTTTTATCAAAAAAAAATTCCCGCCAAATTTGAAGAGCACCGGTTATGTGTTAATTCTTTTGACATTTTATGTTATGATTACATCTTCACCATTTTTTGATCCACTGCACACGCTCATACTCTTTTTGTAATCGGTTAATTACTTGCATAATTTAAAATGACCCCAATATTTTGAACGCATTTCCTGAATGTCATTTCTGAAACGCTTGACTTGAATGCATGTCGTTATGTTAATTGCTGAAATACAACCTGTGCTACCTTAAACGTAGCCATCCGCTGCCACGCTAACGGATCATCTGCGGTCAAAATGAATAGTGCGATTAATCTGTGTTAATTCATGATAAATACGATCGGTTTTTTTTGTGAGATTAATTAATCAGTTAAGGCTTTAATTTTGACACCAAAAACACACACAAAAAGACGTTTGCTTGACACTCGGCAGCCGTCCCGCCCCCGCCGTCGTCGTTGTCGTGAACGCGTTACATAATGTGCAACCACATCGCTTATTTCAAGTTTGCTTTTCCTTTCATATGGACTGAAGATCAAGTACTCCAGCGATGCTCTTTTTTGTTTGATTTATTTATTTATTTTTTTTGTGCGAGGAGCTTCACTAAAACATTTTTTTCATATTACAGTGTGGAGTGAATCCCTGTTTCTCGCAGGGGATGCGCTCTAGACCCGCCTGCCGTTGCTGAGAGACCGTAAACCTTTTCATAGCTCTTCCTGTCCCAACAAGTTATTAAAACACACTTTCAAGTATTCCTTGGCGCCGACTTTATGCTACAAGTGTGAGACTGTCGTATAACTTTGTTAACTTTTCTATCTGTTGAAAGAAAAAGAAGACTCAAGCGTGCTTGCGTGAAGCACATTCAACAAGAAAGAATATTTCAACGCAAAAGACGATCTGTGCTGCCGCGCACTCTTTTCTCCCATCAAGTAGCTTAGTGGCTAAATGGCGCCCGTGAAGCCGCGCCTCCCGAAAATCGCCTCATTGTGTTCACACTCGCAGCGGCAAGTTTTTCTTGCCTTCTGTCTGTGACTTAATAAGAGTATGCGGTCCCGAGCGTCTCGCGAGTCGTCTCTTCTGTGTTGATCTAATTGGATCCCTCGGTTGGCCGTGATGAAGCATCACTAGAACGCTTCGCCCCTTCGACTTGTTTTTATTGAATGGCCAACCCCCCCCCCCCCCCCCACCCCCACCCCCCCAAATTGCGAAGATCTACCTTAACATTTGTATTTGTCCCTTGGCTCCCATCATTGATCTTTTCTTTTTCCCTCTCTCCGTCTCCAGCTCCCTTTTTTTTTAATGGCTGTGTCTGTATCACTTTGATTCCATCAGAGGATTACAAGCTTGCGTTTATGTGTTCAGCCTCCCCGGAGAAAGGCCACAGGTTCAGGCTTTTCTTCCCAGTACACTAATTGACTCCTAATTTGCTTTTTGAAGTGCCATGGAGAGAGAAAGAGAGAGAGAAAAAAAAAAGAAAGGCTCCCTTGGGTTCATGCGTGACAGAACTGACACTCCCATGCTGCCTTCACATGTTGCTTTTGTTACTTCAAGAAAAACGTGACATTTTGTTATTTGCATTTTGGACATGTTATTTAAAAAGCTATTATTGTTCATTTTTAAATGCTGAAAAGGGCATCTTTTACAAAATGGAGGACATGCACCAGTGCAGTGAACACCAATTTATTGCAGGGTAAATCCAGAATTTAGAGAGACCAAGTCATTTAAAAAAAATTCTGTGAATGTATTTAAACGAGCACAAAATGTATGGAAAAGGCTGTAGACATTGTAGAATTTGTGTCAGATTGCATTTGCCTTAAAGAGGCGGGGCCTGGTGGGCTGGCATATGAAGTTGGAGAAGTCTGCGTGTGAGTGGGCAAGTGAGGGCAGTGGCCAACAGCATGAGTGTACCAAACGTGTTTTTCACAGAGAGACCTTTCAAAGGTGAAATCTTCCCAAGGGCCTTTTTATAATCTTATTGCAATCAAAACTGTCAGGGTTCAAGCATAAAATCCGCTTGGAGGCAGGATATACAAACACAGAACTTTTGTTTTGCAAAAGGAGAAGGTTTTTGTGGCTCATTCAATTTTAGGAAAAAGTTGTGAAATTAATATGACAAATTCTTATTTTTGAGAGGAAACAAAACAAGACATTTTTTTCAGGATAAAAAAAATTGTAATATAAAATTGTAGGCATATTTATCAAAGATAAAGTTGGAAGATTATATTAAAAATAAAATTTTAACTCATTCACTGGCAGCCATTTCTACTGAAGCAACCCCCTTTGCTCCCAGCTGTTTTACTGGATTTTGGCCCGCAGAATATTGTGTTTTATGGCTAAAAACAACCTACCGAAAGAAAGATTAGTCTCTTCTTTCATCAGGAAAAAAAGTATATTTGTATCTGTTTCAGTTTTGCCGCATTTAGAATATAGATAAGTTTCATCATTATTTACTACTCTGTTGAAAACACTGGAAAAAAGAGCTTGTTGGCTGATCTCTTATACTCTGCTGCCATTTTTGTAATAACTAGCATTGCTTCAAGCATTCTCTTCAGTTCCGAAGCTGCATCAAAGCCTTCTTTATGCTATAGCATAAAAAAAAATAAAAAAAACAAACAAATACTTCTTTGGGAGCATTTTAATATTTAAAATAAAACATATTTATATGTTTTTGGGAGCAAATGAGTTAATAACGGCACAATAGTCGTATGTTAACAAGTGAATTTAAAAATACAACTTTATTCTCAATACAGTAATGTTATGCCTTTTTTTACTTTTATTCTTAAAAAAATAGGACTCTATTCTTGATCAAATACACCCTTTGTACTAGAGAAAAATGGAACTTTATTTGTGTTTTGTGATAAAAAAATAAAGTATCTTGATGCAGAGACGTCACTGTTGTAGTGTAATCACTGAAAATGGTTGTCAGTCCAATCGTGTGCAAATGTATCAAGTGGACGTAATAAACTCTGCCTACTACATGTTCTTAAGTTACCTTTGCCAAACTCAAAAGAAAATCGTTTGCACCCGGCGTTGTGGCGTTAAAGGTACCTTTCATCCTCCCACGTCCTTGACACTTAACCCCCCCGCTGTCGGAGTTTAGCGGTGACACACCTCAAAAAAGCATGTGAGGCCTTTTTTTGCCGTGCGCCCCCGCAGGTTTCAAAGTTTAAATCCTGCCCGTCGGTCTGCGGCGTGCCGAGAATCCAACGCTGCCGCTCATCCGCACCTCCGCCGTCTCGGGCACCTCCAGCTCTCGCCGCGCCAATCCAAGACAAAGATCTCTTTTTTTTTTTTGTAATTACTCGCCTGCTGCAGCAGTTGGCCGGCGGCTTTCGCTATTGACGTTTTTCAACGTGATGATGTTCCAATGAGCCCCGCGCGTGATGAAGATATGCTAATTTGCCGTGTTGTCATTTCAGGGGCCGTGTTGTGTGATTGGTTCGGCAGGAAGCCGGGAACATGTCAAGGACCATCAAGGCGGTCAAGGCCGCGAAGAGGTTTGACGCGAGCGGCGTGATCCGGGCTATCGTCAGATCGGGGCAAGCTGCCCCCGGGCCCCCGCTGGGCCCCATCCTCGGGCAGGTAAAATGACCTTTTCTGTCCTCGTGTCATCAACAGGGTCGTACTAACCCAAGTACAGTGAACCCTCGGATATAAAAAGAGCATATGAATTTGTAAACAATATTATTTGAACCTCTGCGGTTGGCTGGCAACCAGTTCAGGGTGCAGCCCGCCTACTGGGGTAGGTAAAAAATACAAACTCCAGCTCTTTTATTTTTAGAGCATATGTTTAGTGAGCAACTTTTAGAGTTCGTAAAATATTGGAGTTTAAAAAAAAAATCTCAATCAATAGACATCTTTGTTTGTTTGTAAAAAATCTAACAAAAAATTCCATGATCTCCCAGGGACAGTAGCATGTTTTCAAAAGTTTAATAAAAACTCTACAGTTAATAAAGAATTCCAAAATTTCAAACTATCTGAAGTGTAATTTTTTTTTACTTATCTTAGTTTTAATTTCAAACAAAAGCATTAAAAAAAAGTTTTTAATTACTTCCCTGAACACTTTTCTATTATCAGCCATATGATTCTTCAAAATGGCAGATGCCGATATTCGTCAAAATGCTGAATATCGGCGCTGATAACCGGCCCGGCCGATAATCAGTCTTACCCTACTTTAAAAACAGTAAAACCATTAAGACTGTTTAGAGAGCTATTAAAACTGTTTTGAAACGGTTTAGGAAATGCTGAAATTCTTTGTTTGAAAAGCATCACTTGAGCAAGTCTATTCTAACATTTCATCCTAAAAAAAACAAATACAAGCAGGTATCATTTCGGCTGATATTGCATCGGATCGATAACGGTATTGGACAGTAAGCTCGTATCGGAAGTGAAAAAGTTGCATCGGGTCACCCCGTCTCTTTAACATACACAGATTAGCATGACATAATTAGCTTAAAGCTAACATAATGCAAAACTCTGCAGGCAGGCTAACAGACATTAGCGTTGCTGTGATGATATTTCTTAACGCGGAAACAAGTCCTACTTTAACACACACAGAGCAGCAACACATAAAGCAAAAGACAAACATATTTGAAGCGCAAAATATTCAAGAAAATGGTGCTTCTTTTTCTTCTTCTTCGTTCTTCATGTTCTCATCTTCATCCAGTCGAGCTCAGTGCTGCTCGGCGTATTGTGGCACACGCTGGTATTACACTCAAGAGGCATGCAACACAATTCAAACGGCAAAGCCCATAAAAACGATCGTATCCAACCTGCGAAATGATGAAGTGTCGCTTCCCTGAGATCTTCATTTTTATCACCTGACCTTCTATGCGCAATTCTTATTAATTGTGGACCAATCTGATCTTTGACGTTGTCTCAATCCCACTTGGTCCTCCTCCCCGCCGCGCTCGCCCAACTGCCATTCATATTCCGCTCGCGCATGTCCTTTGTGCCGCCATCTGACACAATTCCCTCACGCTTTCTGCACTGGAGACACAAACGCCACCGGTCTGTATCACTCTCCATATATTTGACATTTGCTTTTAAACCACTCGTCTCTCAAATCATCTGAGTTACAGTGCCACCCACAAAAAATCTGAAAAATGTGTGCTGTCTTTTAATAAGGAAACAAATAAAAACTGTCACCTAATAAGGTAATTTAAGAGAATGTAAATTAAAGAATGAAAGAGTTTGTGCATCACAATAATTCAATGGGCATTGTGCTGCTCATGCTGGTGTGCGCACCTTGGCCGCCAGGGGGCGGTATAAATCACGCAGACATGTTACACATTGATGCCATTGGCGAGTTGAACAGATTGGACAAGAGTTTTGCTTCTTATTTATTATGTACAATTCATCTTTTCGGATGCAGATTCACTCTCGCTGCCTTCTGCACTGCGTACACGCAAATATAAATCAGTTGATATTTTATATAATATATGCTTGAGAATATACAGTTGTCCTGCGTGCATGCTATTTTTTTTTTTTTTTTAATGCCTGTATCCTCTATTGCTGCTGAAATGATGCACATTTCCCCATTCTGGGACTAATCAAGGGGATTGTCTTATATTACGAAATACAGAAGAAAGCCAACTCCACTTAATCTGCAAGAATGCTCATTAATTTAGCCTGTGATATGTTTTGATATGCCATGTCTGCATGAGTTGTTGCCGCTTGTGTTCAAATATGTATGGTTGATCATTTCCACAATGCCGACGGCAATTTGGTTATTCTGTCGAAGGTGTTTTGCATTGTGTTGTTAGCATTGAGCTGGCAGCCTTTCTTGAAGCTATTTAGAGTTGCCCATTGTGTGGCAAACTGCTACTTGATGTGAAATTTGCCGCCGCCATAGCTTGTGCTCCGAAGTCCAGTTGTTGCTTGTTCGGATGGGAACTTTCACCAGTTCTTTTAACTTGAATGCTCGCTATACTAATCATAACAACCAGGAGACTGCATATTTCTCAGTTGAACTATTTACTGGGTGCCAGAAAGATTGCCTTTTCCTGCTGAATGCGGAAGAAGGTCTGATCTATTCGAAATGGTCTCGACTCCTATACTGTCTTACATGGAGGACGGCTCAGCCTATCCCATGTGAAAACGTGTGACCCGATGGTCTTAACTGGGTTTCAACCGAATAAGTGCGCCAGAGTGCAGATCGACAGGATGATGCCAAGCCGGGACAGGTCGCAGCGGCGACGGCGACCTCGCTCAAGGCATCTATCAAATCATGAAGAGACCTAATCTAACAACTCAAAACAAAACAAAAAAGATCTGAGCGAGTGCAAATTGCGTTCCTCGTTGTTTGAGGCGCACCGCTGTATTTACCAAATCTCATCAGATCGGATCGGATCAGATCAGAATAAGCATTAGTTATGTTGTACTTGTGTAGGATTGTTTATTTTGAAACGCCATCCTCAAGTTCAACTGCACTGCTCGCCGCACCGTTGTTTATTTTGTGCGAGACGAGCGGCTGCTGAAACATCAACCCGTCACACATCCCCCCCCGCCAAGCTTTTAGCGCCTTTTGGGCTCTTTTACACGCCGACTGTCAGAATTTGTTCTGCCCTTGCAGCTACTATGAGACGAGCGGCGGAAAAAAGCACTCAGCCCTCGTCTGAGGTTTCGTTTGTTGGCAGTTGAGCGAAAAAAAAAAAAAAAAAAAAAAAGAAAGAAAGAAAGAAAGAAAAAGTCGCAGTCCCGCTGTGGACCATTTGTGCTGCTCGCCACTGACCAAACGTCAGTTTATTTTCTGATGGATCTTCCAGGCAATGGAGTGGATGGGAAGTTGTCTTCTAAAGGGACAACGATACTGTAATAAAGAGTTGCACCCGTGTTTTCATCGCGTGCAATTTGCGCACCTTTTCTCCCTGTTAAAACACACACTCGTGTTGGCTTTATTAGGATCTTCTGCAGCCGGCGCCGCTTTTTACGAAGCTTATAATGTTCCTGTTTTTATTGACACTGTCGGAAAGGTCGTAATTCTTTTTTATGTTCATCAGTCAGGCCTTAATGGGCGGCCATGTTTGCACCAGAGTGAATTATATGGAAAGGTGATCCGCTCCCGTGCATGCAAATGGCATGGTCCAAATATTAGGAACACCTCTGGTGTCATTGTCGATCAAAAGCAGCTTGAGGCCTCCTTGACTTGATTTGCTGAGCGTGCACATTATTCAGTATGAACTTCATGTGATCTTTTCTCCTCCATTGAATGCAAAATGTCATTTTTTGCCTGGTCATGGACGGAGGCAATATTTTTCTCTACTGATTAAAAGTCTTTGTGCTTTATCGCTGCAGGAATAATGTTAGTGCTCTTTTTTTTTTTTTTTTTTAATCTGCCTAACCCTGTTTTTTTATTTGATTACTTTTTATTTTATTTTTATTTATTTTTACCTGTGTCTACTTTAAAAGGCTTGCACTGTTTATCCCAACTTTTTTTTTTCCTACCATAACTTGACAACACTATTTTTGAAAATCACATGATTTCACGTATTTAGTAAATCACAATTCTCTGACCTGCAGTTTAAATGCCGCCTTCAAGTTTATACGCTCCGCTCTCCTTGTGATCCATGTCCTGGCTTGATAATCGGATTCCACCAGTGGCTTGTTAAATTATGGATGGATGTTTACTAGAACTTGAAAGCTCTTACTTTCTTCCATGTTTGTGTTTTCTGCAACTTTCTCAGGGCATTGAAACCGATCTCAGTCGGACTGTTGTGGTTGTCTTGGAAGCCGTTTGGCCGCTCATTGGGGAAGGCTTTGGAAATTGGACAGTTTGAAACCCAACAATTTATCGTTTAAGTTCTTGTGAAGTGACTTGGACATTTTACACACCAGAGAGCGACTGTGCCAAATTTCAAACATGTATGATGCTTCAAAATCGAGGGGGGGGGGGGGGGGGATCAAGCCATTCTCGCCCCTTTCGAACCGCTGTGGGCGTGTCAGCTGAATGCGCTAAAATCATTCACAATCATATTTTTCTATATCAAACTGATCTTCTCTGCCTTCTCCCTGTAACGGAGGCACACTCTAAAACCCGAGTCCACATACTGGCTGCAAAGTCTGACTTTTTTTATTTATTTATTTTTTTTTTATTAGGGCCCTCCTCGTTCTTTTGACTTTCTCTGCCTGACGTGCGTGTACTCACTGCCAACAACAAAGCACTCCAAAGCAGCCATGCCAGCGGACAATCCAATTGGAAGATGCATTTTCAGGGTGGAGGCATGGCTAGCTAGCTAGCTAGCTGCACGTTGCAATCGATTTAGTTTGGGGCGAGCTTGCTCTGTCATGACTGTAACATGAAACCGATTAGTATGATTTTAAAATTATGATATGCAATTTTTTTTTTGGGGGGGGGTGATGGAGCTCGTTCAATTTCAATTGTTCACACAGGCGGCACATAAACCTTCACGCTGCCGATTGCGAAGTGCCTTTGAATGCAGCACAAGACTAAGAATATAAGTTCATTTTTTAATTAAGACTAAATACATATTTTTTTTAAAATCATGAGTAAGATCATTGATTCAAAGCGCTTTGTGCTTTGAAAAGTGAACAGCGAACTTTGTACGATATGCAGTTGAAATTTTCCATAGTTGCTAACCTGCACTAAGGCCGACGCAAAGTAAAAATTGTTGTAAATATTTGTATGAAAAACACTTGAAGGCCATAATGAAACAAGTGAAGGAAAAACGTGAAATGTCGTGCTCTTATACTGCCACTAGTGCAGTATTAAAGTCACAATAACAATATAACACGTGCCACAATTTACATTACAATTCACAACTATTTCAAACTGTCAGTTGATTGAATTATTTGTTTTGTTTTGTGTTGGAAGCCAAATTATTATTTAGCAAAATCGGAGTTACAAGCAAGCTTGAGATGTGAAAGGAACAATTAAGATATTGGGATACCCTTGCTTGTGGGCAAGGAGCGCCATGTTGGCCAATGCACTTTTAGACACTTATTGAATAACGCATAAACACAAAATGAAAACACATGTGAGGAGCTGCTGTATGCCACTACTCACACCAAATCCTCTCGCACAGAACGTCCGCAACCAACGCGACTTCAGCTCCTGACGTCGCTCGCTAAGCCACGCCCCTTAAAAGCACAACAACACAGGGCTCTTAAATTGATTGGATACACTCTTAGCCTTGATTAAAGTATTTGTCACGGAATGAATTCCATTGGTAAACGGCGGTAGCACTGTCGTGCGCGTTTGCCGGCTGCTTGTACGAGTTTGCCAGGCGGCACCGGGGCCGTCCGAGCCGTTTGCATCCTTCCCCAGCCTGCTCGCTGCCGACTTTGAAGTCGTCTCCTGCAGCCGCGGTGTTGACAGCGGGCGCTGTGATGAAAGATTTAGCTGCCAGTCTGTCGCTTAAATGTGGGCGAGCGCCGCAAGGCGCACGCCGGCTGTCGCTGCGTCGCCAGGGAAATGAGGTAACGTGGCCGCACGCAACAAAAACGTCGAATGGTGATCAGAGCAAAAAAGGCATTCATCAAAAGTCCCTTTGGAGTGTTTGGCTTATCATTGTTATCGAGGCGGCTCGCTGTGTGTGGGGGTGTGTGTGTCAATTAGGGACACATTCTTTGTTTTAGAAATATCATCAGCTAGCAGTCAATGGAAAACCCTGTTGACGAGCTAGCAAATATGAGTATTAGAAGTTAATGGAGGGATTTGCCTTCAAATAACACACACACAAATGCTGGAGTAACATATAAAAAGATACGTGGGTAACAACAATACGAACAGTATTCTTCCTATTTCCATATTGCTATTTTACTATTTTATTAATATTATTAATTTATTTTCTGGTTACTCGTTATAAATTATATTAAAGTTGACTTTTGGTAGTTATATCAAAAATTCATTTGCTCCCCCAAAACATATAAATACGTTCTATTTTAAATATTATCATGCTCCCAAAGACGTATGTTTACGTTGTTGTTTTTCTTATGCTAGAACATACAAAAGGCTTTGAACTGAAGCGAATGCTGGAAGCAATGGTAGTTATTACAAAAACGTGAATAATGATTAAACCTAGCTATATTCTAATGCTAATTGCTGCAAAACAGAAACAGATAGAAATATACATTTTCTCCTGATGAAAGAAGAGACTCTAATCTGTCTTTTGTAGGTTCCATGTTTTTATAGCAATAGCACACAATATTCTGTGGGCCTTGAAAAATCAGTCAAAATCCAGTAAAACAGCCGGGAGCGAAGGGGGTTGCTTCTGTGAAATAGGAGGGAATGAGTTAAAACTAATTAGTGAAATCAAGGAAATTTTTTATTTATGAATTGTGACGACCAATCAAAATGATTGTGACTAGTTTTTTTATTTTATGTGTTCCCCTGTGTGTTAATGTGTGCGTGCGTGCATGTGCAAGCAGCAAACCGCAGTTGAGCTTTAAGTGGCTGCATCAGGTCTTTAATCTCAGGCCCCTTCCCCCTCCTTTACCTCCTTGTTTTTCTACTCCTTGCCTGTGACAAACCAGCGCTGACGGGAAGTGCACCCACGTAGGATGCGCGGTCACTGCGAGGCAAATTCATACAAATGATTGAAATAAGCAAAAAGAAGGGGAGCGCGAGACACCAAAAAAAAAACAACTGCCAGCTTTTGGCTCTGGAGAGCAATTACAGGCTAGACTGAAATTAGCACAAACGACGAAGAAAGGAAAGGGAAGCACAAAGGGACTGGAAGATGTGAAAGTCTACGGGGAGCGGAGGGAAAACGCTGCAAAGTGTATCCAGAGGTTAGCAGGCGCGACCGATTGGAAAAGGTAGCTGCTTTTGAGGAAGAGAAAAAAGTGTTACCCAAGAGGGAAAGTATATTGAAAAAGCGCGTTTGAAATTTGAGCGCGAGCTCGATGAGACAAACGAGGTTGACGAGAGTTGGATGCTGTCGATTTACTCGACTGAACCCTCAAAGGTGCACACGTGTCGAACTTGAGGCTCTTAGGCTGCCGTTCACGCTGCGACCCAGATCGGATTTTTTTTTCTCGCAAATGCGACCTGTATCTGACTTTTTTATGTCAGTCTGAACGGCTCAAGTCCGATTATTGTTATTTTTTCATATCCAACCTGGGTCACTTTCATATGTGGTCGAATACATATCCGAATTTTTGCAATGCAGTCTGAACGGCCAGGTCGCATATATCCGACCTCGACGTCATCTTAAATCCAATATGCGCGGGCGGGGGGACATGAAGCGTGATTTATGCTTGACCCATCCGCGAGGTCCGCACTGCTCGGAGACGTGAATCGGCAAAGTTGTTTCGAGTAACAGTTGTGACTTTATGTTTAATCCCACTTGAAACATGAAGTATAAAGATGACATTTGTGGTGGTGATTTTAGCAATTTAGCCACGCAGACGGCTCATTTGTTACGCACGGCAATGACGTGACGTCATCGTTTTTTCATCAGGAAAAAAAAGTATATTTCTATCTGTTTCCGTTTTGCAGCAATTAGCATCAGAATATAGCTAAGTTTCATCATTATTCACAAACCCGTTGAACAGTAGAGGAAACGGCTTTTTGCAACATGGCCCTGGTTGTTCTCTTATACTCTGCTGCCACCTGCTGGCCCTTTTTGTAATAACTACCATTGCTTCAAGCATTCTTTTCAGTTCAGAGGCCAAATCAAAGCCTTTTGAATGCTCTAGCATTAGAAAATAAATAAATAAATAATTTATGAATACATCTTTGGGAGCATTTAGACTAGAACATATTTATACGTTTTTGGGAGAAAATGAGTTAAATGCGTTGATACAAGAGGTGAACCCAAGAGCTAAGTTCTCTATTTGTTTACCGTTTAAGCAGCAGTTCCTGAATCAACTAACTTTACTAATTGTGCTTTTACCAAAGAAAAAAAAACACATCATAGTTAAAAAAAAACAAGCAGGAGCAAATGTAAGTAAAAAGCAATGTTTACAATTGTGAAGAATTAAGAGATTGTTGTGTCATTAGCTAGCGGCTAGTCGGTTAGCTAGCAAATCAGTGCATGAGACAGGAAAAAGGCCAAATCAAGTGTCACCCTGGCCACTCCCTGTAGAAGTCCTGGTTCCGCGGCGCCCCTGCATCTGAATCGAATAAATGCTGGCAGAAGCTCGACATGATCTCCTCTTTTTTGCGGCCGTGTTTTCATTAGCCTAAATATGTGTGAAGAGCGCGTAAAGCGGCGAGACAATAAGTGGCCATATTGTGACAAATGGCCCCACTTGAACCTAATGGGACCATTAAAGCCTAGAAGAGGTGCCGGCGGTGCACTCGGGTCCAACACTTGACACCGTCACGTCAAGACTTTTTGTCTGCAGCCGTTAGCGTCAAGGCGAGAACACGCCAGCACACTTGAGGATTCCAAGAGGAGTCGCCGGCGTAATTGTGATGAATGGCGGCCTTTTGTTAGCGACACATTCTGCCGGGGAAATTGTGGATTTTTTTCCGGCGTGTTGTATTTACATGCTGTGGAGTCACACACTCTCCGGAGAAGAAACGAAAAACATGGTGGGTTTCTGTTTGTGTCCATCCATGTGTGTGTTTGTTTTGTGTAAGTGTGCGAGTAGACCAGCCGTTATGGGCCTTGAATTCTTTTCACTGCCTCATTTGTGCGCGAGGGCGACAGGCTGCCAATACGCGTCAATGCGTGCCCGCATCAACGGCCGCGACGGGCCAATGCGAGCTTGAAACATTTTCTCACTGGCAGATTTTATTCTGTCTTGGAGGCGGCGTGGAGCCGATGACGGCCATGGACTTCTCATAAGCCCGTCCGGGTCCGCTTAGCTCTTCTGCTGTCGGTGTACACCTGCCGCAATGCTCGATGATGCAAAAACGCCACAGATTAGTCATGCGCTGCAAATAGCGAAAATCTGCGAGTGATTGACTCCCGCAAAAAGGTTCCTAAATGTTGATAGATGCCAACAAAGCATTTCATGAAACCTCCTCATTTCACTTCAACGTAGTTCACGGCCACAAGAATGACGCCTTTGAACTCATTGACTCGCAGCCATTTTCACTGAAGCAACCCCCTTCGCTCCTGACTGTTTTACTGGATTTTGACTGAATTTGCAAGGCCCACAGAATATTGTGTTCTCTTGCTATAAAAACATGGAACCTACCAAAAGAAAGATTAGAGTCTCTTCTTTCATCAGGAAAAAAGTATCTTTCTATCCTTTTTCCGTTTTGCAACAATTAGCATTAGAATATAGCTAAGTTTCATCATTATTCACACACCTGTTTAAAACACTGGGGAAAAGAGCTTGTTGCAACATGGCCCTGGTTGATCTCTTATACTCTGCTGCCACCCGATGGCCGTTTTTTGAAATAACTACCATTGCTTTCAGCGACCTCTTCAGGTGAGACGCTGCATCAAAAGCCTTCTGTATGCTCGAGCGTTAAAAACATAAAAAACAACAACATATAAACACGTTTTAGGGACCATGGCAATATTTAAATAGAACCCTAACCGTTCTCAAATCTCTCAATTTAACTTACAATAGAAAATGTTCAACCCCTTTCCAAGTCTAATCTGAGATAAATAATAAATGTTAGAAACGCTATTTACAAAAATGTAAATGCAGGTTGGGCTTGGTTCCGAAAAGTCAGATTACTGCATTTTGAGTTGTCTCGTTAAGAGAAACGTAACTGAAAAATGTTAATGAGAAACAAAGATCCTACTCAGTCATTTACAAAAAGTGTAAATACAGTGTATATATATATATATATATATATATATATATATATATATATATATACAATTTTTTTTTATAGCAAATCCGTGCTTGAAAGTCATCCTTTTAAGAAAGCTCTATTTTCTTCTATTTCTTACTGATGAGTTCTTCATGAGCATATTGCCAACCAGCACTTTACAATGATTGGAACTGACTTGTAACAAAACAATCTTATAAATATTGCAAGAAAGATAATTTTGAGTATAAAAAAAAAAGAAGAATAAAGTGAGGTTCTATGTGCGTGAATGGCATGAGAAGCGCTGTCTTAAATTGGAGTAATTTTGTAGTCAGCCGAAGGATCAATCAAACCCGCTGACGCTCCATCCCACTCGGCGGCCGAGACAAAAAAAAGAGAACATTCTGCCATTTCCCCAAATATCTTCATTTTCTTTCTTTAATTTGAACAATACAAAGTGATTTAGCAAAACACAGTTGAAGACGTTTCTCAGCAAAAAGACATGATTGAATGTGATCTTTCATGGGACAAATAAGATAATTGCAGCAGTCTTCCCAGTCCCTTCACAATGACTTTACTCGGGCTGCAAATACACAACAGTTTAAAAAGCATTACAAGTTGACGAAAATGACGACGCACAGAAAAACATATCGATAGTCTAATAGCATAAATGCCCAACTCATTTTTAGCTCACAATCACAGCATCAATAAAAACGATCGATGTGCTTGTTGTTGTTCCTTATTTGTCTGTGTTGATTCTCAGTCCTCTAATTCATCGTTATCTATAAAGTAAGTTTGAATCAAACCATCTCGACTTTCTTCTTCTTGTTTTCTGAAAACGTTGAGAAAAAAAAAAAGGACTTGGACAATTATGCTATTAGGCAAACGATATCGTCGCTGTTGGGCGGAATCTTCACCTTCACCATCTTGCTTGCATTGCCAATGTCATCACATCAGTCTGTTGCTTATTATTTAATTATTAAGGAGTATTGATTAAAATAGCACACGTCACCTGCCGCCACCGATGCAGATCACACTGACCTCCGACCAGACAAAAAGGAAGGGGGGGGGGGGGCGTGCTCGGTTTGATGGGCATAAACGTATAAGTAAGTTTTTTTGTTACCATTCGAGAATAAAGTGTAATTGCGCATCCGCGACAGAAGGTGGCAGTGGCGCTCTCATTGTCAGAGAGTGCGAAAAAAGCATATTTGCTCATCCGCAGAGGTACATACAATAATTTCATAGACAAATGATACTATTTGTAATCGTGGTGGAGAGTACGGGAAATATTTTTGGGGAGTGGAGGGGTGCGTAGCAAAAAATATTTGAGAAACACTGTCTTGGAATCATGACTGATTCATTAAATAAAACGATAAGCTGACAAAGCAGGCGGAAATTAATCCGCTTGCACTTACTTACTTTGGTGGCCGCCGAGTGTAGCGATCCACTTTGAACAAAACATGCTCAGTCAAAATGTATGGAACTTAACCAGTTTCACATAATGCCGCAGCGTTATACAAAACTTATCATATATTTGAGCATTCAAGAGTTCATAGATTTATTCTCTGTTTCAACTCGTTAAATTGGTTAATAATGCATCAAAATAGCAGACGATGTGGGGACAGGCCAGCAGTATCTATTTATGATGCATGTATGTTTGACCATATTTGGGCATAGGAAGATTCCGCCCGCCGGCGACGATTTGAGCACCAGGAGCCATAGACATACATTCTCGGAACAATCTTCTCAGCGCGAAGTCGATTCTGCGTTGACGCCCACAAACAAACAAACGCGGTGATCCGAGTGTGCATAAATCCAAGCTTCGCGGCATCGCATCCATTGTGTCCATCTGTTTGGCTTGTCAGGCTTTTGGCCGTGGGTGTGCATAGATTATGCACACTGTACATTTGTGCGCGCGTGGGAGTGCATCTAGAGTTCATGAGAAATGAAAGAGGGTGCCAAGGTTGACTCTGCGTGTCCCGGGCTCACGTGTGCGAGCGTGTGGCTCTGCGAACGAGTCAGCGTGTGGAAGTGAGCCGAGGAGCTTTTCCCTTCAGGCTGGCCCTCTTCCTGCGCCGAGCCCCGACTGGCTAGCGCCGATTCCTCGACTCGACTTCCGGCCGCCGCCCCGACCCCTCCCGAACCGCGCTCCTGTTTGTGCTTCTCCCAGGCCGAGCTCAGCTTCACCGCCAACGCCAGCAGGTTCTTGCCCAGGAAGACCGTTGAGACCCGGGGGTCCCTGTACCACAGCATGCCGGCGCCCCTCAGGCCCAGGGTGAAGATGTTGATGGTGACCAAGCTGAGCCAAGGGTACAAAGCCTCCTTGCGGGGCCCCCTCTGTCCCGGTAGGCCCGTGGCCCCCAGTTCCGTGAGCGCCACGCACGGTAGCAAAAGCAGGAGGGCGTAGCAGTAAAAGAAAACCAAGCCCTCGGCCCAGATGGGCAGCCGCTGCTCGGGGTTCGCCGCCCCTCCTTGGGCCTCCCACAGCCCGGCCTGCAGATCCAGCACATCCAGCAGGTCCACCACCACCCACAGCAGGCGACCCCGCACCTCCTGCTTCCTGCGCTGCGGGGTCATGTAGTCGGCCCCCGTGAGGATCAGGAACAGGGACGGCAGGCAGATGGACAGCAAGAGCGTCAGGACCTTTCTGGCCAGCGGGTCGGGCGGCCGGCGCTCCTGCCTGTAGTTGTGGCAGACGAAGAAGAGCTTGAGCTGGAGCAGCGACAGGAACAGGAACCAGAGAGCGTTGGCGAAGCCGCGGCGGGGCGAGCGCGCCTCCGACATCACCCCGGCCGACACGAAGCGCAGCGCCAGCAGGAAGCCCGCGTCGCCCAGCAACACGGCCACGCACTGCCACACGTTGGGCCCCGGCAGCCCGCGAGCTCCCAGCATGCTTTGCTCCAGCAGGTAAAGGTCCACCACCGCCATCGTGCTCACCGTGACCAGGGTGGAGACGCACACCTGGGGCGTGGGCACCATGCCTGGAAAGATGCATTTCCTTTAGGTTAGGCCTTGGGAGTTTTCAAATCATATGTAGTCTTACGAGGGGTGTCAGGCGATTACATTTTTAAAAATCATAATTAATCGCATGACTTTAATAGTTAACTCATGATTAATCGCAAATTTTATATCTGTTCTAAATGTACAACAAAATAGTAACTAATAGAAATATTAATAATAAATAATAAAATTGAGTTAAAAAGATCTACTCATGCTGTAAAAGAAAGTGTGATGTTGAGGTCGTTTTTCTGCCACTAGGTGGCATAATTGCATTTGTAAGACGTTGCTGACCGCTCAGTGCAGTTTTTTTTTGATATTAAGAGCTATCTCATCTTTAACATGAAGTAACTTGTGAAATTCTGGATATTTTTTTAAATTGTAAAATACAACTTGACCTCAGTCTCCACAAAAAAAAAAAAAAAAAAAAAAGAGCAATGATGATGACATTTCCGAATGAACAATACTGAGCTCTTTAAAAAAAAAAAAAAAAAACATGAAGTAACTTGTGAAATTCTGGACATTTTTTAAATTGTAAAATACAACTTGACCTCAGTCTCCAAAAAAAAAAAAAAAAAAAAGGAGCAATGATGATGACATTTCCGAATGAACAATACTGAGCTCTTAAAAAAAGAAAAAAAAGAAAACCATGAAGTAACTTGTGAAATTCTGGACATTTTTTTAAATTGTAAAATACAACTTGACCTCAGTCTCCACAAATCTATGCATTATTATCAAATGTATTACTGCTCAATTTTGACGTGGACGTATCTGCTGCATTGCGACCGGAATTCCACCAGTACTAGCAAGCAAGCCAGACAAAAGGTTCACATTCTAACAGGCAAAAAAACATTCAACAGGTTCATTGGGCAAGTCATCAGACGCGATTGCACCATCTGAACGAGTTACTTTCGTAATCTTGTCGAATGGTTCTAAATTCTTGCCGTGTAACTCGTCCTGGCAATTTGCTATCTTTTTGTAGTTTGTTTCACATTGAAGGACTAGCAAAGCAAACTGTTCTTTTCCCGAATTTCGGTTGGGATAACCAACTAAAGACGAATTTGTGGAATATTGTCGTTATCTTGACTCAACGTGGCCTCTGCGTTATCCGACTGCCATTGTTTTCTCGTTTCCCAAATTCTTGTCCGACTTCTAATTTAATCCAACAGAAATGATTCCCAACATCTGAATTTGTTGTCAGCATTAAGCAACTCACACAAGCAAGACTTACAGTTATAAGAATGTACATCAATTTGTTTACAAGTTTCCATGGAGAAGTCACACCACTGTTGCCAAAAAAAGCAAACGAGAACGAGGGCTGCTTGTTGCTACGGTTAACAATGTTGACAAGCGCTTCTCATCTTTGGCCAAATTTCCGTCCTTCCTTTCGTTGCTCCCTCTCTGAGATATTCCGAGCACTCTGAACTGTTGTTTCACTTGCAATTTGCTCTCGCTGTATTCATAATTGATTCACTCGACTCCGTCCCTGCCGTCGCTTCTGTTATCTCGCTAGTTTCGTCTCGTATTTTGCCGGCGGTAAGAAGGAACAAAGAACAAATATGTCGTTAACTGCCCTTTGACTAGATTTGTAATTTACTTGGATTTAATTTTTCTACTCGTTACATTTGAAAGCAAGTAGATGTACTTTCTACTTCTCACTTTGTCAAAATACGTTTCCTACGTTTTTTTTTCAATCTCAGTGGATAAAGATGTGAGGTAAAAAAAATAAAAATAAAAAAATAAAAAAGATATCAATGGCGAGTGGTAAATTCAACCGTGGTCGAGATCTTGATTGATCGAGTTGCTTTGGGTGCTTCTTTCATCGTAACAGGTCATCCAAATGGGTATTGTATGTAATTGATCATAAGAAGTCGTTTTTACTTTTGACCTTAATGAGGATAAGCGATACAGAAAATGGATGGATGTATCCTTAATTACATTTCAGTCTGTACTTTTTTACTTAAGGATGTCAAGCAGTACGTCACCCTTTTTTGTTTTCCAGTTAAGTACTAAATTATCCTAAGTACTTAAGTACAGCCTGTGAGTACGTTTGCTACTTGATCATACTCTGTAGTCTGTACATTTTTACTTGACCGTTCCCTTTTTTTTTTTTTTTTTTTAAGAGCTCAGTATTGTTCATTCGGAAATGTCATCATCATTGCTCTTTTTTTTTTTTTTTTTTTAAATATATATATATATATATATATATATACATATATATACATATATATATATATATATATATATATATATATATATATATATATATATATATATATATATATATATATATATATATATATATATATATATATATATATATATATTTTTTTTTTTTTTTTGTGTGTGTGGGTGAGTATGTGTATGTGCGTGCGTGCGTGCGTGCGTGTGTGTATTTGTTAGCTCACCAGAAAACCTATTAGAAAAAAATCTCATAGCGTTCACCTAAACCGAACACCGCCGTCAGGAGACCCGAGGGGACCGAAGAAAACCAAGGAAGGTGAAATCCAGCACCGACCAGACATCCCCCACCAGAACTCCTCCCCAGCCCAAGAAACATCCAGACCCCAACAAATCCAAAAAACACCGTTCCTTTTTACCACCGTGTTGTTTTTTCCCTCTTGCACAACTATCAGTACTTTTGACTGCAAAGTGTGATTACTTTTGCCACTTTTTGCATTCTGCTGCCATCAAGAATCCCTCTCGTTCCGAACGAACAGCGACAAATTACTTTTTCCCGCCCTTAGCGGACACGCCGCGGCTCGTAGCTCAGGCGCAGAATAAACCTCACTATTGATTGCAGAATGAGCAATGATCATTGGCGTTACAGCGAGATCTATCCCACGCGTCTTTATCAAACTGCGCGACACTCGACTACTGCGCGGTCCCCCGAGGGCGTTAACCCTTTCGCGCGGATCGATGGGATTATAATAGCGACTGTTTAGACGACGATGCCATCAGCAAAGGCCGCAAGCCTCGGACTAACGTGCGCCACTGAAACATGAGCACAGTCGACTTCCTTGTCCCAATGCGGTTGGATATACGTTCCTGACATCCCATGATTGGTGAAAATCTGTGATCGAGAGAGACGATATAAATAAAATTAAAAAAAACTTTTATCCACCCGCGTGCTTGTAGCACATTTCAACTTACTAATAGACGCTTTTTGAAGTCCACTGTTTGGTAGATATTGGGGTTGTAACCTTCCCCCGACTACCCGGAAATCACTCAAGAAGGTTTATACTGTACTGTAATTTGCCCGTGGATGCCACAAGACGGCGACAAAAGACGACTTTTGTCTAAATTAAGCTCCTCAAATGATTTCAGTTGTTCCTTGGTTTAAAAGATGCCTACAAATGGCACCAAAGCAATACTGTTGTTCACAAAATCAACAACAGGGGGAGTTTGTCACCAAATAATAGATGATAGGTTCCAATAAAAAAAATATATATATATTTGCTAATGCTGAATCCAAAGTATATGGGACCGCGCTGTATTTCTTGCCACCTGTTTTCAACACATAACATCACTTCAAGAAAAGGACAAAAAGACTCACTTCCAAAGATCTCCAAATAAGAAGAAAAAAACGTTTGTCACTCCCAGTTGAAATTTACAGTAAAGCTTTTGACATAAGACGGAATGAGACATTCTATTTTTAAACACCAACATGTCAAACAAACCATATCATTCTGTCTAACGAAAGTCCTCTAGCTTAATGCTAACAGATAATGCGGGACATCAAAAACTGGCTATAGGAAATTATCCTAGTTGTTATTGTTGGTAATTCTAAACAGCAACACATGCAAACCGAGCATACTGCAGTACTCACTGGCATTTCTTCTTTATGCTCTGTAAGGAACAATGACCATTATTGCAGCTTAGTAGGGGCCCTTCTCTGCCTCTTCTTCTAACTCTTAACTCATTGACTGCCATGGCTGTTCAGATACATCAACTGGAATTCAAACGTGTGTTGCCACTGACGTGCATATTGTTTTTTCCAAGGGTCAGCGTTGAGGAAGATCTTGTCCAGCTTGTCTGAGAAATTCGAAGTTTGTAAGCCGCCGTAATGACAAACAGATCCCTGCAGATGGCGGCGTTGCACCTCTTTGGATTTGAGATCCGCACAGCTTTTGAGCAGAAGATGGTAAATGGCCTTTCACTTGCGTAGCACTTTTCTACCTTAATTTCATCAAATATGAGTGAGAGAAATACCAACACGTTGGAAGCCTCACACGCCAACAGAGTATGGAATGATATTTGTATTGTATTAACACAGTAGCTTAAAAACTTTGCGAGGTCATGAGAGGTCAACTACGAACTAGTGTGGTTTGGCTGCATGAATATTTTCCTCCCGGCCTGAAAGAGTAAAAAAGGGCCTTTGCTGTCTCCTCTGCGCCATCTGACACATTGAAGATAACCGGGAAACTCTGCCGAGTTAAAAAGGGAGGTTCGAGATCATCTGTGTGCCAGTGTGAAAATTAGCATATGACTCCGAGTGAAAGATTAATAGGCCTCTTGGCTTTCTGCCTAATAAAGTGTTACTGCATGATTTTAATAGTTCATAAATAATCTCCAAGGGAGAGGGGGGGTGGGGTAAAAAGCCACCAACGGCAGATAGGAAGTGACTTCCACGCGCTCAAATGAAGGCGCTTCTCCGGCTTGGCGCCGATGAATGCGAATATATTCATCACAGGCGGCGTTGGAATACATCGCAGACTTTATGGGGGGGGGGGGGGGGGAGTTGTGTGAATCAAAGCGAGGAGAACGTGTTTAATGTGCTCCCGGGCCGGCGGTGTTGACACGCGCCGATCACGCTGGCGGTTTCTTGCTATCTGATCGTTTCCAAGCCCTTTTTGTTTCATCGCCCTCGAAACGTTGATTATGGCCAGCCTCAAATTGGATGAATTGGAAATGTGGCCCTGCGGTTCCGGCAAAGCTGATAATCTGCTAGATGGCAGGCGGGGAGGTTTTATGGGTTTTATGGTCGCGCCGCCTCTTCACTTATTTCACCTGCATATAATACGTGGAAGGGGAAATCTCCCACTTGACTGACGGCGTTTGTGTTGCGACGCTTGTTGTGTTGTGTTGTGAGCGGGGGAGCGTGCTGATGGCCCACCTGTCCGCCGCGCTCATCAATCAGGGGCCAATTCATCACCGGCACTCCCTCCTCCTTGTCTGCTCGGTGACAGCACTGTTGACAAGGTGAGGCAACCAATTTCGCTTTAAGAATGAGTAATGGCGTGTAGGCAGGTGGGGTGTGGGGGGGGGGGGGTATTATTGGGCTCTTGTTGATCTTTTCTCTTACCGCCACACAAAAGACATTTCCCTGCGTTTTACTACATTTTTCTCATGATTTATGAACCGTAGATCCATTCATCCATTTTCTACCGTGTCGCTGGTCAGCACGAGACTATCCCGCATGACTTCACATGCAGTATATTTTATTATTTCCACAGTGTCTAGTAGTGTTAATTTTGTCAACAAAACCAAGCCAAAAAAAATTCAAGTTGGCGTCTTGAATGAACCTCTCAAGATGTTTTTGGAATGTGAGCGGAGGCTTCAAACGGGAAGCGGTACGTCCGTGATTGGTCGCCAGCCAATCAACACTACTACAATACTTTATGCACCACTACTAATTCCAGTAAATATTAGGCCATAAATATAAAACAATCAGACTTAACTGAGCATCATTCTTGTGCCATCTGACCACGTATTCATTTACGTATCCTTACGCCATGCAGCAAACTACTTAGTAATCTCGAAATTGTGTATGTTGGAACTTAGTGTTTCTTTCTAGCTACTGGAATTTATGCATCGGGTTGGCCTAGAAACGATTGCGTTCTCATCAAACCAGAACAAACAACATATTGAAAAACTAAAATAAATGCCACTTTGGTGCCACCAAATGGATTGAAGTCCTTCATACAAACAAAAGTAGTGCTTTGGTGCTATTGTGCGCCAATGAATTTCATTTTGGCACCATCTTGTGGCATCTAGATGAAGAAATGGGTTGAGGTGCCTCATTTACAAAAGTAGTGCTTAGGTGCACTCTTGCGGCATCTTGATGCCAAGTAATGATGTTGAAGTGAGTTGAGGATTTTCAATGTGATGTGTGGTGCTAAGGAACTATGAATTGAGGAGCTTTATTTTGACAAAAAGTAGTGCTTTGCTGCCATCTTGTGGCAGTTTAAAGCAGAAAGTGTGCCAATTACTTCGGAGACTTTTGCCCACAAAGAAGTTAAGTGGTGACTGCCGAACCGTGAACATGCACGGGCTCATTATATGAGTTTTTGAGCCTTGGCGGAGGTCAGCGCCATTCTAGGCTTATAGCATGAAACCAGCTGGAATGAGATCAAGAAGCATCATAAATATGTATCACATACACAGACGAGAATTGTTTTACAATTTGTAGGACGACAAGTGTGATGATGGCAAACTAATTTATTAGCGGCCAAGCTGGATGTTAATCACTTCATCAATCTGCACACGAGGACAAAACATCTGTTGACTTATCAGGTAGCGTCCCGTGGAGAAACGTTTGGAGCACTCACAGCGTGAAACCTGCTTTTTATTTTTTTATTTTTTTTATCTCATCATGCTCACCAATTGACCAATCTATTAATGACACCCGTTTCGTTCGCGCCCCGGCCATTAGGAGAAACACGAGCGTGCGTGGCTGACAGATAGTGAAGTAGAAAAAGATTGAGTTACCCGAACCATTCGTCTTTGCACCCGGGTGCTCCCTCCGATGCTCCGGGCTTGATTTACAGCGGCGCGCGGCGGTAGCGGCTCGTCCGGAAAGCGGCGGTGCCGTCTGTGACCAATAAAGTGGCCTTTTTTTTATTGCCGCTGATAAGCCCGCTGATGGAGGCTGACGGTCCGGGCTGCCTGTCGATCCTGGCGCCGAGATGGTGCCACGAGCCACTGGAGTTTATTCCAACGTGAGGAAGAAGACGAGGAAGCGCGAGAGGAGCAGCTCCCCCGATGCGGATCCGGCATGGCAGATGGCTTGCGGGGGGACCCGGGAGGAGGCTGATCCCATCACCGCGCCGCAGTGTCGCTTGGCCGAGTGGGGGCAGCGATGCCGCGCAGAGCCGCCGAGCGAGACGCGTCCCAAGTGGAGCAGAAGGAAGGAATGGAGGACGGGAGGAGCGCAGCCGCCGCGGCTCGCCGACGATGCGCAACGCCTCCCCCTCAAAAAAGAAAAGAGAGAGAAAAGAGAAAGTGGCGTGCGCGGCGCGTGAGTTTGTTCATTTGTAAGCGGGTTACGTGCTCAACAGAGGACCTCCCCCCCTGCGAGACCCCCCCCCCCCACACACACACACACACCCACCCTCACCTCGCCTGAGCTCCCCCGCAACCTCAGCTGTGGGAAGTTGACACTGTATGGAAAGCCGGAGTATTTATTCTAATGACGTGCGCTGAGGTTTATGGCGGCTGAGCGCCTGACATTAGAATCCCATTTGCAGTTTTACATCTTGAGCCACTTTCCTCTTCTGAGTATTCTGACGGATTTTGATAGATTGATTTTCAAATCCACACAAATGGCTCAACGGGGGAAAAAAAAAGAAAAAAAAAAAGAGTTTGATTCTGCTTTTTCCATTCTTTGGTCATCAACAGGAGAACAAGTGCAACTGTTTGAAAAGTCAACCATTTTCTCACAGGAAAAATGGAGTTCAGGAGTTTAATTTCGACCAATCTTAGCAAGAAAATGGGCTCGTCCATTTGGGAGAAAGGAGTGCGTGACTAAAGCAAAAATATGTGCTTTGGTTTTTTGTGACATCTTAAAAAGTGACGCCAGCCAGTTGCCTGTTTTCCTCACGTGACAATTCTGCCCGTTTCCATCTGTTGTTCTTTTGCGAATATTGAGAGGGGACTCCGCCGCTGTAGGTGGCGCTATACACCATAGAGATGTGACCCACCAGTAATTTAAAAGAAGAAGAAGAAGAGGAAGCGACTGCGCCGTGCGACGACGTCGTATGAGTTTGCTTTTGTACTTCTTTGAAAAACCGTAGCGTTTCTTTGCCGTTTTCCATCTAAAATAGCATCAATATCCGCTTCTTTAATTCCAAAAAGATTCTGTTTCGTCGTCTCCCCAAACATACCTTACTTTATCGTCCGCTATTGCTTTATGACTGCAAAGGTGCGTGTGACGTAATATCCGGTCAAAACGTGTGACGGATCCAGTCTTATCCGCGTTTATTCACAAAACCTGTTTCGATAGCCGAAATTAGCATTTTCCTTTTTTTTGATATGCTTTAAAGTCCACCTCTTCCAAGCATAAAAACTTTTTTTTGCGAATTTCTTTTTTTTTTTTCTTCTTTTTTTTTTCTTTTCTCTTTTTTATTAAAGAATTTAAAAAAAATTGCGAATTTCTAGCGTTTCCATTCAGTTTTATTTTCCAATTTCTTGAAAATTTGAATGAAAATGGGTGGATGGAAACACCACTACTTTGCCTGGTAATGAGTTACTTTCATTTTGAAGTAATTCCAATACTCAGTTACTTTTATTAGCAAGTAATTATTAACTATAACAAATTACTTTTATAAAGTAACGTTCCTGAGCCTGTGTAGGACACAATCTTTTTACTAGTGCACTCTTGCCTACTCCTTGGGCCACAAATGAGTATTTGATGGCCATGAATTGGCATTTTGCTCACGTTTTAATCTAAATTGTGGCCACAGTTGAATTTTGGCGTCGTGCATTCACGATCATTAGGTTGTTGCTTTCTTTTCTTTTCTTTTCCTTTTTGTTTGTGCCGATTAGTGAGGGAGCAGCCTCCCCATCTTGAGATGAGGCGGGCGAGGAAGTGGAGCGAGAGATGCTGGTAGCCTGTAGACGCATTTAGAGCAGCAGGCAGATGATACAAGTTTAATTAGAGCGCCTCCTCTTCACTCGCTGCAAGTCGTCGTCATGCTGTGCGCCGCTCGCTGTGCAGCCTGCCCACTGCAACGCTTCCACAGCAGCTCTGAGATTTGCACCAGCAGATGGCTGCAATTTAGCACTTCACAATGTAACATTTTAAAAGGGCGGGCGGCACGCTGGCGTAGTGGTTAGCACGTCCACCGTGCAGTTCTCAGCTTCTGGGTTTGAATCTCAGCTGCGGTCTTGCAGTGTGGACTTTTACGTTTATGTAAGACGAATGAACTTTAGTGTGAGTGGTTGTTTGTCTGTCTGCGCCCTGCGACTGGTAGGCGACCAGTCCAGGGTGTACCTCATTGAGCGCCGTCATGTCATGATGTTAGTTAGGAAAAGGTAGCGTTGATTTCGTTTTTTGCAGGGCTGTAGAGAAAGGTCATTTTGACTTCCATTATGTATTTGTACGGAAACATGTTTTTACCGAGAGTTGATCGTTGTGTTTGAATGTCACCTCTGTATTTTGTCCTTGTGCAGTTGCCGTATCTAGCGACCTTCTGCGCTTGCGCCGCAGATCGTGCGAGGCGGCAAATTGTGCATCGAAAATCTTGATGTGGCCATCATAGCTGCCATCAACTGGGGTTTTTATTTTACTACTACTTTCCTGGGATTGAATAGCATTTTAAGCATAAAAATTGCCAAATCAGCAACCGCTGCCGCCATGTTTGATGACGTCACACGCACTGTCCCATTCTGCAATTTGGTCTTGCCTGTAACCTGTGCTCTCAAACACATTCTAAGTACACTTTAAAGGGGGAGTCAACCTTAAACATTTCTTGACACTCATTAATTATATTTGACCGCACTAGTTTAAACATGGAATTTTGTTTCATATTACATTTGTGAGTTATGCAGCAAAATCCATCTCAGGGGGCGGCCATTTTCCCACGTGGCAACGTCCCAAGTGGCAAACTGGCCGCCCACTGAGATGATAAAAATGGCTGGATTTTGCTGCTTAACTCATATTCCACTAACGCAATATATTACCCAAAATACCGTATTTAGACTAGTGGGTCTGCATAGAACATACTATTGTCAAGAGGTTTTTTTTGGGGGGGGGGGGGGTGAACTTACACTTTAATTCATTAACTGGCAGCCATTTTGACTGAAGCAACCCCCTTCGCTCTCTGCTGTTTTACTGGATTTTGACTGATTTTCCATTGCTATACAAACATGGAACCTACCAAAAGAAAGATTAGAAACTCTTCTTTTATCAGGGAAAATGTATATTTCTATTTGTTTCCGTTTTGCAGAAATTGGCTTTAGAATATAGCTAAGTTTCATCATTATTCACAAATCTATTTGAAACAGTGGGGAAAGAGCTTTTTTCCAACCATTCTCTTCAGTTCAGAGACTCCTGGTTGATCTCTTACACTCTGCTGCCACCCGCTGGCCGTTTTTGTAATAACTAGTACTACCATTGCTTCTCTTCAGTTCAGAGACTACATCAAAGCCTTCTGTATGCTCTAGCATAAAAAAAACATAAGTGTATAAATACGTCTTTGGGAACATGGTAATATTTAAAATAGAACATATTTCTAAGTTTTTTGGGAGCAAATGCGTTAATGTTTGTATTGTGGGTATTGGGACTGGCCCTATGCCACACGGAACAGCACCACATACAGATTGAGAATATAACAACAATGACGGGAGCAACGAATATGACTGTACTCGGTTTACACACTTGCGTGTGTGCGGTTGCGCTGCCAGCATCGCACTCCAGCTCAGAATGTTTTCTTTTCCCCTGCGGCAGTTTGGGTGCCCAAGCCGGCCGGCGCTCAGGAAGCATATTAACGTCCGGGCCACCAAGCAGTCACAATGTGCACCCTGGACCCTTTTGGTCCCTTCGCCACCTTCTTACGGTCTCTGCCCCCCTTGTTGATGTGCCTCCCTCTTGGACTTCGTAGGTGTGCTGCGTCCGTAGGGTCCCGCGCTCTCATCTGCGGCCACTTCACTTTGCACCGGGCGTATCTGCACCAACACTTTGAGTGTGCTGGGCTTGCTTTTAGACTGACCTTTAATCAGAGCGGTGTGAAAAGGGGACGGTGATTCATCCTCCTTGTCACATTCAGCAACAATGCTCGCCGTTGGCCTGCCCACGTGACGCGACGTGACGCGACGCGACGCTTTCGTTGCACACACTTCGTGATCGTGAGGGTCTGTTGTTTCCCCGCTCGTCTAGTACTGACGCCGCTCCTCCATTTTCCGCCTTCTTGGGTGCGGTTGAGTTATCAGCACAGTGTCGAAATTGGAGATCATTTGAGACACGGTACTTAGTAGAAACGGCAAGATTTATCATGTTTTACATTTGTTAAACATAAACAAGAGGACTTCAGACATTTTACAACCTGCTTTAAATACATGTATAAATTATATGCTTAATGATGTTTACAGCAGCGAGGAAACTTGTAGAAAAAGAGGGTCTTCAAAACAGAAAATGGTGACCACCACGCCAAACACCCCCCACGTCCCGGCTCTAAGAGCCTATGAGCTGTATATGTCTAATCTGCACGTCTACGTACAGTTAATATAGTAGTCTGCTCGCAAGATGGGAGGAGTAAGATGGCCGCCATGTGGCTTCAACGGCTTGCACAGGCGTGTACGGGCTATCGGCTATCCGGTAATATATACAGATCAGTGTGAAAACTACAGTAGCAATGCTCCTTTTTCCCCCCTCTTTTTTTTTTTTTTTAACCAATCAGATTTCAGATTCATTCTCAAAGTTGCAGGCACTTGTTGATTGGTGAGAGCAAAACTTGTTACAGCCAACTTTGACGAGCAAAAGACATCTGTGGTGGTCCCCGAAAGTAGAACATCATATTTGTGCCGAAAGCTCACGTGCTGCGTCGTTTGTTGTTGTTGTTGTTGTTGTTGTTGTTTCTCCCTCTGGGCCAGCGTCGAGCTTCAGCTGCCTGCCGTTCGGGTTGCCTGGCTCGGTGGGCGCTGCAGCCCGAACACGTGATTAATCATGTGAGGTGGCCAGAAGCACAACACGGTGTGGGAGACCTAATGGAGTTGAAAATGGAATATTTAGGTGTGCCATGCCATCCGTTTTTCTTCCCTCCGCCCAACTGCCATCCAAACAGGACCTTCTTCTTGTGTTGACTTTTATGTCACTTTGTTTCAAGCGTAAATAACCGTCTTTGTTTTGGCGGTTTTAAAAATTAGCCGTGGGCTTTTGCGCCCCATCTGCTTACCTGTTCACCAGCTTCATCGCAGTTGACTGCAGAGCGACGAGACATTTTCCCCCCCACGTTTTTATTTTATTTATTTTTTGAGCCAGAGCTGCCAATTCCAGGGTGGAAAATCGGGTAGAAGGCATGTCCAGAGTGAACTGGATTTAGTTTTGTGCTGCGCGCGGCACCATCTGTTGGCGCTTGCCATTTGGCTGCCACGCTCATAGCATGGCAGCTAATCAGCGGGATCGTGCTCTGGCAAAGGCTGACTGCGATAAAACCATTTGCTGCCAACACGCTGGTCCTTTCAGGGACAATTTGAAATGTGATTGCTACAGAAACTGTTCTGTAGCTAATACTTGAAGTTACATAAGATTAGATTCACATGGCAACACAAAGAGGCTGAATTCTGATTGGACAAACAAACAAAAAAATCTACTGTAGCATCCAAATGTACTGCAGGCAGTGCAGCTGATGGAAATGCTACCCACTGATCAGAACTGCCCAGCGGTGGGCAAACCTTTTTGCTGATTTTATGTATGAAATAGTTTATTTTAGTAAAAAGAATTCATATTTTAAATACTATCAATAAGATACTATCTTAACCTATCATTTAATAAATAAATCTGTTTTTTTATTTGACTAAAATAATGTTTTACAATACTTAATCATTATTAAGATACATGAACAAATAATGAATACAGCACATATTAAAGGATACTTTATATTGTGAATGCTTGGTTGGCCGTACTTTGCCTCCTCCCGGAATAGACTTTTAAAGTAATACAATTTGATGGCACAAATATTGTAGTTAGAGTTTTAAATCATCTCTGTCAGGTGAACTCCTCTGCGCATCTCCAAAATGACTACTTTTCTACAACTGTATTACATCATCGTCCCAAACTTTTTCAAAGATCTTAGAGCCACGAGTGATGCAATAAATCAAATGCTGAGCTGACTATTTAGTTTAATGGGCATAAATAAATCTGCACGCGTTTACCTTCAGTTCCTTCTGCACCAAAGCATTATATCGATCCATTTTTAACAAAGCAGACTTACTGAAATGTCGCTGACCTAACTGTATTGAGAAACATCCAAACTTTCGATCTTGTGGCGACATAATGCAGCACAGCTCTTTCACAGTGAAAAATGAGGCTGACGTTAATGACACTTATTAGTTCATATGTTTGCTCTGAAGCTAATGTCGATGTGAGTACAGACCAATAGCATCGATTTTTGGGAAAAAAATAATAAATTGGGCATATTTGGACAGGTCAGTTCTTCTGATATTGTTTAGAGCAGCAGAAATGTCCTTTGCTGTCCATGACTCCTCACCACAGGATAAAAGGCAGATTAAATGTACAAGGTAATGAATGAGTGTTTCCCTCAGAAGGGTTTAATGACCCTGGCCTCCCACCAAGCTCCCGAGTCCTTTAACGCGGCGGCCTCCCTATCGCCTACACGGGGCAATTATTCCCCCGTCCTCGTCTGCCAGGGGCAATTAACCCCGCCTGGAGGCCCTTCTCCCACGCGCGTGCACTTTATCTCCCAAGTTTGCCACGCTTCCATAAGCACAATGCATCCCCTGACCTATTCGCTCCCGTCTCCTCGCCATCTCTCAGGCAATTTTTTGTTGCCGCTCACTTGGCTGCCATGCGGACGCACCTGCGACCACGCCGGCCCAACGTTTCCCCTTCGTCAGCTCTCCCCGGCAGCTTTAATATGCACTCGCATCCGCTCCTCAACAGATAGTCCTGTCAGCTTGAAATGAGGCGGCGGCGGCGGCGTTCATGCATAAACATACCCCAGCACGTTGACTGGCACCCCCGCCACGCTACCGCCTCCTCCCTCGCTCAAACAAACGGCCGTTAATTGTTCAAATGTTTACACTGGCCGGCTACTTGGCTGCACCTCGGCGGTTCCTCTCACGTCGCCACCCGAGAAGCCTCCCCGAGTCTTGTCCAAACGCCGCGCCACTTGAGTGCATCGTCTTGTTAAAAAGGCTTCCTGAAGCCGAAAGGCCGATCACATTAACACCCGAGGACGTGTCAAGAAAAGACTCGAGAGAATTTGCCGAACGATCCAATCAAGTAGTCAACTATAGTGCAGATTTTTAAGGAAAGGCAAGGCTGCGTTATTTCTGTTTCATACACGAGGCAACTCAAATGTGCTTCACACAAACGAGGACACAACACCAAAGAGCAGCGAATGACGTTCAGAAGCACAAAAAAAACATTAACAACATTAAACAGATTAACAGAAGATTTTTTTTAAAACGTTTCAAAGTAATGAAATAAAAGTAGGTTTCTTACATTACCAAAAGACCATACTGTGCAATTAATAAAAACAAAACAAAAACTTAAAGCATTTACAATCGGGGCTGAAGTTTATTCCATTTATGTGCAGCATAACAGCTAAAGGATGCTTCACCATGTTTGTTTTTAAGCGTTTTTGTTTTGTTTAATGCGTTCTTATATTTAAAAGGTCAACCAAGACACATAATAAGCAACGTCTGCTCACTTGATGCTAACCCATAAAGTGCAACACCTTAGACAGGCTAATGGCAATTAGCATAGATGTTTTCAAACAACTGCTGTCTGCTATTTCAACACACATGGGTAACGACACATACAATTTTATATATTTTATATTAATATTGACTGTCATCGGCCGTTTTATTCATCAACTGGATTCCAACGTTTTATTGCCACTGACGTTTGTATTTGTGTTTTCATCTTTTCCGGTAAAATCATGATTAGGATGTAATTCTCGGCTCATCGCGTAGATTATGAGGGAGAGAAATGCCAATATTGTTGGAAATGGGTCAAATTTGGGCAAATTTGAGTATCTATAGTTGCGTTCGGACTGCCAGCCTCATTTATAGAAGTGATTTCGAAAGGCTTATTTTTTCTTACGTAAGATGTCACAAAACCAAACCATTTTATGTCAAAGTATCGTCTGTTTAACATGTTTGTTTTCACACAGGCCTAATTTTCTCAGCTTTTTTTTGGTCAGAAATAATCTTTACGAAAAAAATGCAAATGTGAGAAACAACATTTTTTCTGGTTAATGATGAGGTTTGACTGATCTTTGGTAGGTTTGGTGCTTATATTGTCACGGAACAGGTCGTCGGAAATCACGTACGCCGCATGTCTTCCAATAGAGCTCAATGTTGCCCGGGCATGTTTGGGGCACAACTCTTTTAAAGTCGACTTGCCTGTAATGTGTAAAAATTGATTAGAAAAAGTGTGATATGAGGGGCTTCACTGCACTAGGGTGAAACGGCAAAGTCTTGTTTGCTGGCTGTAAATCAGCCACAGATGGCGTAGTCCACCGGATTTGTTTATATTCCATTTTCACACAAAAGGGCACCAGGGAAATGTAAAAAAAAAAAGATTGCAGAGAATTTGCCGGAAAGGTCCAACAGGCCCATCTTGGAATGTTATTGCAAATGTCTAATTGCCCCTGTAATTGCGAGGAACAAAAGGCCGGACCGCGAGGATCGCCAACACGTCACAAAGCAATCACTCAACGTTGTCGCCGGCACATTTAATGGCGAGGAACATCTTTACGAGATTGATGTGAAATCCCGAGCGTGCGCGCGCTCGATCCCCAAGGTCCTTTTTAAGACGCGAGGCCGCAACCTTGTTGTCCTTGTCAAGCCGCCATTGTGCGAGGCCTCGCTTCCCGTGATGGGTCGCAGCCATTTTTCTTCCCGGAGATCGCGCCGCTCCGCTCACTCACGCGGAGAGGATTTATCCAGCAGCTGTAGCCGCGGGATAATTAGATGCTCGAAGGCGGCGAGGCGAGTTTTTCAGCCATTTGGCCGGCTCGCCGTGGCGGCTTTTGCCACTTGAATAAATGCGATAAGAAGCGCAAGAGTCAACCTTGAGGCGCACTTTCTCGACACGCTCGCCATCTGCTATCTTTGAACGAGCGCTTGCGACATATCTCGTTTTTTTGCAGTTTGCCAATTTTGCCGTCAGCCGCAGGCCAGAACGAATGTGGCGCAAACCTCACTTACTTCATTCAACTATTAGCAGCCGCCGCTGGTGAATATCTTTTGTGGGGATCTCACGGCAATTTGCGTGTTCCCAATTTGTGATGTGGTCATACTTGCACAAATCCCCGTCAGAGACCGCTGAGATGTGTAACGCATTGTAAAATAATAATGTGGCTATAAATAGAACAGAAAAGGATAGAAAGCAGTTTTTATGTTTTGTGTCTATTCACGTGCAATGAGATTGAAAGCCGGTCCTTCTGTATGAAAAAGTAAACAACATAAAATATTTACAACAAAAAGACGAATAGTAATGCAAGGAGATAAAAGAATAGAATTGCAGTCTAATTGTTAATATTGCTCACTATTTGAGTTATTGCGGTGCTCCAAGCACATGAAACTAATTCATGCTTTAATGTTGTTTTGATGGAGAAAGGAAATATTTCGTGCCCCTCCCCCTCCCCAACTCGCCACTGTGACTATAAATAGTTGAATTTATAATTGTATCCAAGCAAGTCCCAAGTTCTACAATTACAGTGGATATAAAAAGTCTACACACCCCATGCCAGTTGAACTCCAACCGCAGATAAAGTTCAGCTGTTCTAGTAGGCTTTTCAAAGTCGCATCTTTGAGCCTAAGTCACAGTATGTCGAGAGCGTCCACAGAATTCCATTGTTCAATCTTTAAAGCAGGATAAGTGACTCGAACCCTCGCCCGTGGTTGTCCAAAGCTAGCGCTAATCCTCACATCCAACAAAACTCAAGGCAGCTCTGCTTACCGCTGACGTGGCCTTTCACGTCTTTTTAATGTTGCCCTTTATATTTAATGGCCCGTTTCAAGTCATTTTCCCCGTCTATGTTTAGCTGTGGCGCTCTTTTGTCTGCGCTTAAGCACATTCGCGTGCACGCCGGCTATTATCTCCGGCTGGGCTGCTCGGACCGGGCGGGGGGGGGGGCTTTTCTCGGCTTTGTGCGGCATGAAAAGAAAGCGTCGAGATCATTAGATGACGCCCGGCGCACGGGATGACGGGGAAGAGGTCGCTTGTGATTGAGTTCCATTCATACGCTGCATCGCCATCTTGATATGAATCGTTTTTAATTAGACGCCCTGCTTGTTGTTTACTCGGGTGATGTTGCTTTATGGGATGCGGTGGGAGGGAAGGGCACACATGCACAAGGTAGTCAGGTTGGCAAGGGAATTTGGTTAATAAGCACAGCAGGGAATGCATTGTAGGTAGAAGCAAACAAATCAGGCCTCTGGGGGATGTCATTATTATTTCATTTTATTATTGCGAAATATCGGGATGGAACGAATCATGTTGACTGCCAAACAATAGGCGGGTGACCTCATTGTTTCGCAACCTTTATTGAGTCAAAGCACAACAGAAAAGACTCATGTGGCACATTGCCAAAGAAAAATCTTCCAAAAGTCTACCCAGTGAGTGAACATTCAAGTTATATATATATGAGCCAATACTCATTACACACTCTCTGACACTGCCACCTAGTGGAGTAGCTGTTTAATTACACTTTATTCTCATGTGGAGAAAAAAATAATATTCCCGGAGGATAAATCAAATTTTAACAGAATCTTTTTGCCGCAACGTTGCAATACAAAATGTTCTTCCTTTATGCCACGACTGCCCGTACAGTATCAGTAATGGCCAATAATGGTGATGTTACGAATCCATTATTATCATTCATGAGGTGCTTTCCAAGCGTTTAGTGCACTTGAGAGAACTTTTTAGCCCATTAACCCAAAAGGAACGCCTCCTTTGCCCCATCATCGTGCATCGTCTCAGGATGACTGACTTTTCATCAGATCCGCGATTAGAGGCGGAAGGTGACTCCATTAAACTTTTCCTTTTTTTTTTCCCTTTCCCTCATCTCGAAAATGAACGTTTCAATGAGTGAAGTTGGGATGGATGGCGAGCTGCCGGATGGGTTGACGCGGGGTGAAGGCCAATTTCAATTGCAGCCGTAATCAATTGATTGGTTATTGGACGTCGGCTGTTGAATGTGCGCCTGCGGCGGCAGCGGTGCGTGTGCGGGTCACATGTTGACATCACGTCAGCCATCCATTTTGCGTCGGCTGTGCTTGGGCTGCGCAGCGAGAGCCTCATTCATCACCCGCCTTGTGTGGCTGTGCAACCCCGCTGACAGACGCGCACACACGCGCGCGCGGGCATTCCACTATCAATTGAACAAAGGGGCCTCATATCCATTAGAAACGTGTCAGCCACTGCAATGACACACACACACACACTTGACTGGTGACATATATGCAAATGCAGCCTGTCATATGCACATTCTCTCAGCGGTGTGTGTGCGTGGGTGCGTGCGTGCGTGTGTGCGTGCGTGCGTGTGTCGGTGGGTTTGTGATTGATGGATGACGGCCGCCTC
>NC_141247.1:25156612-25269112 GCF_054856555.1 Leptonotus elevatus
TATTAATCATTCTACGCAGAGGATAAAGAAAGATGATATGACTGCGAGTGTTGTTATGTTGTCTGTCTACATGTTGCTGGACTATTTGTGTCGAAAAGAAAGAACACTTTTGAAACAATATCTGCATTTGTGCAGGAATCGACTGTCCTTAAGCATGTGGAGTTCAAGTTTTTATGTGATCTCTATTTGGGCTTGGTAAGAACTTGCCAGCACCATTTTGTGGCATCCATACAGACATTTCCAGTCAACAGAAAACTCCATTGGACTGTTTTCAAGCCACTCAGAATTCTTTTATAGGCTGTTAGCTCCCTCTCCTGGTGGAAAGTTGATACTGCAGTCAAACAATGATCCCTGTGGCCACCCAAAATACATTTGGCAAACTTTTTGTGTCTTTGTGTCTCGGGGTGTTTAGCCGGTGGTTCAGTAGCTTCCGTCAGCCTGCCCCAGGGCAGCTGTGGCTACTTAAGTAGCTTACCGCCGCCGCAGTGTGAATGTGTGAGTGCATGAATAATGTATCCATTCCATTGCAAAGCGTCTTTGAGTGTCTAGAAAAGCGCTATATAAACCCAATGCATCATTATTATTATTATTTTTTTTACACTAAATGCTTTTCCTGTCCTGACCTGATGCCTTAAACAACATTTTAACTGGAACGGAGCAGATCATAATATAATAATAATAATATTATGTTGCAACCTTTATTCCGTTTGAAGGTCACGAGACGGCGGGCTTGGTGTCGGTGCGAGCCGTCTACGAGATCGCCCGTGTGAAAGCGGCGGACGATTGCTTCAAGATGCGGAACACGTCGCTGGAGAACGTGGTCAAGAGCATTGTGGGCTCGGCGCGCTCGCTGGGCATCAAGGTGGTCAACCAGTAAGTGGCGCCGTCAGCCGGCAAATCGCCACCAAAGCTTTGAGTTGGGTCCAGTCACACCTTTGATCATTTTCTAATGCGTTTAGGCACAACGACAATCACACAACCAACAGATGAAAAGATATTTCTTTAAAAAAAAAAAAAACTCGTAAGGAATTTGTCCAATGTTTGGCTACTTTTATTAATATTAATATCAAATAAAAAGAATATGAAGAAAATCACTGAGTGAGCTGAAATTGCACCCAATTGTCCAAAACATGTTGAAGTTCAAAATGGCAGCATCCAAAATTTCAAAATTATTATTTTCATTATTATGCATGGAGAATACATTTTTATAGTACACATGAGTCAAAATGTCCAAATTTTGGCCCATTGACTCCCATTATAAATCATAATTTCTCATGTTTTTTGATGCACTGTACACCTGATGTGTTGTTGTATATTTCCCGCAATTACACAATTTATCCCTTCACTGGGCATCAACTAAACATAGAAAAAAAAAAAGACTTTAGAGTCGTAAAAGCCATCATACACCAGATGGTGCTAGAGAGCTAATTATCATTTTTGGTTTGAGCTGACCATTCTTATACCAAAACAAGAATGCACGGTTGGGATCGAAAGCTCGGGCCTGTGAGCGTGTGTGGACGCAGTAACAGTGACGTGCACACGCGTATGAGTGTGTGATGAGTGTATGTGCGCCCGTGCGTGAACATTCCAAATTGAATGTGTTTTTATGTGTATATATATATATATATACTATACAGATGCTCTTAGGGGACAATATTGCTTTTATTGTCCATAGAGAGCATCAAAAACTGAAAAATGTATTTAAAAAAATATTTTTCAATTTATATTACAAGAATGAAGTGTAACATTTAAATTAAAAACAATTTTTTACTAATAAAGTTGTAATGTTATAAAATAAAAAATAAAAAAGTGGTATGGTGGTTGTTATAATTTATATATTTTTTTATGTTCTTTATTTTAATTTAATTAATTACATTTTTGTTATAATGGCATAATTGCCCAACTTATTTTTAACTTATTGTCACAGCATCAACATCAATAGATTTTCAAGATTTGAAAAGTCATGTTTGACACAAAAGTCATAAAGTAACCAGATTAATTTGTTGAATTGTTGCCACCTTTATTAAGTGTGCAGGAAGTGAACGTTTCAACATTTAGTGTGAAGATCGATGAAGCAACAAACCTTATCTGCAGTAGTTTCTCTTGCCAAGGGGAAAAAAACCAAAACCAAAACCAAAACCCCTGGCCTCATCCTTCTTCTTCTTGCTTGTGTGTCCAGCCTGTCCGCCGACGAGTGCAAAGTGTTCATGGAGCAGCGAGAAGAGAAACTGAAGGCGGACGCGGCTGCAGCGGCGGCCCAGGCAGCGGCTGAAGCGGCGCAAAGCAAGTCCAAATAAAACCTCAGCCGTTGCTGCGACTCATTACTGACACCTACAGGCCACGTGAGGTGCAACACTGTCCTCCATAGAAAGCCAGTGGAGCAGCTGTTCCCTATCCTTGATATCCAGTGCAAGTTCCATGCATTCGTACACTCTTTGGCCTCATTGATCAAGACAATTCTGCGCACTCGTACATCAACCTTTGTATTATTATTATTTTTTTTTTATTCTGCATACTAGTAGGACAACCGCCACCTTACCATTATATTAGTGCTACTAGTGAAGTGCTGGATGTTAACATGTAGAATTTTATAATGCCACTAACTCACTAGTAGTCAGTTAGTGCACAGTTTTGCCTAACTAGTACCCCGTCTACTGCCCGAAGCCAGCTGGGATAGGCTCCAGCACACCTGAGACCCTTCTGAGGAATATGCGGTTTAAAAAAATGGTTGCTGAGGATAAAAAGAGCCTTAAAGCTGTTTGAACATTTATTTGATTTTCTTGATAAAATCGCTACTAGTGTGTGGAAAATGTCGACTATAGTTGTTTACTAGGGTGGTGTAAATGGATAATGGTAAGACAGAGGTAGCACTAAAAAAAAAAAGTCATGACTTGTTTTGGTTCTACCAGTGCGCTGAATTGTCTTACTAGTGAGGCCTAAGGACATACTAGCGCATGGACCTTAAATTGGCTATGCAGGATTTAAGATTTCCATACAAGCCCATTCCTATTTATACTCATTGTATACATGCACCAGCACAAAATAAATCAATTTCAACTCTTTGGCGTGTCTCGTTTGACTTTAAATTTCTCACACTCGATTCCTTAAAAAAAAAAAAAAAAAAAAAGAAGAAGTCAGTTGCACCATAGACGTTTTCCACAAGGCGGCGCTATCATCACTCTTCAAAGTTGACATCGTGTGACGCACGTAAGTCGCTCTATCCATATGTGATTATTTGACTTGACATTTCTCTTGCAAGTTTATCTTCTTGTGCAGTACGAAAAAAAAAGTGTTTGGAATGATATTGTTGGCGAGCCCCAAATGTGTTCGACTTCGTATTTCACAAACAAGTCCAGCAGCGGAGATTCAGCGTTTATCTAAAAAAATATATATATATATATATATATTTTTTTTTTTTAAAAAGCTCCACAGATGTTTTCCGCATGGTGTCGCGCTTACAATGTTTGACGTGAGCTCCATTTGTCCATTTGACTTGAAATTTCTCAACCATGTCCAGCTTCTTGATAAGAAAGTGTGAGAAGCTCGAAACTGTTCAGACAAACGTTGACCCGGGTCGCATCTCACTCCATTTTTTATTTTTTCATTTTTCTATTTTTTTTTTTTTACTAGCCGACTAAACCTCAAATATTGCGTTGTTCATGCTGATGTTATTAGTAAAAATTTTGTTGCCAAGATATTTGGTGCAGTTTCTGTTTCTATCAGGTGAGGGCAGCAGTCGACTGTTCCACAAAGCTCAGTTTGTAGCTGAATGTGAAATATTTTTTTCGATGAAAAAATCCTATTCGTTCACATCACTTGTGTAAATTAGAGCATGGACTTGCACCCAAATCTGTCTTTGCTATTCGTTCCGGCGGGTCCTCGGAACGTTTTAACTTGCGAGTTCTGAATCAACTTGAATGGATTTCTAATTGTACTTTTGCCAATACATTCCAATTTGATGCGGAAGGTAGAAACGATACTACGCACCAGTTAGCGTTGTTATTTTTGGTGTGCTTATGATCAACAGTAATCTTTTGCCATCCAAACATTCCTCTGTGACAATACGCTCTACGACACATTCCAATCCGAAAATTCTGATTCGACGTAAATTTTTCATTTGTTTTCTCTATTCGAGCCACCACCGGTTTGAGCTTTGATTTATTTTTTGTTATTATTTTATATATTAGTCGTAGTATTATATATTTTTTATGTATATTATTTATTTTAGATTTTTTTTTTATTATTTTATATATTAGTAGTAGTATTATATTTTTTTATATATATTATTTATTTTAGATTTTTTTTTTATTATTTTATATATTAGTCGTAGTATTATATCTTTATATATATATTATTTATTTGAGATACATTTTTACAATATTTTTTGTATGTTATTCATCATTATTAGTAGTATTATAGCTTTATATATATAATTTATTTAATTTATTTATTTGTGTGTGTTTTTTTTAGCTTTATTTAAGCTCCCCTACTCACTTTGAGGAAATTCTTTGGAACTGAGTTGCCACTAGATGGAGACAAAGAAATACCTAATAATAGAGAATAAGTAAAAAAATATATATATATATACAAAAATCTTCATAAGGTAAAAATGTGAGAATGCTGAACCACAAATATTCATGGGACATTGCATTTGTACTCGATTACTTCCGTGCATGTGTGGAACATAAACGTGTTATGCAACATTTGTGCTGCATAGAAAGGTTGGAAACGCTCCGACGGTTTGTTAAACGGTCGGATTGCCTCACTTTGTTCCACTTGCCTCTTTTTACTGTACCTCTAAATTTAGCATCCCCTCACTCACCCTTTTGTCTCCCCCCCCCTCCCTTCCTCTCCTCTGCTCTCCTTCTTTCGTCAGCCGACCCGAGCCGCTGAGTGGATGCTGAGAATAGAGCGTGGCGCCGGAATGACCATATATGGAGCCCTCCTCGTCGCAGGTACGCCGATGCAATGAGGGGATTTGTAAAAGGAGGCGTGTGTCATCATCATCATCATCATCATCATCATCGTCGTCGGCACGCTCGTAGGCGGGAGGCGAACCCACAAAGCCGAGCTCGTGCGTCACTCTGAGTCAGATGGCGTCTCGTCACGCGTGTGCGTCAGCGCTGTTGCCGAGCGAAGCTCGCTCGGGGGGGAAGAAAAGGAGGAGGAGGACGAGGATGCTGATGATGATGATGACGATGACGAGGATGACGATGACGAGGATGCGGGTGCTGATGCTGAGCAGCCGCTGACGACACGTCGGCCAAAGAAATCTCCCCTCGTACGTTTCACATGCACAACCTCGGAGAAAAACGACGTATGCAACGTTCACACGTCACAGTGCACTAGTACAACAACGAGTCAGGATTTTTTTCACTGTTGTCATTTTTGCTCTCGCACTAGTAGCCTCCTTATCAAGGATATCAAATAAATGCTCAAAATGTTTCTCTTCAAGCCTTTAAATACTAGTAAAATGCTCGAATAAATAAGCAAACAGCTTTTCATAAAGCTGCTTGCTTATTTGAATACGTAAGCTACTAGTATGCTAGTTTGTCCTCACTATTAGGGCAATTAAGTGCACTCATATTTTTTTTATATGATTTGTAAATGTGCTTAATTGTCTGACTCGTGTGGAGAAAGAGAGAAGCAGAATGGCTAGCGCACACAAGTCGATTAACTCCATGTGACGAGTGAGGCAAAACTGCACTAGTGACACGAGGGAAATGCTAGGTGTTACTAGTAGAATTGCATAATGCCCACAAGCAGTGATCAACTACTGCTCAGTTTCACCTCACGAGTGACGCAGTCGTCCGAATAGCACGCCAAAGTCAGTGGTGGGGAAACAACATGAGTAGTTTGACACTAGTGCAGTGAATTGTCTTTCTCGTAAGGACAAAAAGAGTGAACTAGTACATTGAGGAATCGTCAACAATTCGTTGCCGGGGACTGACGACACCTCAGCCGCATTATAAGTGCACTTTATTATAAATGCATTTGTCACATTCAAATACACTTATAAGCAAGACAATAAGAACACAAGCTCCACAATGTCCCTTCTGCAGTTAAGTATCATTTGTCATATTTGATGCCATACAAATCGCTCTCTTCATATATTTGCTATGTACAAACCTTCATACAAATGTTTACAACCTTCTGAGAAAAAAAAAAAAAAAAGGAATATATTTCACATGTCACACATCCAGTAATGCAAGTGCACAGAACACGTGTAATAATCTGAAGTTTCGCCGTTGAAGAGTTTTAACTCGTAGGAATCAAAATCCTTTACTTGATCGTAGACAAGCAAGTCTACGTGGGCGTGTCCGCACCGCGGGAATCGGAGCGGCCTCAAGCCGCGTCGCTTGGTAAAGTCACACAAGAAAAGATAGAAAGTTGACCCCCCCCCCCCCCCTGCCCCCCCCCATCCCCACTTCACTAAGAAGTTGATTGTGCCTCACGACTAACCGCCACGTGACAAAACACGAGAGTTGCAAAAAGCTGCCAAATATTAGCTTTGCAAAATTGGCGGAATTTTTAAAACTGGAAATTTTTCATGGGAAGTCAAATCAATATGTCACAAATTTAAAGCATTTACACTTGGGTCTTTATAGGGAACTAATTAGGGAAAAAAACATTTTTGGCATAATCTGTAATAGTGAAAATGCAAGCATTTGGACCTCAGCAAAAAAGCTGCAATATATGAAAATTTGGTGTGTGTTTTTTTTTTAATAGCTGAAATTTCCTCAAATTCCAAATTGAGTTCCCATAAAAAATTTCCAATTTAGAACCTGTCAAAAATTCCACATCTTAACTTCCGGTGGAAATCCACTGGAAATGTCCCACCTCTTTTGCAACCCCATTGAATATAACCCCCCCCCTCCCTCCCTCCAAGATGACCCTTGACCTGAAGGGTCCACATTCAGAGTCTAAATGTACAGTACAACGAAAGAGCGCTTTGGCAGCACAAGCCAGCTTCTCTTTACATGCTTCTTCTTTTTTTTCTTTTTTTCTTTTTTTTTTTTTTCGTTTGTTGCACATCACAAAAGTCAACACAAGTTGCGATGGACACGCGCGTATGGAATGTTAAAGGTTTTCAAGCCGCAAACTCAAAGCTCACCAGTCGCGAGTGTGCTTGCAATTCCAAATGTCACGCCGGACGCACGCACGCCGGACGCACGCACGCACGCACGCACGGATCCACTTTCAATTTTGAGTCTGCCGCACGTCAGGCAAAAAAAGTGCTCAAAGTCATACTGGAAATCAACTCTATTAAAATAGCTCCTCCTTTTTTTGTCCACGTTCACAACAGATATTTTTCACTACGAGTGAATACAAATGCATGTCTTTAAGTTAAACAACGCTTAACGAGTTCAGATGGCCCATCTGAAGCGGGGGACACCACACGGACTCGGGACTCGGGACTCGGGACTCGGCCAGTCGGGCGTCCATGTTGTTGTTGTTGTCGCGGTTCTGGTTGTAAATGTTGCACCAGCTTCATGATGGAACAAAAACATTTTTTTTTGTTCTCGGCAGGAGACATGTAGGCGTCAGTCCTTTATACATTATGTATATTTATACACTTGAGTATGTTTTACTTTGCAGTAAAAAGTATGTCTCCACAAAATATGACAATATGCCATACTTGATGAAGTAAGTCACAGACTTATTTTAGAACGGAGGGATGCTTCCACTCCCATCTGCAAGACAAAAGCCAAAAGAAAGGAAAAAAAGTCAGACGTGTGCACATGGTAGAAAGGAATGTCAACAACGCAAGGCCTTTTCACACTGCACTTAGCAACGCAACACTCGCCTCCCAGATGGGACTTCCTCGTCGGCTGCTATGCAAGCACTTCCAAATTTGGGCAATCAAAAGAAAACCGAGTTCCGTGTTGAAAAGGCCTCAGATTGTTCAAACTAAACTGACGTGTCGCATGCAAAAAGTTGCCGTTATTGCGCTTTTGGGCGAAATTTCTGGATGAAGCTAAAATGCACGAGAACTTTGACAGTTCAACGTCATGTTGACCAGAAATTCTCTCCACTGTCGAATGTTTCCGTCGTTTGCACGCAGCTTGAAGGAGCTGAATGTGAAAATTCACAACAGATTTGTGAGAATTTACTTGGAAGTCCACTTCTTTGCCTTTCTGTGACTCTTCCAGTCTCTCAGTACTGTTTAAGGTCGTGCGCCGTTGCTCAATCATGGAAACTGACTCCTTATTTTATTTTTATTTTTTTTAAGTTGAAACAAAACACGAAATGTGTGTGAAATTTCTACATGCCAAGCCTGAAGATACGTCGTAACATTGTCAAAGGAAGTCATGAAAATTTTGACGTCACCAACAAGAACGTCCGAACGATTATTGCAATATTAAAACGGCCACAATATCGTCATTGTCATGTCACGATATTAAAAGTAGCACATCTTTTAAAAAGGTGAGGATGACTTCCATTTGTGCACTTCTAGCACCCTCTGCTGGTTAGTTAATTAGCGCAATTTCATTTGAATTAGGCATGTTTTGGTCACCTACATTTAAGACCCACCCATTATATAGATGAGACATTTAAAATAAAATGACTGGCCAAGTCTATTTCTTTGTTACTGCTGTGATCTACAAAAACACCATTATGTTGGGGGGGGGGCTGATTATTATTATTTTTTCAAAATATCATGAGTTTTTTTTAGTAACTATCGTATCATGACGTTCATTTCGTGATAATATCATATTGTGACGTTCGGATATCGTTTCATCCCGACTCGCCACGCTTTAAAAACTGATGTCAGCTTGTCATCATCAGGTCGCAGCAGAGAGACTGGAAGAGTCACAGAAAGGCAAAGAATTGGACTCGCTTGGAAACGTTCATCACGTTATAAATCTTCACGTTCGCGTCATCGGCTCATCCAGAATTTGCACCTCTAACTTTCTCTCACTCTAACTTTCAGGCAGTAAGACGAGAATTTGTGTCGGAACGTGCAGAATTGAATCAATGCGAGCGAGTCTCACCTTTGTGGAAGCACTGCGGCGATGGATGACACTGGAGTTGATACAACTCAGGTTGTTGCCCTAAACCAGGGGCGATCGAGGCACCTGCCCCAAACATGGGCTCCAACACGGCCAGTTCCTCCAGGAGGGACTGAGCGCAGGAGGCGGCGGCTGCGGGGGAGGCCGCCGGCGAGCTGGAGCCGCCGCCGGCGCCGCCGGCATTAGTGGGCCCCGGCGAGGCGGTGAGGATGAGCGGAGGAGAAGCCGGTATGGAGGAGCAGGAGGACACGGGAGATGACGCCACCTCCATCTCCATTTCCTCCGCCGGCTCCTCCTCCATGGCGACCTCGTCGCTCTCCGCCGAGTTAGCTTGCGCCGATTGGACGCTACAGAATTGGCCCGCCCCCTCAAAGCGGGAGGCTCGGTGCCAGCACACTGGTGTCGGAGGAGAGGCCGGGCCGGAGGGGTCCGGGATGGGCGAGGGGGACTCGGGTACGTCTCGCAGGAGGCTGTCCAGGATGCTCTCTTCAAACAGAGAAGTGTTGTCGTCCTCCAGGAAGACGGCAAAGTCCGGACCTCGCCACGCTTTGGCGGGATAAAACTCCCGAAGCGCTTGCAGCGATTCGGCCGTCTCGGCGGGAGCCAGGAAGGGGGACGGAGGGTTGGACAAGGGGGACATGGACGGAGGAGGGGACAGCTTGGACAGGAGGGGGTCCAGGTAGAAGCCCTCCGCCAGGGAGCTGATGTGCTGAGCCAGCAGCGAGATCTCCGCCCTCTCCTTCTCCCGCTCTCGCTCCAGGGAGAAGAAGGAGAGGCAGGGCTGCTTTCCGGGGGAGGCCTCGGGGGTGAGGAGCCCCTCGGGGGGGCACTGGACAGGCCCCAGGGGCACGTCCACGTAGAGCGGGCCCCGAACCTCGGGAAGGGTCATCACCGTGCAGTCGTCGTCTCCCGGGCTGTCCGGCGTGGGGGGCAGTTTCTCGTACAGGGTCCCGCAGCACGGGTCCGTTGCAAACAGAAGTTCTGTGGAGGAGACGGGAAGGCTGAGGGGGAGCTTGGCGGACAGGGTGGTGGGGGGCGCGGGGCTGGAGGCGGTGGTGGTGGGCGGGGCCGCGGCAGAGGTGGCCAGGGAGGTGGTGGCGGTGGCGGTGGTGGCGGACGGGGGCGGCGTGGTGGTGCCGGTGGGGTCGAAGCTGAAGTGTGGCTCCCCGAACGGGAAGCTGGCCCCTCCCATGAGGGGGGTGTACGGGGGCGTGCACACAAACTCTTTGGTCTGCTGAGCTTGCGAGGTGGGCACGGGCGGGAGCGGCAGCGGCAGAGCCGGCAGAGGCGGGTCCAGCTCGAAGGAGGGCGGCATGAGGATGTTCTGGGTCAGGAAGTCCAAGTCGGACACCGTCTCCACCGTGACCGGGGTGGGCGAGGGCGCCGCCGAGGGGCTGCGCGCGGGGGGCGGCTGGAAGAAGGCGTCCTCCTCCATGGACGAGATGCTGGAGCGGGGCTCCGCCTCCGTCCGCATGACCTCGGCCGCCGAGCCGGCGCGTTCCTCCGAGGACGCCGCGCTGCAGCCCGCCGTGCTGAAGTCGAAGGACTGGCCCGACAGGCCGCTGCTGCTGGGCGTGAAAACCTGGTCGGGGCTGGAGAGGCTCTCTTGCTGGGGGGGGCCCGAGCTCAGGACCAGGCTGAGCTGAGTCTGCTCCGAAGTCAGCTGCTGACGCACTGACCACGCCTCCGACTCGCTGGAAGAAGAAAAAAGGGGCAAATGTTTGGTGCCAAGTCTTTTGAGGAGCTTCGTTTAGACAAAAGTAGTGCTTTGACAGCATATTGATCTCCATTTAGACAAATATAGTCATTTGGTGCCACCTTAAAACCATTTTTCCAAAGCATTGTGCCTTGGCTCACTAACTGTTGAGAACGTATTTGCGAACGGTTCGAGGCGGCGGCGGCGGCGTTCCGTACCTGATGACGTAGTTGCTGCTGGCGACGGGGACGTCTCCGGGTTGCAGCTGCAGGACCATGTAGAGCCAAACCCAGGTCTGGTCCCGAGCCTGCACACGTACCACCATCTCGCCTCGGCCTTCTCCTCCCTCGCGCACTGGTGAGTCACAGCGCAACTTAGTTTTTGGTTTGTTTGCTTTTTGCCTTTCGAGTGCGGCGGCGGCGGCGGCGGCGGCGGCGGCGGTTCCCGTGGGTGCTTTGTGAGCCGACACTTACGCAAGCTGCGATGCTGAGCGCAGGCGTGCGCCAGATCGTGCGGGTGGATCAGCTCGTACCAGGAGCGCGAGTGCAACGTCGCCACGTCGTAGCCCAGGTAAGCGCGCATGCTGCGGGGGAGGGGAAGGAAAAGGTTCGATTAATAAACACATGCTAACATCAAAACATCCCATCTCCAAATTTGGTCAATTTCCTATTTTCCACAAACTCATTTGATTGGCTGTTGTTTTTGCCAAACGATTGAGCAAGTGTTGACTTGCGCTCTTTGACGATGAAAAAGTTTGTTTCTCAACTTTTTCGTAACGCAAAATTCAAGACTTGCGTCCATTTTGCAACTTTTCTCAATTTGAAGGGAGAAATTGTTGCCTCATAAATATCATGACCTGTTTCTGCTTTCTTTACTTTTCAAATGTTAAATGTTTTTATATTCTTGAAATTCAAACTTTATAATATCCAAATTTCTAGAAAATGTTCCCTTTTCGTGTAGTTTGAAATTTAAAATTTGAATTTGATCTTAATTGTCAATTCAACATAATTTATCTTTTCAAATATGCGGCATATCCTCGGATACTTTGTACTATTTTTTTCTCTCCGAAAAATGTCTTTCTGTAAAATATTTTTGGAAATCTTAAAAATTGCAGATTTTATTTCTAAAAAAATACAATAATTAACCTTTTTTTTTTAATGCCAATTTTCCTTCCTTTGTGTCCTCTTCCCCGTTCTTGCCCTTTTCCACAAAATACCCAACTTTATAAACCGAACTTTTTTTTTTCTCCGAAAAATGACTTGCTGTCAAATATTTTTTTAATCTTAAAAATTGTAGATTTTATTTAAAAAAAAAAATTATTAAACTTTTACAAGTAAGTATTTTTTTTTTTTAAATGTCCTCTTTCCCATTATTGCCCGTTTCCACAAAATACCCAACTTTATAAACCGATCTTTTTTTCACAAAATATAATCCCCCAAATATTTATTTTTTTTTCAAAAAAAGTGCCTTTTCCCCAAACTGACTCATCCCGTCGAGCCTCGCGTACCTTTCGTGCGCGGCGTGCAGCCTCAAGTCTCGGCCGTGCTGGGAGTGAAAACCTTCCAGGAAGAGGTTTGCGTCGGCGGCGGAAGGCCCGCTCGCCGCGCTCTCCGGTTCGGCGCAGGCGGGACTGCTCTCCAAAGGCGAGCAGAAACACACCCAGACGGGATTGGAGGTCCAGTAGGATCCGCCGGCGGCGCTGCCGACATCTGGCACCGGCATGCGGCGGGCACGGATCAGAACCAGCTTGTTCCCGGCGCTCTGCCTGCGCACCGACTTGGAGGTGTTGAAGCGGCAGCGGAAGAGACGATCTGTGACGGGGAAGCCAAGGCCAACCTTTAGCGGCATCCATGGCAATCGCAGAAGATCATCGCCACTGCTCTTATCTTACCCGTCTCGGGGGAGGCTGCGCCGGACAGATTATTCCTGACGGTCAGCTGATCGGAAGCGTCGATGATGTCATACACGCTGTCCCCCTGCGCCACCAGGTCCACCTGACACACGCGCACGTGTGATCAGCTTTCGGTAGATGAAGGGACGGACGGACGGACGGTCGGACAGATGGCCGGACGGCGGGACTCACCATAGAGTGTCCCAGGTGGTCGGAGACGGCGTCGGACAGGTAGATCAGCTTCCCCTCGGCGGTGAGCAGCATGAGGAAGCCCGGCAGAGCCTGCATGAGCTCGGACAACTCGGGCAGGGACAGGAAGCGGCCGCTCGTCTCCGCCGGTGCACTTCCTGCCTCTACTTTTAACGCCAACAACAAGAAAAATGCTTTAGGGGGGCGTGTCGGCGTTCAGCACCAAGGACAGTGACGTCATCGACACACGATCGTCATGATAGAAAAAGATAATGAAATGGATGAAATGTTTATATATTTTTCTGTCAATAAAAATAGAAAAGAAATCTCGAAATAGTGTAGTGTTTATTTTTTTTGATTTGATTTAGTAAACAGCGGGTGCTGTCAGCACCACGGATAGCGACTCGCGATGGCGCGCTCCCCTTTTCAGAACCACGGATAGCGACTCGCGATGGCGCGCTCCCCTTTTCAGGACCACGGATAGCGACTTGCCACTGCCGCGCCAATAAACACATCAAACACACACAGAAACAAAAGCGTCTCTCATCAACTAAGCGTTTGATCATTTGCCCCGCCCCTTAAAGACACACGTCAACACTTGAGTGTTCCCTCGCTCCGTCACGGTTTCAGTAATTGCGGATTCACTGTATCGCGGATTTTCATTCGTGACGTTTGTCATCCGGGTTCTGCTTCAGGCAAGACATGTTAAGATTTGAAAAACAAATTCAGCAGCTCGTCGTTTATTTTACATTCTGCGTGCTAAAAGTTGCGTTTATTAAGTGTAACAAGTGCACCAATATCAGCTATCGGTATCGAGCCTTATTTCTGCATATCGTAACGGCGACCGATACCTGTGCCATTTTACGAAAGTAGAAAATTGCCATTAATTTCATGCAATTTTGAAAGAAATATGCTATATTGTCATATATTGGTCTTTCTTTAGAATTATCAATGATTTTGGGGGGGGGTAGAATTCTATGTATCAAAAGTGCTATAGTATCAATACTTGTTCAGCATTAGTGACTAAAAAGTGCGATCAAACATCCTCACTTGAATGTTGGATGATATTTTTTGTCACACATTGCTGTCATTTCAATGAGAAAATGTATTCTTGTTAAACGTGCTAAATTGCAGCGGGATGATGATGATGAGGAGGAGGATGAGGATGAGGATGATGAAGCTCGGAATTGCCTTACCGGGCGGCGAGAAGAAGACGGACTTCCTGGTGTACATGCAGGCGAGCGACATGATGTGCAGGTACGACAGTTTGGCTTTGTCGGCATCGCAGATGGGCAACAAGTCCTTCAGGTTGCGGATCTCGCCGTTGATCTGGTCCCGCCTGGCCTTGGAGGCTCCTTTGGTGGAGCGGTACATGCTTTTGCTGCCGATGGCCGAGGGCGCGAAGGAAAAGGAAGGAAAAGGAAGGAAGGAAGGAGGTCCCGCTGCAGGGCGCGCTCGCCGGTTATTGGACTTTCTTCATGGCTGCCGTGCGCTGAGCTCGATGGGCTGACAGTTTGCGAGGGACTCTGCTCGCAAGCGTCTTATATAGCCTGGGAGCGAGGGGGGCTCCGTGACGCGCCCGCCGACGTAACGGGGAGGAGGGGGCGGGGGAGGATGGCTCATCCGAGTGGATGCTGCAAGCGCCGAGCTCCTCTGCCTCCCTCCTCCCTCCCTCCCTCCCTCCCTCCCTCCCTCCCTCCCTTCCTGGCGGTGACTGCGCGCCGACGTCAGCGCTCGCCTCTCGCCGCCGATGACGTCGGGATGAAACGGGGAGCTCCGGCCACGCAGAAAGCCTGATTTGGACAAAAAGGAGTAAGGGGCGGAGCCAGCGTAAAAACGTAAAACGGAGTCACCCAGTGATGAGGGAGGGGGGAGGGGGAGGGGGAGGAAGGGGGAGGGAGGGGGAGGTGTGCTGCCTGCATCCGAGGAGGGGAAGAGTGTTTATATGTGGATGCCAACGTTTGCTTTGGCTCCTCCATCCTTTCATCACAGCTTGCTAGCTAGCATCTTTACACATTTCACACTTCTTTCCATCTATCTTTCTTTCTGTCAGCCTCTCCATCTTTCTCGCATCCTGTCTTTTTTTTTTTTTATCTTACTGTCTTTCCGTCTATTGACCTTCAATCTCTCTCTGACCATACTTTTTTTTTTTGCTTTTCCATCATTCTATCGATTGTTGCATCATTCACGATATTGCCTTTCTGTCATTTTATCTCTCTTTTCATCGCGTTGCATTTCTCTTTCATTCTGTTTTTCCCTCAATCCAATTTTCTTTCATTGTCTCCAGCTATCAAAATATCCACAATATAAACATTGTACATTTTCAAGCTAGGCTAACCACTTAACTAGCATTTATCTGTTTTTCAAGCTAAGCTAACCCACGTCTGTCTGTCTGTCTATCGAGCCATCCGTCCATCCATATCGCTATTGATCTCTCTCCCAATCTTTCAATGTCTCTAAATCGTTCAATCTATGCCGTTGGTTTCTAATGAATGTGTTTCGGTTGTGATGTTGAAAATGCATGAATGAAGGGGGAGGAGCCAAGTCGCATGCGGGATGAACGAAGGATGAAGCGATGAATGGATGAGGCTCATGCAGCATCCCGCAGACATTGGGCGGGGGCTGGGGGGGGGGGGGGGGGGGGGGAGTTCTAAAAATAGATTGAATGGTTGCATCTTACCGGTGAGACGCACACACACATGCGTGGGCTGCTGCATGGCGCCCCCTGCAGCCCCCCTCGAGCTATTTATAGAGCAGGAGGAGCACTTGAACGGACAAAAGGAAACATAACAAGCACACTTTCGAATGACAGAAGCTTAAATGTGATCTTCTGCATGAATTCAATGATTTACTTAGTTTGTTAATGTCTTCGTATTCAAATGATGTTGTAATCTTTTGCGTGAACATGTCACATTTTAATGATGTTGTTATTATTAGGGACGTTCAAGATCACTTTTTTTTTCAGTTTGATACCAGTATGGGTGCTCAACTCTTTTGATACATAATCCCCCCCCCCCAAAAAAAAAAAACAATACCTACATGACCCAATATTGCATTTTTCCTCAAAATCACATGAAATTAATGGCAATTTTCTATGCTTATAATTTGTAGTTCCTGATCAAACAATGACCGCAAGAAGAAGGCACGCGAGTAGCGATACCTTGAAAAAAGGCTAGCTATCAGCTTGATACCGATACCTGGTATCGGTACTCGTCCATTCCTAGTTATTACTATTATTATATGTTGAAACTCAACTAAGTCGCAAATGTGGAAAATGAGTTGAGAAAAATGTCTGCCTCGAAACGGGGGGGGGGGGTTAGGGTTAGGTTAGGGTGATGCAACAATTGATTTCTATTGTTTAAATGATCACGTCTATGACAATCCTAGAAAATCACAATGTCAGAGATTTGATTTGAGCATCTTGTGAAAGCAAGAAAAACCTTTCAGCAAAAAGTTCATTGGCAATTTTGGGAGTTTAAAATTGATTTTGTAGCGGTAAGTTAAAAAAGAAAACTTGGGCAATTATGCTATCAAGCTAACAAATCATTGTGGTCGTCTTCTTACTCTTCCACTTTGAGCTCTTAAAGGTGCAGGTTAATTGACAAACAGTGCTACTCGTCTGTATGATGATAATAGCAATGACGTCGCTCGCACGGGTTCGTAAAATGAGCCCATTAATGAAGTCGTCATCAAAGGTTGAGCTCATCTTGAACGCATCCGAGACGAGGCGAGTCACGCCCACAAACAGAAATAACATCACAAGTGCTCCGTCCTAATTATACGCGTCACTCGATGTTGCATGGCCGCCTCCGGCAAAATCTCAATTATTATGTTGAGAACGTTTTCCATTAACGGGACGGATCGAGTTCCTTTGATTCCATTTCAGGAGATGTTCTGTCGCGTTCATCACGAAGGAGGAACTGAAAGCAAGTTTTGCTCACACAGATTCCAATTCATCATTTGTTTACTGTGAAACAATGAAGAATACAAGACAAACATTTCAAATTGAAACGGGTTGAACCAAAACGTTTTATAGCCAAAGTCCACTTAGCCTTTAGCTAAGCTAACAGGCTAATGGAAATTAGCATGAGTAAGTCTCAACCTTCGAACAACTTGAACTTGAGCACGCTTTTATTACACAACATTTCAACTTTAGGAACAAGAAATTGGAAAGGAGCTTCTTCTTCTTGCTTTAAATCAAGCCGCGTGTCTTCCAGTCGAGCTCAGCGCTGCCCAGCGTATTGTGGCATAACGTGGTACTGCACCCAAGAGGCACAATTCAAAATGTGATCTAACATGTTTGACCTGACACGAAACGTTCGAAATGTTGCAAAGTAACATTTCGAACCTGCGTCCGCTGTCCCTAATGAAGTGGCCAGTATTGCGGCTTTCATGACGACGCCAGTTGCTACTCCAGCGTGCTGACGTCACGCACGGCCATTGTTGCGCTTGTCGTGGAAATGTCTTCCATTGAGAGGCTCGCCCGTCCGTCCGTCCGTCCGTCCGTCCGTCCGCTCGCTCGCTCTCCACCAACACACCTGATTCATGATCACGATCGTTAACAGGCTCGCTGATGAGCTGATCATCGGATTCAGCTGTGCTGGAGGAGGGAGACACGGAACGCAGGCTGCATAGGGGTTCTCCGGGAACCAACCGAGGCACCTTTTGACCCGTCGGTTCTGTCTCCCGAGCAAATCAATCTGCCGTATCTGCCCCAGTTTATCGATTGATTGTACTGAGCAACCTTTTCTTTTTACAAGATGGCCGTCTTGATCCAACCTATTGACCAACCGTATTGGGCCATCATATCTGTCTACCGACTGTATCCATCTACCAATCAAACCAAAAACTATCGACGGCTGTAATTATCCATCAATCTATCGACCGACCATCTGGGATGGATGGATGGACGGACGGATGGATGGATGGATGGATGGATGGACGGACGGACGGATGGATGGATGGATGGACGGACGGACGGATGGATGGATGGATGGATGGATGGATGGACGGACGGATGGATGGATGGATGGACGGACGGACTCATCTATCAAGCGGTCGCAAGTCAGGTCTTGTGAACGTTTGATGAAGAGAAACTTTTTTTGCATCTTTTTCAACTGATGCTGTTTGTCTGCTGCTTGTATGTGGCAGTAGGAGGTGTTGCTAGGCAACAGATTAGCTCATTCCTTTCCTTTTTTTCAGGAAACAAAGTGCAGACCTTGAAATCTGTGGATGTAAAAATAAGCACAGAGAAAAATATCACCTCGCTGGGACTTGAGTGTGTGTGTGCGCACGCTTGTGTGTGTGTGTGTGTGTGTGTGTGTGTGTGTGTTTCCCTCATGTCTCTTTTATGCAACTTTGTCCCCAAAATAAAAAGCCCTCCCACCTATTTATACCTCACAAAAGCCAAGCAAAATGTCTGCCACAAAGCCTGACAGCAGCACTCCCAACTCTAAATTCTCATTGGTCGACTCCCACGTCACTCACCAGGCCAAGCCACGCACACTCAAAGTCACAGATTGTTGTTGGACTTATTCACTGCCAGTCCATGAAAAAAAAAAAAAAAAAGGATCTTTGACGTCTTTAGCCGTCAATGGCAGTGAATGAGTTGTAAACTGTATGTTTATCTGATTTATTGATGGATAATTGTTAGAATAATCCATTAAAAAAATATTCAATCAGCATCCCTGGTGAATAAGACGTATTTTTTAATGTATATTTTTGTCATGTAAGAAGATGAAGATTGATTGTAAAGTGCTTGTCGCTTTTTGTGTTTGTGTGACTTGAACACATTTGATTTGTCAGCAGCCAGCCCCAATTTGCATGATGATGATGATGATGATGATGATGAAGATGAAGATGAAGTGTGTGCGTGCGTGCGTGCGTGCGTTCTGTCAGTGTTGTTTGTGTCGCGATGATGACTAAAGGTGAGCGGGAACATGCCGAATTTTTGCACTTTTTTTTGTGTGCGTGTCCCGAGCTCGATTTGGTGCGAAAGTCGCACCTGTTGGCAGGACATCTGCACGCCGCCGATGCCGCCGATGCCGATGCCGATGCCGCCGATGCCGCCGCCAAACACGGGATCGCCGTCGACGTGTCGGGCGTGTGAGTCAGGAACACGGAGTGCGTGTTGTTGATGAACGGGTGTGAGAAGGACAAAATGGAGTCGGCGGTGGCTGACTCAAGCGGCCGTGTTTGAAAACAACAAGAAAAGTCAGTCAAAGTAAGAATTGATTGATTGACTGATTGATCCATTTTGATCAATGAGAGCGCGTGAATTTTCACAACAGTGAATTAAGACTGAATGAATGCTTGATCTTACCCAAGCATGGAAAATGAGCTCAAAAGTGAATTCGATTTTTTTTTTTTATTGATTTGTTCATATTGATCACTTATCAACACGTGTTATCGACGAATGACTGTTTCGTCACATGTTGATTGCATTCATCACATCCAAACGCAATAATTTTTTTTTCAATGCAGTGCTCAAAGTGTGTGAGCTGTTCCCTCCCACAAAAGGCAAGTTTGTGATGTGCAAGCCGTGAATAAGAAGCACAGAAAAGACGCCTTCATCTTCCTCCTCCTCCTCCTCCTCCTCCTCTTCCTCTTCTTGTGCTGCGGCCCTACATGTAGCCTTGCACCTTGTTCTTTGTGCCTTTTCAATAAGCGGTTTATTTTTAGCCGCTGGGCAGCCGACAAGGAGGCAGGCGGCCACTTGCTCGCCCAACGTGTTCGTGCCCGTGCGTGCGTGCGTGCGTGCGTGCGTGCGTGCGTGCTCTCTTCCCAGTCGAAAATATGTGTCAAATTGTCCATTTTCCTCACATTTTCATTTTTGCTATTTACAATATTAAGTAGTTACATACACACAAAATGTAAATATACTTCAACAGTTTTTAAAAAAAAAAATTGATGAAAAAAATCAACTAATACAAGTAGTAACTCTCTCATTTATACAAAGTGAATTAGTGACTCACTGAGTCACTCACTCAGACTCACACAGTCACAAACTAGTAATTCACTCATTAATCACTCAATTAGAAGAAAAAAATCCACTCACTCACTCATCGCCAGCGCCTGAATGAGTGAGCGCCGTTCTTCTACATTTATCCGTATGCTGCACTCGCCCCCGTTGTTGTTGTTGTTGACACCGTGAGGACACGAGCGTGCGCGTTGCGCGTGCGCGCTTGCCATTCACACGTACTTTGACTCCAGCCTGCTTGGAGTGAGTGTCGGCGTCGGTTGGTCATTCGCTCAATTTGGGAATGTTCAGCACACGTGAGTCAAGCAGCGCAGAACAAAACACGTCTTGAGTTTGAGGACAAAAAAAAAAAAAAAAAAAATCAACTATTGCGAAACATAACAACAATAACATCAACTTTTGTGTGATGCTCAAAGCAGTCACGTTGCGTCAAAAAATGAACTCATAAAACTAAATGAACTAATAAAATATAATTAAAAAAAAAAAAAATGAACTCGAACGCAAAGAGATGCTTATGTGCAGCTTACGATTCAGACGGACCCGTCGCCAGAGTCCAGGCTTTAGGAAGGGGGGGGGGGGGGGGGCACATGAAATGCGTTATTGAATTATTTTGAACAACCTACGGACAGCATTAACTTGCTCCATATATTTGGATACATTCACGTGTGCATCCATCCTTTCAGACGGTATTTTCATGGACAGCATTTACAGTACGTACGCGTACGCCGCGTCCATATTGGATGAGGCAAAGTAAAGCTATTTGTAAAGATGCCTCGTTCAGTTTCCGTTTCTCCTTGGAGACGTATCATCAAGCCACAACATATTGGATGAGCAAGGAACCATTACCCTTTGAAGATATTATCCCATTCTAACTCAATCTTACTAATTATTTGCCGTTTTCATGGCCAATACAATTGCCACATCCAACATGGCGGATGCGCTGACATATCGCTTTCAAACGGGCCACCTGTTTGAACGGCGTCTGCAGCAGAATTAAAAAGAAAAAAACAAAACAAAGTCCAACCTCACTTTTGATGCCCAAACGATAATGTGGCTCCCGTGGTTTCTTTTTTTTTCAAGTGGTTTAGGGTTTGCACTTTTTCTTTTTCTTTTTCTTCCTATTTTCTTTTTATGTTTCTTGTGCTTGTGGGTAAACGAACGTCTTAAGCAGTCGACACTTCTAAGTCGCGTTCGCGTTGGCGCGTGCGCGCGCGCGCCCACGCAGCCATGGCAACACTTTGTTGCCTCTTGCGAAACGCGTTTACGTAATGTGAAAAAGAAGCCAAAGTGGAGGTCGCAGCATTTATATCAATCCTTTATTTAAAAAACAGAACAAAAAAAAACGTCAGCCGCACGCAGATTGTCACATCGTGTGTGTGTGCGTGTGCGTGCGTGCGCGCCAAGGAGACCCTTAACAAGAGCACAGCACCATCCTTCGCGCACGTGCATCGATCGCCAACAGCAACAGCATGCGACAAATCAACTTTTAATTTTCAAGGTCAAAGTTCGAAGACAATTGGATCGATTTGGATCATTCAAATGGAGCATTTGGGAGGTCTTGACGTGCGGGTCACGCCTCCCAATTTTCGGGTGAAATGAACAACCAGGAAATGCTTGGGGAAAAAAATGTCTAGAGGGCGCTAGTGAGACATTTAGTGAAAATTGCACAACTCCGTAAAATAGTGATGTTCATGACACGTTCATCGCCACGGCAACGAATAAAAACCTTCTGATAAAAGAAACTTGTTTAAATGATCTCTCACCTATTCGCCGATTGTGTGCGCCTCGACAACAGTTTCATACCTGACCGTCGAGGCGTCATTTTTGTCCTATCTTTCAATACACCAACGCGGTAGTATAATAAATTGTAGCTGCAAGCGACATGTTGTGTATATGAAAAAAGCGTCATTGTCAATTCTTCTTCTTCCGCCAGTCTGTGTGTGTGCGCACATGTGCGCGTGTGTGTGTGTGTGATTCATCACCACCCTCAGCGACAACAGATGGAAGTGTGTAAAAGCTTGTGTAGTGTGAGTGTGTCACCTTCATGGACAATCTAAAATGTCTTGCTTTCTCTCAAAAAAATAAAGTTTTAGGGATGGTGTGTGTTATTAGGGTTCAAACTTATGTTGTAAACGAGGGTTAGGGTTTCAAAGTAAGGTTTTAAACTAGGGTTAGGGTTTCAAAGTAGGGTTTAAAACTAGGGTTAGGGTTTCAAAGTAGGGTTTAAAACTAGGGTTAGGGTTTCAAAGTAGGGTTTAAAACTAGGGTTAGGGTTTCAAAGTAGGGTTTTAAACTAGGGTTAGGGTTTCAAAGTAGGGTTTAAAACTAGGGTTAGGGTTTCAAAGTAGGGTTTTAAACTAGGGTTAGGGTTTCAAAGTAGGGTTTAAGACTAGGGTTAGGGTTTCAAAGTAGGGGTTTAAACTAGGGTTAGGGTTTCAAAGTAGGGTTTTAAACTAGGGTTAGGGTTTCAAAGTAGGGTTTTAAACTAGGGTTAGGGTTTCAAAGTAGGGGTTTAAACTAGGGTTAGGGTTTCAAAGTAGGGTTTTAAACTAGGGTTAGGGTTTCAAAGTAGGGTTTAAGACTAGGGTTAGGGTTTCAAAGTAGGGTTTTAAACTAGGGTTAGGGTTTCAAAGTAGGGTTTTAAACTAGGGTTAGGGTTTCAAAGTAGGGTTTTAAACTAGGGTTAGGGTTTCAAAGTAGGGGTTTAAACTAGGGTTAGGGTTTCAAAGTAGGGTTTAAAACTAGGGTTGGGGTTTCAAAGTAGGGTTTAAGACTAGGGTTAGGGTTTCAAAGTAAGGTTTTAAACTAGGGTTAGGGTTTCAAAGTAGGGTTTTAAACTAGGGTTAGGGTTTCAAAGTAGGGTTTTAAACTAGGGTTAGGGTTTCAAAGTAGGGGTTTAAACTAGGGTTAGGGTTTCAAAGTAGGGTTTAAAACTAGGGTTAGGGTTTCAAAGTAGGGTTTAAAACAAGGGTTAGGGTATCAAAGTAGGGGTTTAAACTAGGGTTAGGGTTTCAAAGTAGGGTTTTAAACTAGGGTTAGGGTTACGAAGTAGGGTTTAAAACTAGGGTTAGGGTTTCAAAGTAGGGTTTTAAACTAGGGTTAGGGTTTCAAAGTAGGGTTTTAAACTAGGGTTAGGGTTACAAAGTAGGGTTTAAAACTAGGGTTAGGGTTTCAAAGTAGGGTTTTAAACTAGGGTTAGGGTTTCAAAGTAGGGTTTTAAACTAGGGTTAGGGTTTCAAAGTAGGGTTTTAAACTAGGGTTAGGGTTTCAAAGTAGGGTTTTAAACTAGGGTTAGGGTTTCAAAGTAGGGGTTTAAACTAGGGTTAGGGTTTCAAAGTAGGGTTTAAAACTAGGGTTAGGGTTTCAAAGTAGGGTTTAAAACAAGGGTTAGGGTTTCAAAGTAGGGGTTTAAACTAGGGTTAGGGTTTCAAAGTAGGGTTTTAAACTAGGGTTAGGGTTACAAAGTAGGGTTTTAAACTAGGGTTAGGGTTTCAAAGTAGGGTTTTAAACTAGGGTTAGGGTTTCAAAGTAAAGGTTTGAACTAGGGTTAGGGTTTCAAAGTAGGGTTTTAAACTAGGGTTAGGGTTTCAAAGTAGGGTTTAAAACTAGGGTTAGGGTTTCAAAGTAGGGTTTAAAACTAGGGTTAGAGTTTCAAAGTAGGGTTTAAAACTAGGGTTAAGGTTTCAAAGTAGGGTTTTAAACAAGGGTTAGGGTTTCAAAGTAGGGTTTAAAACTAGGGTTAGGGTTTCAAAGTAGGGTTTAAAACTAGGGTTAGGGTTTCAAAGTAGGGTTTAAAACTAGGGTTAGGGTTTCAAAGTAGGGTTTAAAACTAGGGTTAGGGTTTCAAAGTAGGGTTTTAAACTAGGGTTAGGGTTTCAAAGTAGGGGTTTAAACTAGGGTTAGGGTTTCAAAGTAGGGTTTAAAACTAGGGTTAGGGTTTCAAAGTAGGGTTTAAAACTAGGGTTAGGGTTTCAAAGTAGGGTTTTAAACTAGGGTTAGGGTTTCAAAGTAGGGTTCAAAACTAGGGTTAGGGTTTCAAAGTAGGGTTTAAAACTAGGGTTAGGGTTTCAAAGTAGGGTTTTAAACTAGGGTTAGGGTTTCAAAGTAGGGTTTTAAACTAGGGTTAGGGTTTCAAAGTAGGGTTTTAAACTAGGGTTAGGGTTTCAAAGTAGGGGTTTAAACTAGGGTTAGGGTTTCAAAGTAGGGTTTAAAACTAGGGTTAGGGTTTCAAAGTAGGGTTTAAAACAAGGGTTAGGGTTTCAAAGTAGGGGTTTAAACTAGGGTTAGGGTTTCAAAGTAGGGTTTTAAACTAGGGTTAGGGTTACAAAGTAGGGTTTTAAACTAGGGTTAGGGTTTCAAAGTAGGGTTTTAAACTAGGGTTAGGGTTACAAAGTAGGGTTTTAAACTAGGGTTAGGGTTTCAAAGTAGGGTTTTAAACTAGGGTTAGGGTTTCAAAGTAAAGGTTTGAACTAGGGTTAGGGTTTCAAAGTAGGGTTTTAAACTAGGGTTAGGGTTTCAAAGTAGGGTTTAAAACTAGGGTAAGGGTTTCAAAGTAGGGTTTTAAACTAGGGTTAGGGTTTCAAAGTAGGGTTTAAAACTAGGGTTAGGGTTTCAAAGTAGGGTTTAAAACTAGGGTTAGGGTTTCAAAGTAGGGTTTTAAACTAGGGTTAGGGTTTCAAAGTAGGGTTTTAAACTAGGGTTAGGGTATCAAAGTAGGGGTTTAAACTAGGGTTAGGGTTTCAAAGTAGGGTTTTAAACTAGGGTTAGGGTTTCAAAGTAGGGTTTAAAACTAGGGTTAGGGTTTCAAAGTAGGGTTTAAAACTAGGGTTAGGGTTTCAAAGTAGGGTTTAAAACTAGGGTTAGGGTTTCAAAGTAAGGTTTTAAACTAGGGTTAGGGTTACAAAGTAGGGTTTAAAACTAGGGTTAGGGTTACAAAGTAGGGTTTTAAACTAGGGTTAGGGTTTCAAAGTAGGGTTTTAAACTTGGGTTAGGGTTTCAAAGTAGGGTTTAAAACTAGGGTTAGGGTTTCAAAGTAGGGTTTTAAACTAGGGTTAGGGTTTCAAAGTAGGGTTTAAAACTAGGGTTAGGGTTTCAAAGTATGGTTTTATACTAGGGTTAGGGTTTCAAAGTAGGGTTTAAAACTAGGGTTAGGGTTTCAACGTAGGGTTTTAAACTAGGGTTAGGGTTCCAAAGTAGGGTTTAAAACAAGGGTTAGGATTTCAAAGTAGGGTTTAAAACTAGGGTTAGATTATCAAAGTAGGGGTTTAAACTAGGGTTAGGGTTTCAAATTAGGGTTTTAAACTAGGGTAAGGGTTACAAAGTAGGGTTTAAAACTAGGGTTAGGGTTTCAAAGTAGGGTTTTAAACTAGGGTTAGGGTTACAAAGTAGGGTTTTAAACTAGGGTTAGGGTTTCAACGTAGGGTTTTGAACTTGGGTTAGGGTTTCAAAGTAGGGTTTAAAACTAGGGTTAGGGTTTCAAAGTAGGGTTTTAAACTAGGGTTAGGGTTTCAAAGTAGGGTTTAAAACTAGGGTTAGGGTTTCAAAGTATGGTTTTAAACTAGGGTTAGGGTTTTAAAGTAGGGTTTAAAACTAGGGTTAGGGTTTCAAAGTAGGGTTTTAAACAAGGGTTAGGGTTTCAAAGTAGGGTTTAAAACTAGGGTTAGGGTTTCAAAGTAGGGTTTAAAACTAGGGTTAGGGTTTCAAAGTAGGGTTTAAAACTAGGGTTAGGGTTTCAAAATAGGGTTTTAAACTAGGGTTAGGGTTTCAAAGTAGGGTTTTAAACTAGGGTTAGGGTTTCAAAGTAGGGTTTTAAACTAGGGTTAGGGTTTCAAAGTAGGGGTTTAAACTAGGGTTAGGGTTTCAAAGTAGGGTTTAAAACTAGGGTTAGGGTTTCAAAGTAGGGTTTAAAACAAGGGTTAGGGTTTCAAAGTAGGGGTTTAAACTAGGGTTAGGGTTTCAAAGTAGGGTTTTAAACTAGGGTTAGTGTTACAAAGTAGGGTTTTAAACTAGGGTTAGGGTTTCAAAGTAGGGTTTTAAACTAGGGTTAGGGTTCCAAAGTAGGGTTTAAAACAAGGGTTAGGATTTCAAAGTAGGGTTTAAAACTAGGGTTAGATTATCAAAGTAGGGGTTTAAACTAGGGTTAGGGTTTCAAAGTAGGGTTTTAAACTAGGGTTAGGGTTACAAAGTAGGGTTTAAAACTAGGGTTAGGGTTTCAAAGTAGGGTTTTAAACTAGGGTTAGGGTTAAAAAGTAGGGTTTTAAACTAGGGTTAGGGATTCAACGTAGGGTTTTGAACTTGGGTTAGGGTTACAAAATAGGGTTTTAAACTAGGGTTAGGGTTTCAACGTAGAGTTTTGAACTTGGGTTAGGGTTACAAAATAGGGTTTTAAACTAGGGTAGGGTTACAAAGTAGGGTTTTAAACTAGGGTTAGGGTTTCAAAGTAGGGTTTAAAACTAGGGTTAGGGTTACAAAGTAGGGTTTAAAACTAGGGTTAGGGTTACAAAGTAGGGTTTTAAACTAGGGTTAGGGTTACAAAGTAGGGTTTTAAACTAGGGTTAGGGTTTCAACGTAGGGTTTTGAACTTGGGTTAGGGTTACAAAATAGGGTTTTAAACTAGGGTTAGGGTTACAAAGTAGTGTTTAAAACTAGGGTTAGGGTTTCGAAGTAGGGTTTTAAACTAGGGTTAGGGTTTCAAAGTAGGGTTTTAAACTAGGGTTAGGGTTTCAAAGTAAAGGTTTGAACTAGGGTTAGGGTTTCAAAGTAGGGTTTTAAACTAGGGTTAGGGTTTCAAAGTAGGGTTTAAAACTAGGGTAAGGGTTTCAAAGTAGGGTTTTAAACTAGGGTTAGGGTTTCAAAGTAGGGTTTAAAACTAGGGTTAGGGTTTCAAAGTAGGGCTTTAAACTAGGGTTAGGGTTTCAAAGTAGGGTTTAAAACTAGGGTTAGGGTTTCAAAGTAGGGTTTTAAACTAGGGTTAGGGTTTCAAAGTAGAGTTTAAAACTAGGGTTAGGGTTTCAAAGTAGGGTTTTAAACCAGGGTTAGGGTTTCAAAGTAGGGTTTTAAACTAGGGTTAGGGTTTCAACGTAGGGTTTTAAACTAGGGTTAGGGTTTCAAAGTAGGGTTTTAAACTAGGGTTAGGGTTACAAAGTAGGGTTTTAAACTAGGGTTAGGGTTTCAACGTAGGGTTTTGAACTTGGGTTAGGGTTTCAAAGTAGGGTTTAAAACTAGGGTTAGGGTTTCAAAGTAGGGTTTTAAACTAGGGTTAGGGTTTCAAAGTAGGGTTTTAAACTAGGGTTAGGGTTTCAAAGTAGGGTTCAAAACTAGGGTTAGGGTTTCAAAGTAGGGTTTAAAACTAGGGTTAGGGTTTCAAAGTAGGGTTTAAAACTAGGGTTAGGGTTTCAAAGTAGGGTTTAAAACTAGGGTTAGGGTTTCAAAGTAGGGTTTAAAACTAGGGTTAGGGTTTCAAAGTAGGGTTTTAAACTAGGGTTAGGGTTTCAAAGTAGGGGTTTAAACTAGGGTTAGGGTTTCAAAGTAGGGTTTAAAACTAGGGTTAGGGTTTCAAAGTAGGGTTTAAAACTAGGGTTAGGGTTTCAAAGTAGGGTTTTAAACTAGGGTTAGGGTTTCAAAGTAGGGTTTTAAACTAGGGTTCAAAACTAGGGTTAGGGTTTCAAAGTAGGGTTTAAAACTAGGGTTAGGGTTTCAAAGTATGGTTTTAAACTAGGGTTAGGGTTTCAAAGTAGGGTTTAAAACTAGGGTTAGGGTTTCAAAGTAGGGTTTTAAACAAGGGTTAGGGTTTCAAAGTAGGGTTTAAAACTAGGGTTAGGGTTTCAAAGTAGGGTTTAAAACTAGGGTTAGGGTTTCAAAGTAGGGTTTAAAACTAGGGTTAGGGTTTCAAAGTAGGGTTTAAAACTAGGGTTAGGGTTTCAAAGTAGGGTTTTAAACAAGGGTTAGGGTTTCAAAGTAGGGTTTAAAACTAGGGTTAGGGTTTCAAAGTAGGGTTTAAAACTAGGGTTAGGGTTTCAAAGTAGGATTTAAAACTAGGGTTAGGGTTTCAAAGTAGGGTTTTAAACTAGGGTTAGGGTTTCAAAGTAGGGGTTTAAACTAGGGTTAGGGTTTCAAAGTAGGGTTTAAAACTAGGGTTAGGGTTTCAAAGTAGGGTTTAAAACTAGGGTTAGGGTTTCAAAGTAGGGTTTTAAACTAGGGTTAGGGTTTCAAAGTAGGGTTTTAAACTAGGGTTAAGGTTTCAAAGTAGGGTTCAAAACTAGGGTTAGGGTTTCAAAGTAGGGTGTAAAACTAGGGTTAGGGTTTCAAAGTAGGGTTTAAAACTAGGGTTAGGGTTTCAAAGTAGGGTTTTAAACTAGGGTTAGGGTTTCAAAGTAGGGTTTTAAACTAGGGTTAGGGTTTCAAAGTAGGGTTTTAAACTAGGGTTAGGGTTTCAAAGTAGGGTTTAAAACAAGGGTTAGGGTTTCAAAGTAGGGTTTTAAACTAGGGTTAGGGTATCAAAGTAGGGGTTTAAACTAGGGTTAGGGTTTCAAAGTAGGGTTTTAAACTAGGGTTAGGGTTACAAAGTAGGGTTTAAAACTAGGGTTAAGGTTTCAAAGTAGGGTTTTAAACTAGGGTTAGGGTTACAAAATAGGGTTTTAAACTAGGGTTAGGGTTTCAAAGTAGGGTTTTAAACTAGGGTTAGGGTTTCAAAGTAAAGGTTTGAACTAGGGTTAGGGTTTCAAAGTAGGGTTTTAAACTAGGGTTAGGGTTTCAAAGTAGGGTTTTAAACTAGGGTTAGGGTTTCAAAGTAGGGTTTAAAACTAGGGTTAGGGTTTCAAAGTAGGGTTTTAAACTAGGGTTAGGGTTTCAAAGTAGGGTTTTAAACTAGGGTTAGGGTTTCAAAGTAGGGTTTTAAACTAGGGTTAGGGTTTCAAAGTAGGGTTTAAAACTAGGGTTAGGGTTTCAAAGAAGGGTTTTAAACTAGGGTTAGGGTTTCAAAGTAGGGTTTAAGACTAGGGTTAGGGTTTCAAAGTAGGGTTTTAAACTAGGGTTAGGGTTTCAAAGTAGGGTTTTAAACTAGGGTTAGTGTTTCAAAGTAGGGTTTTAAACTAGGGTTAGGGTTTCAAAGTAGGGGTTTAAACTAGGGTTAGGGTTTCAAAGTAGGGTTTAAAACTAGGGTTAGGGTTTCAAAGTAGGGTTTTAAACTAGGGTTAGGGTTTCAAAGTAGGGTTTTAAACTAGGGTTAGGGTTTCAAATTAGGGTTTTAAACTAGGGTTAGGGTTTCAAAGTAGGGTTTAAAACTAGGGTTAGGGTTTCAAAGTAGGGTTTTAAACTAGGGTTAGGGTTTCAAAGTAGGGTTTAAGACTAGGGTTAGGGTTTCAAAGTAGGGTTTTAAACTAGGGTTAGGGTTTCAAAGTAGGGTTTTAAACTAGGGTTAGGGTTTCAAAGTAGGGTTTTAAACTAGGGTTAGGGTTTCAAAGTAGGGGTTTAAACTAGGGTTAGGGTTTCAAAGTAGGGTTTAAAACTAGGGTTAGGGTTTCAAAGTAGGGTTTAAAACAAGGGTTAGGGTATCAAAGTAGGGGTTTAAACTAGGGTTAGGGTTTCAAAGTAGGGTTTTAAACTAGGGTTAGGGTTACGAAGTAGGGTTTAAAACTAGGGTTAGGGTTTCAAAGTAGGGTTTTAAACTAGGGTTAGGGTTTCAAAGTAGGGTTTTAAACTAGGGTTAGGGTTTCAAAGTAGGGTTTAAAACTAGGGTTAGGGTTTCAAAGTAGGGTTTTAAACTAGGGTTAGGGTATCAAAGTAGGGGTTTAAACTAGGGTTAGGGTTTCAAAGTAGGGTTTTAAACTAGGGTTAGGGTTTCAAAGTAGGGTTTAAAACTAGGGTTAGGGTTTCAAAGTAGGGTTTTAAACTAGGGTTAGGGTTTCAAAGTAGGGTTTTAAACTAGGGTTAGGGTATCAAAGTAGGAGTTTAAACTAGGGTTAGGGTTTCAAAGTAGGGTTTTAAACTAGGGTTAGGGTTTCAAAGTAGGGTTTAAAACTAGGGTTAGGGTTTCAAAGTAGGGTTTAAAACTAGGGTTAGGGTTTCAAAGTAGGGTTTAAAACTAGGGTTAGGGTTACAAAGTAGGGTTTAAAACTAGGGTTAGGGTTACAAAGTAGGGTTTTAAACTAGGGTTAGGGTTTCAACGTAGGGTTTTAAACTTGGGTTAGGGTTTCAAAGTAGGGTTTAAAACTAGGGTTAGGGTTTCAAAGTAGGGTTTTAAACTAGGGTTAGGGTTTCAAAGTAGGGTTTAAAACTAGTGTTAGGGTTTCAAAGTATGGTTTTAAACTAGGGTTAGGGTTTCAAAGTAGGGTTTAAAACTAGGGTTAGGGTTTCAAAGTAGGGTTTTAAACAAGGGTTAGGGTTTCAAAGTAGGGTTTAAAACTAGGGTTAGGGTTTCAAAGTAGGGTTTTAAACTAGGGTTATAGTTTCAAAGTAGGGTTTAAAACTAGGGTTAGGGTTTCAAAGTAGGGTTTAAAACTAGGGTTAGGGTTTCAAAGTAGGGTTTAAAACTAGGGTTAGGGTTTCAAAGTAGGGTTTTAAACTAGGGTTAGGGTTTCAAAGTAGGGTTTTAAACTAGGGTTAGGGTTTCAAAGTAGGGTTTTAAACTAGGGTTAGGGTTTCAAAGTAGGGTTTTAAACTAGGGTTAGGGTTTCAACGTAGGGTTTTAAACTAGGGTTAGGGTTCCAAAGTACGGTTTAAAACAAGGGTAAGGGTTTCAAAGTAGGGTTTTAAACTAGGGTTAGGGTATCAAAGTAGGGGTTTAAACTAGGGTTAGGGTTTCAAAGTAGGGTTTTAAACTAGGGTTAGGGTTACAAAGTAGGGTTTAAAACTAGGGTTAGGGTTACAAAGTAGGGTTTTAAACTAGGGTTAGGGTTTCAACGTAGGGTTTTAAGCTTGGGTTAGGGTTTCAAAGTAGGGTTTAAAACTAGGGTTAGGGTTTCAAAGTAGGGTTTTAAACTAGGGTTAGGGTTTCAAAGTAGGGTTTAAAACTAGGGTTAGGGTTTCAAAGTAGGGTTTTAAACTAGGGTTAGGGTTTCAAAGTAGGGTTTAAAACTAGGGTTAGGGTTTCAAAGTAGGGTTTTAAAATAGGGTTAGGGTTTCAAAGTAGGGGTTTAAACTAGGGTTAGGGTTTCAAAGTAGGGTTTAAAACTAGGGTTTAAAACTAGGGTTAGGGTTTCAAAGTAGGGTTTAAAACAAGGGTTAGGGTTTCAAAGTAGGGGTTTAAACTAGGGTTAGGGTTTCAACGTAGGGTTTTAAACTAGGGTTAGGGTTCCAAAGTAGGGTTTAAAACAAGGGTTAGGATTTCAAAGTAGGGTTTAAAACTAGGGTTAGATTATCAAAGTAGGGGTTTAAACTAGGGTTAGGGTTTCAAAGTAGGGTTTTAAACTAGGGTTAGGGTTACAAAGTAGGGTTTAAAACTAGGGTTAGGGTTTCAAAGTAGGGTTTTAAACTAGGGTTAGGGTTACAAAGTAGGGTTTTAAACTAGGGTTAGGGTTTCAACGTAGGGTTTTGAACTTGGGTTAGGGTTTCAAAGTAGGGTTTAAAACTAGGGTTAGGGTTTCAAAGTAGGGTTTTAAACTAGGGTTAGGGTTTCAAAGTAGGGTTTAAAACTAGGGTTAGGGTTTCAAAGTATGGTTTTAAACTAGGGTTAGGGTTTCAAAGTAGGGTTTAAAACTAGGGTTAGGGTTTCAAAGTAGGGTTTTAAACAAGGGTTAGGGTTTCAAAGTAGGGTTTAAAACTAGGGTTAGGGTTTCAAAGTAGGGTTTAAAACTAGGGTTAGGGTTTCAAAGTAGGGTTTAAAACTAGGGTTAGAGTTTCAAAGTAGGGTTTAAAACTAGGGTTAAGGTTTCAAAGTAGGGTTTTAAACAAGGGTTAGGGTTTCAAAGTAGGGTTTAAAACTAGGGTTAGGGTTTCAAAGTAGGGTTTAAAACTAGGGTTAGGGTTTCAAAGTAGGGTTTAAAACTAGGGTTAGGGTTTCAAAGTAGGGTTTAAAACTAGGGTTAGGGTTTCAAAGTAGGGTTTTAAACTAGGGTTAGGGTTTCAAAGTAGGGGTTTAAACTAGGGTTAGGGTTTCAAAGTAGGGTTTAAAACTAGGGTTAGGGTTTCAAAGTAGGGTTTAAAACTAGGGTTAGGGTTTCAAAGTAGGGTTTTAAACTAGGGTTAGGGTTTCAAAGTAGGGTTTTAAACTAGGGTTCAAAACTAGGGTTAGGGTTTCAAAGTAGGGTTTAAAACTAGTGTTAGGGTTTCAAAGTAGGGTTTAAAACTAGGGTTAGGGTTTCAAAGTAGGGTTTTAAACAAGGGTTAGGGTTTCAAAGTAGGGTTTAAAACTAGGGTTAGGGTTTCAAAGTAGGGTTTAAAACTAGGGTTAGAGTTTCAAAGTAGGGTTTAAAACTAGGGTTAGGGTTTCAAAGTAGGGTTTTAAACAAGGGTTAGGGTTTCAAAGTAGGGTTTAAAACTAGGGTTAGGGTTTCAAAGTAGGGTTTAAAACTAGGGTTAGGGTTTCAAAGTAGGGTTTAAAACTAGGGTTAGGGTTTCAAAGTAGGGTTTAAAACTAGGGTTAGGGTTTCAAAGTAGGGTTTTAAACTAGGGTTAGGGTTTCAAAGTAGGGGTTTAAACTAGGGTTAGGGTTTCAAAGTAGGGTTTAAAACTAGGGTTAGGGTTTCAAAGTAGGGTTTAAAACTAGGGTTAGGGTTTCAAAGTAGGGTTTTAAACTAGGGTTAGGGTTTCAAAGTAGGGTTTTAAACTAGGGTTAGGGTTTCAAAGTAGGGTTCAAAACTAGGGTTAGGGTTTCAAAGTAGGGTTTTAAACTAGGGTTAGGGTTTCAAAGTAGGGTTTTAAACTAGGGTTAGGGTTTCAAAGTAGGGTTTTAAACTAGGGTTAGGGTTTCAAAGTAGGGTTTTAAACTAGGGTTAGGGTTTCAAAGTAGGGTTTTAAACTAGGGTTAGGGTTTCAAAGTAGGGTTTTAAACAAGGGTTAGGGTTTCAAAGTAGGGTTTTAAACTAGGGTTAGGGTATCAAAGTAGGGGTTTAAACTAGGGTTAGGGTTTCAAAGTAGGGTTTAAAACTAGGGTTAAGGTTTCAAAGTAGGGTTTAAAACTAGGGTTAGGGTTTCAAAGTAGGGTTTTAAACAAGGGTTAGGGTTTCAAAGTAGGGTTTAAAACTAGGGTTAGGGTTTCAAAGTAGGGTTTAAAACTAGGGTTAGGGTTTCAAAGTAGGGTTTAAAACTAGGGTTAGAGTTTCAAAGTAGGGTTTAAAACTAGGGTTAAGGTTTCAAAGTAGGGTTTTAAACAAGGGTTAGGGTTTCAAAGTAGGGTTTAAAACTAGGGTTAGGGTTTCAAAGTAGGGTTTAAAACTAGGGTTAGGGTTTCAAAGTAGGGTTTAAAACTAGGGTTAGGGTTTCAAAGTAGGGTTTTAAACTAGGGTTAGGGTTTCAAAGTAGGGTTTTAAACTAGGGTTAGGGTTTCAAAGTAGGGTTTTAAACTAGGGTTAGGGTTTCAACGTAGGGTTCAAAACTAGGGTTAGGGTTTCAAAGTAGGGTTTAAAACTAGGGTTAGGGTTTCAAAGTAGGGTTTAAAACTAGGGTTAGGGTTTCAAAGTAGGGTTTTAAACAAGGGTTAGGGTTTCAAAGTAGGGTTTAAAACTAGGGTTAGGGTTTCAAAGTAGGGTTTAAAACTAGGGTTAGGGTTTCAAAGTAGGGTTTAAAACTAGGGTTAGAGTTTCAAAGTAGGGTTTAAAACTAGGGTTAGGGTTTCAAAGTAGGGTTTTAAACAAGGGTTAGGGTTTCAAAGTAGGGTTTAAAACTAGGGTTAGGGTTTCAAAGTAGGGTTTAAAACTAGGGTTAGGGTTTCAAAGTAGGGTTTAAAACTAGGGTTAGGGTTTCAAAGTAGGGTTTAAAACTAGGGTTAGGGTTTCAAAGTAGGGTTTTAAACTAGGGTTAGGGTTTCAAAGTAGGGGTTTAAACTAGGGTTAGGGTTTCAAAGTAGGGTTTAAAACTAGGGTTAGGGTTTCAAAGTAGGGTTTAAAACTAGGGTTAGGGTTTCAAAGTAGGGTTTTAAACTAGGGTTAGGGTTTCAAAGTAGGGTTTTAAACTAGGGTTAGGGTTTCAAAGTAGGGTTCAAAACTAGGGTTAGGGTTTCAAAGTAGGGTTTTAAACTAGGGTTAGGGTTTCAAAGTAGGGTTTTAAACTAGGGTTAGGGTTTCAAAGTAGGGTTTTAAACTAGGGTTAGGGTTTCAAAGTAGGGTTTTAAACTAGGGTTAGGGTTTCAAAGTAGGGTTTTAAACTAGGGTTAGGGTTTCAAAGTAGGGTTAAAAACAAGGGTTAGGGTTTCAAAGTAGGGTTTTAAACTAGGGTTAGGGTATCAAAGTAGGGGTTTAAACTAGGGTTAGGGTTTCAAAGTAGGGTTTTAAACTAGGGTTAGGGTTACAAAGTAGGGTTTAAAACTAGGGTTAGGGTTTCAAAGTAGGGTTTTAAACTAGGGTTAGGGTTACAAAATAGGGTTTTAAACTAGGGTTAGGGTTTCAAAGTAGGGTTTTAAACTAGGGTTAGGGTTTCAAAGTAGGGTTTTAAACTAGGGTTAGGGTTTCAATGTAGGGTTTAAAACTAGGGTTAGGGTTTCAAAGTAGGGTTTTAAACTAGGGTTAGGGTTTCAATGTAGGGTTTAAAACTAGGGTTAGGGTTTCAAAGTAGGGTTTTAAACTAGGGTTAGGGTTTCAAAGTAGGGTTTAAAACTAGGGTTAGGGTTTCAAAGTAGGTCTTTAAACTAGGGTTAGGGTTTCAAAGTAGGGTTTAAGACTAGGGTTAGGGTTTCAAAGTAGGGTTTTAAACTAGGGTTAGGGTTTCAAAGTAGGGTTTTAAACTAGGGTTAGTGTTTCAAAGTAGGGTTTTAAACTAGGGTTAGGGTTTCAAAGTAGGGGTTTAAACTAGGGTTAGGGTTTCAAAGTAGTGTTTAAAACTAGGGTTAGGGTTTCAAAGTAGGGTTTAAAACTAGGGTTAGGGTTTCAAAGTAGGGTTTTAAACTAGGGTTAGGGTTTCAAAGTAGGGTTTTAAACTAGGGTTAGGGTTTCAAAGTAGGGTTTTAAACTAGGGTTAGGGTTTCAAAGTAGGGGTTTAAACTAGGGTTAGGGTTTCAAAGTAGGGTTTAAAACTAGGGTTAGGGTTTCAAAGTAGGGTTTTAAACTAGGGTTAGGGTTTCAAAGTAGGGTTTTAAACTAGGGTTAGGGTTTCAAAGTAGGGTTTTAAACTAGGGTTAGGGTTTCAAAGTAGGGTTTTAAACTAGGGTTAGGGTTTCAAAGTAGGGTTTTAAACTAGGGTTAGGGTTTCAAAGTAGGGTTTAAGACTAGGGTTAGGTTTTCAAAGTAGGGTTTTAAACTAGGGTTAGGGTTTCAAAGTAGGGTTTTAAACTAGGGTTAGGGTTTCAAAGTAGGGTTTTAAACTAGGGTTAGGGTTTCAAAGTAGGGGTTTAAACTAGGGTTAGGGTTTCAAAGTAGGGTTTAAAACTAGGGTTAGGGTTTCAAAGTAGGGTTTAAAACAAGGGTTAGGGTATCAAAGTAGGGGTTTAAACTAGGGTTAGGGTTTCAAAGTAGGGTTTTAAACTAGGGTTAGGGTTACGAAGTAGGGTTTAAAACTAGGGTTAGGGTTTCAAAGTAGGGTTTTAAACTAGGGTTAGGGTTTCAAAGTAGGGTTTTAAACTAGGGTTAGGGTTACAAAGTAGGGTTTAAAACTAGGGTTAGGGTTTCAAAGTAGGGTTTTAAACTAGGGTTAGGGTTTCAAAGTAGGGTTTTAAACTAGGGTTAGGGTTTCAAAGTAGGGTTTTAAACTAGGGTTAGGGTTTCAAAGTAGGGTTTTAAACTAGGGTTAGGGTTTCAAAGTAGGGGTTTAAACTAGGGTTAGGGTTTCAAAGTAGGGTTTAAAACTAGGGTTAGGGTTTCAAAGTAGGGTTTAAAACAAGGGTTAGGGTTTCAAAGTAGGGGTTTAAACTAGGGTTAGGGTTTCAAAGTAGGGTTTTAAACTAGGGTTAGGGTTTCAAAGTAGGGTTTAAAACTAGGGTAAGGGTTTCAAAGTAGGGTTTTAAACTAGGGTTAGGGTTTCAAAGTAGGGTTTTAAACTAGGGTTAGGGTTTCAAAGTAGGGTTTTAAACTAGGGTTAGGGTTTCAAAGTAGGGTTTAAGACTAGGGTTAGGTTTTCAAAGTAGGGTTTTAAACTAGGGTTAGGGTTTCAAAGTAGGGTTTAAAACTAGGGTTAGGGTTTCAAAGTAGGGTTTTAAACTAGGGTTAGGGTTTCAAAGTAGGGTTTAAGACTAGGGTTAGGGTTTCAAAGTAGGGTTTTAAACTAGGGTTAGGGTTTCAAAGTAGGGTTTTAAACTAGGGTTAGTGTTTCAAAGTAGGGTTTTAAACTAGGGTTAGGGTTTCAAAGTAGGGGTTTAAACTAGGGTTAGGGTTTCAAAGTAGTGTTTAAAACTAGGGTTAGGGTTTCAAAGTAGGGTTTAAAACTAGGGTTAGGGTTTCAAAGTAGGGTTTTAAACTAGGGTTAGGGTTTCAAATGGGTTTTAAACTAGGGTTAGGGTTTCAAAGTAGGGTTTTAAACTAGGGTTAGGGTTTCAAAGTAGGGTTTAAAACTAGGGTTAGGGTTTCAAAGTAGGGTTTTAAACTAGGGTTAGGGTTTCAAAGTAGGGTTTTAAACTAGGGTTAGGGTTTCAAAGTAGGGTTTTAAACTAGGGTTAGGGTTTCAAAGTAGGGTTTTAAACTAGGGTTAGGGTTTCAAAGTAGGGTTTTAAACTAGGGTTAGGGTTTCAAAGTAGGGTTTAAGACTAGGGTTAAGTTTTCAAAGTAGGGTTTTAAACTAGGGTTAGGGTTTCAAAGTAGGGTTTTAAACTAGGGTTAGGGTTTCAAAGTAGGGTTTTAAACTAGGGTTAGGGTTTCAAAGTAGGGGTTTAAACTAGGGTTAGGGTTTCAAAGTAGGGTTTAAAACTAGGGTTAGGGTTTCAAAGTAGGGTTTAAAACAAGGGTTAGGGTATCAAAGTAGGGGTTTAAACTAGGGTTAGGGTTTCAAAGTAGGGTTTTAAACTAGGGTTAGGGTTACGAAGTAGGGTTTAAAACTAGGGTTAGGGTTTCAAAGTAGGGTTTTAAACTAGGGTTAGGGTTTCAAAGTAGGGTTTTAAACTAGGGTTAGGGTTACAAAGTAGGGTTTAAAACTAGGGTTAGGGTTTCAAAGTAGGGTTTTAAACTAGGGTTAGGGTTTCAAAGTAGGGTTTTAAACTAGGGTTAGGGTTTCAAAGTAGGGTTTTAAACTAGGGTTAGGGTTTCAAAGTAGGGTTTTAAACTAGGGTTAGGGTTTCAAAGTAGGGGTTTAAACTAGGGTTAGGGTTTCAAAGTAGGGTTTAAAACTAGGGTTAGGGTTTCAAAGTAGGGTTTTAAACTAGGGTTAGGGTTTCAAAGTAGGGGTTTAAACTAGGGTTAGGGTTTCAAAGTAGGGTTTTAAACTAGGGTTAGGGTTTCAAAGTAGGGTTTAAAACTAGGGTTAGGGTTTCAAAGTAGGGTTTAAAACTAGGGTTAGGGTTTCAAAGTAGGGTTTAAAACTAGGGTTAGGGTTTCAAAGTAAGGTTTTAAACTAGGGTTAGGGTTACAAAGTAGGGTTTAAAACTAGGGTTAGGGTTACAAAGTAGGGTTTTAAACTAGGGTTAGGGTTTCAACGTAGGGTTTTAAACTTGGGTTAGGGTTTCAAAGTAGGGTTTAAAACTAGGGTTAGGGTTTCAAAGTAGGGTTTTAAACTAGGGTTAGGGTTTCAAAGTAGGGTTTAAAACTAGGGTTAGGGTTTCAAAGTATGGTTTTATACTAGGGTTAGGGTTTCAAAGTAGGGTTTAAAACTAGGGTTAGGGTTTCAACGTAGGGTTTTAAACTAGGGTTAGGGTTCCAAAGTAGGGTTTAAAACAAGGGTTAGGATTTCAAAGTAGGGTTTAAAACTAGGGTTAGATTATCAAAGTAGGGGTTTAAACTAGGGTTAGGGTTTCAAATTAGGGTTTTAAACTAGGGTTAGGGTTACAAAGTAGGGTTTAAAACTAGGGTTAGGGTTTCAAAGTAGGGTTTTAAACTAGGGTTAGGGTTACAAAGTAGGGTTTTAAACTAGGGTTAGGGTTTCAACGTAGGGTTTTGAACTTGGGTTAGGGTTTCAAAGTAGGGTTTAAAACTAGGGTTAGGGTTTCAAAGTAGGGTTTTAAACTAGGGTTAGGGTTTCAAAGTAGGGTTTAAAACTAGGGTTAGGGTTTCAAAGTATGGTTTTAAACTAGGGTTAGGGTTTTAAAGTAGGGTTTAAAACTAGGGTTAGGGTTTCAAAGTAGGGTTTTAAACAAGGGTTAGGGTTTCAAAGTAGGGTTTAAAACTAGGGTTAGGGTTTCAAAGTAGGGTTTAAAACTAGGGTTAGGGTTTCAAAGTAGGGTTTAAAACTAGGGTTAGGGTTTCAAAGTAGGGTTTTAAACTAGGGTTAGGGTTTCAAAGTAGGGTTTTAAACTAGGGTTAGGGTTTCAAAGTCGGGTTTTAAACTAGGGTTAGGGTTTCAAAGTAGGGGTTTAAACTAGGGTTAGGGTTTCAAAGTAGGGTTTAAAACTAGGGTTAGGGTTTCAAAGTAGGGTTTAAAACAAGGGTTAGGGTTTCAAAGTAGGGGTTTAAACTAGGGTTAGGGTTTCAAAGTAGGGTTTTAAACTAGGGTTAGTGTTACAAAGTAGGGTTTTAAACTAGGGTTAGGGTTTCAAAGTAGGGTTTTAAACTAGGGTTAGGGTTCCAAAGTAGGGTTTAAAACAAGGGTTAGGATTTCCAAGTAGGGTTTAAAACTAGGGTTAGATTATCAAAGTAGGGGTTTAAACTAGGGTTAGGGTTTCAAAGTAGGGTTTTAAACTAGGGTTAGGGTTACAAAGTAGGGTTTAAAACTAGGGTTAGGGTTTCAAAGTAGGGTTTTAAACTAGGGTTAGGGTTAAAAAGTAGGGTTTTAAACTAGGGTTAGGGATTCAACGTAGGGTTTTGAACTTGGGTTAGGGTTACAAAATAGGGTTTTAAACTAGGGTTAGGGTTTCAACGTAGAGTTTTGAACTTGGGTTAGGGTTACAAAATAGGGTTTTAAACTAGGGTAGGGTTACAAAGTAGGGTTTTAAACTAGGGTTAGGGTTTCAAAGTAGGGTTTAAAACTAGGGTTAGGGTTACAAAGTAGGGTTTAAAACTAGGGTTAGGGTTACAAAGTAGGGTTTTAAACTAGGGTTAGGGTTACAAAGTAGGGTTTTAAACTAGGGTTAGGGTTTCAACGTAGGGTTTTGAACTTGGGTTAGGGTTACAAAATAGGGTTTTAAACTAGGGTTAGGGTTACAAAGTAGTGTTTAAAACTAGGGTTAGGGTTTCGAAGTAGGGTTTTAAACTAGGGTTAGGGTTTCAAAGTAGGGTTTAAAACTAGGGTTAGGGTTACAAAGTAGGGTTTTAAACTAGGGTTAGGGTTTCAAAGTAGGGTTTTAAACTAGGGTTAGGGTTTCAAAGTAAAGGTTTGAACTAGGGTTAGGGTTTCAAAGTAGGGTTTTAAACTAGGGTTAGGGTTTCAAAGTAGGGTTTAAAACTAGGGTAAGGGTTTCAAAGTAGGGGTTTAAACTAGGGTTAGGGTTTCAAAGTAGGGTTTTAAACTAGGGTTAGGGTTACAAAGTAGGGTTTAAAACTAGGGTTAGGGTTTCAAAGTAGGGTTTTAAACTAGGGTTAGGGTTAAAAAGTAGGGTTTTAAACTAGGGTTAGGGTTTCAACGTAGGGTTTTGAACTTGGGTTAGGGTTACAAAATAGGGTTTTAAACTAGGGTTAGGGTTTCAACGTAGGGTTTTGAACTTGGGTTAGGGTTACAAAATAGGGTTTTAAACTAGGGTTAGGGTTACAAAGTAGGGTTTTAAACTAGGGTTAGGGTTTCAAAGTAGGGTTTAAAACTAGGGTTAGGGTTACAAAGTAGGGTTTAAAACTAGGGTTAGGGTTACAAAGTAGGGTTTAAAACTAGGGTTAGGGTTACAAAGTAGGGTTTTAAACTAGGGTTAGGGTTTCAACGTAGGGTTTTGAACTTGGGTTAGGGTTACAAAATAGGGTTTTAAACTAGGGTTAGGGTTACAAAGTAGTGTTTAAAACTAGGGTTAGGGTTTCGAAGTAGGGTTTAAAACTAGGGTTAGGGTTTCAAAGTAGGGTTTTAAACTAGGGTTAGGGTTTCAAAGTAGGGTTTAAAACTAGGGTTAGGGTTTCAAAGTAGGGTTTTAAACTAGGGTTAGGGTTTCAAAGTAGGGTTTAAAACTAGGGTAAGGGTTTCAAAGTAGGGTTTTAAACTAGGGTTAGGGTTTCAAAGTAGGGTTTTAAACTAGGGTTAGGGTATCAAAGTAGGGGTTTAAACTAGGGTTAGGGTTTCAAAGTAGGGTTTTAAACTAGGGTTAGGGTTTCAAAGTAGGGTTTAAAACTAGGGTTAGGGTTTCAAAGTAGGGTTTAAAACTAGGGTAAGGGTTTCAAAGTAGGGTTTTAAACTAGGGTTATAGTTTCAAAGTAGGGTTTAAAACTAGGATTAGGGTTTCAAAGTAGGGTTTAAAACTAGGGTTAGGGTTTCAAAGTAGGGTTTTAAACTAGGGTTAGGGTTTCAAAGTAGGGTTTTAAACTAGGGTTAGGGTTTCAAAGTAGGGGTTTAAACTAGGGTTAGGGTTTCAAAGTAGGGTTTAAAACTATGGTTAGGGTTTCAAAGTAGGGTTTAAAACAAGGGTTAGGGTTTCAAAGTAGGGGTTTAAACTAGGGTTAGGGTTTCAAAGTAGGGTTTTAAACTAGGGTTAGGGTTAGAAAGTAGGGTTTTAAACTAGGGTTAGGGTTTCAAAGTAGGGTTTTAAACTAGGGTTAGGGTTACAAAGTAGGGTTTTAAACTAGGGTTAGGGTTTCAAAGTAGGGTTTTAAACTAGGGTTAGGGTTTCAAAGTAAAGGTTTGAACTAGGGTTAGGGTTTCAAAGTAGGGTTTTAAACTAGGGTTAGGGTTACAAAGTAGGGTTTTAAACTAGGGTTAGGGTTTCAATGTAGGGTTTTAAACTCGGGTTAGGGTTACAAAGTAGGGGTTTAAACTAGGGTTAGGGTTTCAAAGTAGGGTTTAAACTAGGGTTAGGGTTTCAAACTAGGGTTAGGATTTCAAAGTAGGGTTTTAAACTAGGGTTAGGGTTTCAATGTAGGGTTTTAAACTAGGGTTAGGGTTTCAAAGTAGGGTTTTAAATTAGGGTTAGAATTTCAAAGTAGGGTTTAAAACTAGGGTTAGGGTTTCAACGAAGGGTTTTAAAATAGGGTTAGGGTTTCAAAGTAGGGTTTTAAACTAGGGTTAGGGTTTTAAAGTAGGGGTTTAAACTAGGGTTAGGGTTTCAAAGTAGGGTTTAAAACTAGGGTTAGGGTTTCAATGTAGGGTTTTAAACTAGGGTTAGGGTTTCAAAGTAGGGTTTTAAATTAGGGTTAGAATTTCAAAGTAGGGTTTAAAACTAGGGTTAGGGTTTCAACGAAGGGTTTTAAAATAGGGTTAGGGTTTCAAAGTAGGGTTTTAAACTAGGGTTAGGGTTTTAAAGTAGGGGTTTAAACTAGGGTTAGGGTTTCAAAGTAGGGTTTAAAACTAGGGTTAGGGTTTCAAAGTAGGGGTTTAAACTAGGGTTAGGGTTTCAAAGTAGGGTTTTAAACTAGGGTTAGGGTTTTAACATAGGGTTTTAAACTAGGGTTAGGGTTACAAAGTAGGGTTTAAAACTAGGGTTAGGGTTTCAAAGTAGGGTTTTAAACTCGGGTTAGGGTTTCAAAGTAGGGTTTTAAACTCGGGTTAGGGTTTCAACGTAGGGTTTTAAACTAGGGTTAGGGTTTCAAAGTAGGGTTTAAAACTAGGGTTAGGGTTTCAATGTAGGGTTTTAAACTCGGGTTAGGGTTACAAAGTAGGGGTTTAAACTAGGGTTAGGGTTTCAAAGTAGGGTTTAAACTAGGGTTAGGGTTTCAAAGTAGGGTTTTAAACTAGGGTTAGGATTTCAAAGTAGGGTTTTAAACTAGGGTTAGGGTTTCAATGTAGGGTTTTAAACTAGGGTTAGAGTTACAAATTAGGGTTTTAAACTATGGTTAGGGTTTCAAAGTAGGGTTTTAAACTAGGGTTAGGGTTTCAAAGTAGGGTTTTGTGCTGAAAACTAGATGACGCTTGCTTTTAAAAATGAGTGACTTTTGTTTCTCCAAAGCCCCATCATTGGAAAGGTTTTGTTTTTGTGAAAAATACACACCTTTTTTTGTCATTCAAAATCACCCCTTCATGAAAACAGATGGGAAAGCGCACGCAGGCACACACACAGACACAGACAGACACACACAGACACACACACACAGACACACACACACACTTCCTTACCTTCCGTTGGGGACGAGATGAAACTCCTGCATGACGTCGTCATCATTTCATTGCCGGCTAATGAATTTCCGAGCATATTTTGTTTTTTGTGAAGTGATGGATTAAAAGGTGTGCGCATGTGTGTGGGGGGTGAGGAGGGAACAAACTGCCAAATGGGGGGTTTCCTCCCCCTCCTTTATTTATTTTTATGCATGCATGTAGTGAGAAGATCCGCACTACAGCAAGACACTGTTTTCAAAGGACATACTCAGCAATTTTGTTTTTTGACGCTTAAGCCAAAAGTGCGTTGCCTGCCGCCATCTTGTGGCATCTATTAGCATTTGCAAACCTTATTTTTTTTTTTTTCATTTTTTAGGCCGTCAATTGCGTGCAGATTTTGCCATTTGCTTCTCGCCTAAAGTCAGCTCACTCATCATGACCTTCATGAAGACGATTGAGCGGTACATAAAATGGAGGAAGAAATGATGGACCTCATCATATGTTGTTGTTGCTGATCACTCATGGCCCCGCCTCCTTCATTCATCCATGAACGCGTGCATTCAGGATTGTGACGGGCATCACTGTCTTGGATATTTTTGTGGTTCAGGTTATAGGGGGAAAAGTATTTTTTGGGGGGGGAAGTTTAGTTTTCTTCAAGAAAAGTAGAAAAAAGTTTCATATTTGTCTTTTAAAAGTTTTTTTTAATCCTTTATTGCTTTATTGGGAGTGTGGGGCTAAAAGTTGCATATTTTGAGAAAAAAAAGCTGAAAAACGAAGCATTTTTCAAGACAGTTGTATAATAAAAAGTCATTTTGTTTTTGAAATAGCTGTACATTTTTTTTAAGATGAAAAAAGTTCTGCAAAAACAAAGGTTATATTTTTATGAAAGTTGCATATTTTCATTGAAAAAAAACGTTTTGAACAATTTTGTATTGCGGAGAGTCATTTTAAAGCTTTAACTTGAATATATTTGAAAATATGAGGCGGTATGTTGTATTTTTGTGGGAAAATAATTTGTATATATTCAAGAAAAAAGGTACAAAAAGTAAATTTTTGAGACAAAATTTTTTTACATTTTGGATGTAAATGTTTATTGGGAGAAATGTTGTATTTCTATTTTCAAGAAAAAAATATTTTAGAAAAAGACTGCATATTCTCTAGAAAAAAATATTTTGGACAACAAATATATCTAAGAATAAAAGTTTGGGGAACAGTGGTAAATGTAAGGTGTTTTTATTGGCCTTCAAAACGTAAGAAAAAAAGAAAAATACAAACGGGATGTTCCAATGTCGCAAATCTAAGCGGCATGAAGAAGAAGAAGATGTGGGAAGTTGTGCAGATCACGAGAAATTTAAAAGGAACACACACACACACACACACACACACACGAACACGCACACTCGTCTCAATTGTCATTAGCTTCTCAAAGTCCCCACAATGTGTACCAACAGGAAGCCGTGTTGAGCATCTCGTCCATATCCTTGACATCCGCTTAAGGTCCCTGTACTAGTAGCCTCTTTGTCCTCACTGGCGGAACAATTCAGCACACTCGTACAACTCGGACCGACTTCCACTACTGTGCCACATTTCTGCACACTAGCAGGACAACTTTGGCATACTAGTAGGTACAAGTTACTGATGAGGCAAAACTGTGCAGTAGTTTGTGTTACTCGTATGACTGCTGACGTCGAGTGCTTCACTAGTAAAGTATGTACAGTATCATGTACTGTAGTTGTGCTACTAGTGAGCACAAAGAGCAAACTCCAGTATATTAAGAAGGCTACTAGTGCATGACACGTGACTAAAAGTTGGGCTTAGTCATGTTGAAATGTGTCCTAGCACGAGTTTAAAGTACGAGTGAGGACAAAGAGTGTACTAGTGCACAGTCATTATGATGTGAAGGATATGGAATAAATGCTCAAGTGGCTTTCTTTTCATTCGCACTAGTATCATGTGAACGAAATGCTGAAAGGGATTTCCATGTGTGTGACGTGTGGAAAGGACTCGAAAGATCCAAAAGGGAAAAGTTTGCACATTTGAAGACGACATGAGAGTTTCTGACGGCGCCCTCGTCGTCCGTCCTGCCCGCTGCGGGTGTTTGCCGGTTTGGGGTGCGTCAGAAGGTGTAGGGGCCGATGTAGATGGAGAGTCTGAGGGCGGAGCTGCTCTGGTAGTTGCCCTGGTAGCTCAGCAGCGGGTTGACCGACACCATCTCCAGGTCCAGCGTGTACTCGCGCGGGCCCGACACGGCGCGGGCCAGCACCAGCATGGCGCTGATGTTGTTGATTTGCTTAACGCAAACACAAAGACAAATTCATCATCACCACCAGCCAGCGCCGCGCGTCCCGTTCCGCAGGTGAGCTCACGGGTTCGCTTTCGGCTTATTCGTCGTGTGGAACAATTGCGTCAGCTGACTCAAATTCTTTCATTATACAAACATTAAAAATCTGTTTTAAAGTTTTAAGAAATGATGCAGAATTTTCAACAGAATTTAGATATTTTTTTTTTTTATTATGTCACTGTCAAAAAATTACGTATGAAAAATTATGTTTAGAAAATTATGCTGAATGTTTGACAACGGATTTTGAATTTTTGTACTTAAAAAAAAACAATGTTAAGAACAATCTATTACAATTTTGGACACGAAGCTTAGAATTTTTGATAGTGAATTTAGATTTTTTTAACAGATTAAAAAATAAATAAATAAAATACATCACCAATTTGACGGCAAGGAAAATTTAGAAATTCCGTTTTAAAAAATGACAGAATTTTTGACAATTAATTAATTTTTTTAAACTCCATTATACATAGAATACTTGCTGGAAAAAATTGTAAATTGATAGTGAGGAAAATCTGTCAGAAATTCAAATTTTTTTTTAAATGAGGCAGAATTTTTTTAGACTGATTTGAAATTTTTGAACAATACATTTTTGACAGAATTTTTGTACTTAGAAAAACAGTGTTTAATGGTAAGAACGATTTGTTTAAAAATATATTGAATTTGTATTGTATTTACTTTTAAAAAAAAAACAGATTTTTTTTATTTATTTGATGCTAAGGAAAATTTGTTAGAAATTCCGTTTTAAATTTTCAACACAGAATTTTTTGATGGTAAATACATTCAGTGGTAGAAATCCAAATTAAAACTGATGGCACAATTATCATTCCATAATAAGCAACTTTCTTCTGGAAAATATGAATATTTTGTCACCCCCCCAAAAAAAAAAAAATCATCCATCCAATTTTGTCCAACTTGATTTTGGTTGTCAATCTCTGCACGTTTGTGTGGGCGTGTCCTCACCCGGATGTAGAAGTCTCCGTGCGGGTCGCCGGCGCGAATGCGGAAAGTGTTGTAGGCCCCCGGTGAGACGCTGGTGGCCTGAATCTGGAAGATGTCGGACGGCACCGAGCGCTCCGACGTGATGCTCATGTAGCGGTGCACGATGGAGAAGGGCAGATCGCGGCACGCCGCCTTCGTCACGGGACACACGCAGCGGCTGCGCACACGCATATGCACACAGTGTAAACGCCGCAGGGCACAAAAATCAATGATTTTCCTCATAAAGTTTTTTTTCTTAAAATTAACACAAAAATATGCAACTTTTTCCTATAAGTTATACCACTTTTTTAACAGCTCTTCTCAAAATGCAGTAAACATGTTTTTTCCAACCCTAAAAATATAAACTTTTTCTTTCACTGATATTTGATTTCTTTCCTTTGAAACTATAAATGTGTTTCTAAAACTTTATATATTTAATATATACTTTACAAATGTTACTCTCGAGATTTCTTTCCTCCAAATTAACAACTTTTTTTCCCCTAAAAAATTAGACTTTTTGTAAGATAGACAATTTTTTTCCTAACAATGTACAAAGTACAAGTTCTCTTGAATTGTTCTTGAAAAGTGCAGGTACAAAATCAACCAGCAGAGGTCAGCAGAGCTCAGTTTTCTTTCCCAAACTGTTGCGCTCAAATAACAAATGTGGTTAGAAACAATTCCATTCTGCTACGTTACAGCAAACATAAATACAAAATGTAAACAAAATGCACACCTGCTCAATTAAATATCTTGCGTCATTTTACAATAAAACAACATTTCAATTTTCAAATGTTATACAGACCAGATTTCTTTGCGATTGATATCCTGGCCCGTTGTGTGTTTTATTTGCTCGATGATTGTTTTTTTTCCTCAAAAATTGGAATGTGAATGTAAAAAAAGATGGAAAGAAAATGGTGACTATTTTTATGAGTATCTCCAACATAACTTGGTACAGTCTTTCTCATTCAACATCTTACAGTCTCATTTTTTGAAGTCATAAGCTCGCCATAAAACACATGAAAATGTGCTCATGGTTTGAATGCGTGTGTCTGTTGACGGCGTCTTCCACCTGTTAGCAATCCGACGAAGCAAAGTTGCATTTTGGTGTGGACAAAAGTCAACGTGGACATTTTTGGTGGTGGACATGATTATTGGTGGGAAATGAAGGCCACCATATTAAGAGTGTGTGCGTGCACTCACTTGTCGGAGACCTGCACGTACGGGTCCTGGCATCGGTTGGCGTCCACGCACTGGTACCGTCCGTGGATGTTGACGCACGTCTGCGTGTCCGTGCATTGATGCTCGCCCGTTTCGCATTCGTTGATGTCTGTGCGGGCAGCCAACACGAAGATTGCTTTTTGTCCAGGAAAAACGTTTTTTTTCTCTAATATTTGTTCTCAGAAATCTTTTCCTTGAAAACAAATGTTTTTTTTTGAAAATCAATATAGAAAATTCTACTTGTGACATTTTTTTGCAAATGTGATTTTGTTTTTTAAATAAAAAAAAACTGAAACAGACTCAAAGACAGATTCCAATCTTAAAAAAATATAACTACATTCCTGAAATAAAAAAAAATTCCTTAACTTTTTATTCAAATCTAAAACTTTTTATGTAAATAAAAAATATTCCACATTTTCCTTGATAAAATATCATTCAAGATTTTTTTGTTTAACTTTTTCTGAAAAAAAGTTAAGATCTGAATTGTATTCTAAATATTTTTGCAGAAAGTCATATTTTTTAAATATAGAATTCTAAAAAAAAAATTCTGCTGAAAATGATGAAGTGTCATGTAAAACACTCTTTTTTTCTTCTTAGAAAATCATTATTTTTCAAAAAAATTCTTTAAAAAATGAACTCTTTTTTTTTTTTTATATTGAACTTTTTTCTCCTAAAAAAACAAATTATATTTCTTTGCTAAAAAAATACATGAAAAACGCCCTCCATAAAAACTAAATTGTTCCTTAAAAGGATATTAAACTTTTGAAAACTATGAAGCTTTTTTTCTCAAAAAATATTCAGCTTTGTTCTGAAATTTCTTTTGTTGAAAATCCCCCCCCCCCCCGCCCCAAAAACATTTTTTCCCCTAAAAAAGATATGCAATTTCCTTTTTTGCTTTCTTTTTCTTTCTCAACATATTGCAGTGCGTTGTGTAAGGCACACGCCTGCATCTTGACTCACCCTGGCAGAGTCGCGTGCCCTGCAGCTGGTATCCCTCAGGGCAGACGCAGGAGAACTTTCCGGGCTGGTTGACGCAGCGGTGCTGGCACAAGTAGCTGGAGTAGCTGCACTCGTCCACGTCTGCCACAACGCATGCGCCGTCACTCAAGGGCGGAGTCGGGTGAGACGCGGCGCCTTGTCGACGCCGTTCGGGCCACTCACCGTTACAAGCGAAGCCGTCGGCCGCCAGCTCGTAGCCGTGCTCGCAGCGACACAGGAAGGTGCCGTACGTGTTGTAGCAGCGCTGAGAACACGGCGCCCCCATGTCGCACTCGTTTACATCTGAAAGGAAAGCACGCGTGCTTGTCAGCCTCTCGTTTGGACACTTTTGTGATTGATCTTTGGGATTTCTAAACCGATGCGACGAAATAAAACCTGCTCTAAAAACTCATTCAAAGTAACCGAAAGCCAAAAGACATTAGTCGCCTTGACAGGGATGTGATTTGACCAAAGTGAAATTATCTGAAAATTTAGCCGGGGGGGTCTGGGGGCCGCGGGCACTCAGCTCGGTCCAGAGCTCATGGGTTTTCCGTGTTTTTAAGTACTTTCAATGCACTCAGATGACAAAGAAATAGACAAAACAACAGCATAAATTTTCAATGTATATTGAACTATCCCATATAAAATTGCAGTTTTAGTCAACTCAAAATCAGTCACATTCAAAAACATTGGACTGCCTTTGCTTTTAAAAACTATCACTGAGAATATCATCATATATATTTACCATGCAATAAATCAATTAATTTAATACATAATGCATAACAAAAACATAAAATACCTCATCATAAAAACACAATATTGACTAAGATCATCTCTGTAAGTGCATACATCAAGACAGTCAACATATTCAAACCTGAAAAGTGCAAACATGCAGCATTCATTTGAGTTTGTGTCAATGATTAACCATGTTAAATATTTATGGCCATTTTTATTACGTTATAATATTTTCGAAAATTTGATTTAGATTAATTTGAAACGTTTACCACCGACCTCAAAATTCACGACTCTGTCAGCAACTGGTGCAAGTAGTTGTTGGGGTGGATCACGTCTCTCGATTACCGCTTCCGATTGTGATGTCAATAAGGGATGGAGGCCGTAAAGTTTTGGAGTTTTCGTTTGGGCACCGAAACTTCCAGCGATGGAATAATTTGTTGTTCTTGACTGGAGTTCTTTCACGTGTTTTTTGCTCTTTGCGTGACTTTCAAGAGCTTTGAAACCTCTCGCACCATCGTCAACGGTATCACGGCACCAAATGCAAAAAGCGCTTTCCCAGCACGATCGATCTTCCGAATAAAGTCACTGAACAAATTCGTCACAGTCTTCTTTCCAACATTTGTAGATATATCCTTCTCTAACCAGTCCCATCGAAACTTGTTTTTTACGATCTTGTCAATTTCCTTAACTCGCGGAGCATCTTTGCGTTCGATCACGGACATCTTTCTTTTAAACACCCAGCAAAAACGTCTGAGAAATGAACAATGCCTTTATAACAAGCGCGTTTATTGGTCAACACGGAGACTTCAGCCAATCGCAAGATCCGTTTCATTTCAGTTACGGAAACACTAAAATGGAACGCTGTTGAGACGAAATCGGATTTTTTACCACTTTAAAAATTGTAACATTTTATTTTTGGAGATTAAAAAAAAGCGGAATTCCGCGAATTAGCGGAAAAATCACATCCCTGCCTTGAGCTATCGTCCCCAAAAATGTCCACTCACCGATGCAGGAGCGGTTGTTTCCCGCTAGCTGGAAGCCGGGCTCACACTGGCACGTGAACGAACCCGGAACGTTGACGCAGCGATGCTGGCAGTACCGATACCTGCACTCGTCAATGTCTGGCGGAGGAGCAGAGAGAGGACAAATCGTTCATCGGCCCGCTACAGAAACAAAAATAAATAAATAAATAAATAAAAGAGTTGTGGGCTCACCGATGCACTCGGTGCCCACTTTGCGGTATCCGTCCGGGCAGTTGCAGGTGAAGGCCCCCAAGGTGTTGACGCACTGCTGGCTGGGCTGGCAGTCGTGCTCGTCGCGCTCGCACTCGTCCACGTCTGCGCTTGCAAAGGAACCGCGCTCGTCATTTAGACGGCCAAGCCCGCGTTATCGCCCGCCGCCAAGCAAACAACATTCTTTATATTGTATCTTTTGCAAGTGGGAGTGGAAACAAACATTACCAGGAAGACGCAATTATTCTACTTGTGTGTTTTACCGTTTTCTTGACACTTACTGTTCACGTGAATTTAAAAGGATTTTCTTACAATGAATGAAAAAACCAAACTTTTTGCACCATTCAGAATCTTTGTTTGCAATTATTGAATTATTTAACCAGTTACTGCCTCCCAAAAATTCCATTTAGAATTTGTTTGCGGAGTTTTTAATCCTGCCCTTGAAGAACTGACGTTCCATAACAAATCAATATCGATTGAATTGAAGCGGATCAAATCAGATCAGGAAAAATGGAGATCGAATCCAACTGAACCTTTGTGAATCGAAATCAAATCGATTGAGGACATTTGATTCCATGGCCTACATTCTACGAGTGTGTCAAATTGTCTAACTGGTGGGGACCGAAGAGGACTAATTCATAGACTTTTAGCTGGAAATCAAGGACATGGAATAAATGCTCAGCCGGCGTTCCATAAGAGATAACAGGGACTTATTGTAACTTATTGTTCCTTAATATTTTTGAGGTGAAAAAAATCAGGAAGTGTTTTTCATGCCTGCGAGACAGCAGCTGTCGTCGTGTGAAATCGACCAAATTCCTACACGCTCCGTCTTGCCCCCACAGGGACAATCACACTCATTGACACCCAGCAACACCTGCTCCAGCTACTTCCCCCCCCCCCCCCCCCCCCCCACACACACACCTTCCCCAAACATAACATCCCATTGGCACCACCACGTGACCAATTGGGACCACCTGTCCATCCCCGGGCCGCACTCACCCACGCAGCTGTCTCCCTGCGGCTCGTAGCCCAGGGGGCAGGGGTTGAAGGCCTCGGTGGGCGCGATGGGGGGCTCGGGGGCCGGGATGACCGAGGCCGAGCGGGGGAGGCACAGGTAGCCCCCGTAGTGGTTGAAGCATTTCATCTCCCCCTTGCACGCGTCCGGGATGGTCTCGCACTCGTTTATGTCTGAAGGCACAAACACGGGGACAAGAGATGCGCGCTCGTCAAAGAACCTCCGAATCGCAAATCTTTGTGGGGGCGGGGTTAGCATACAAAACAAAACATACTACTACAAAAATTCAATATTTATATTATATTCTTCTGTTCTTTACTACCAACTAAAAAAAAATTGTATTTTGTTTTTAATGATGAATGATTATAAGAAGTAGGGCTGTCAATTTTTAATTGTAATGAATCGCATGACTTCAATAGTTAACTGAAGATTACTCACACATTTTAATTAATCTGTTCTAAATGCACAATACCATTATTTTCTTTTAAGTTTTCATACTTAAAATAAAAATAAATAATAATAATAATAATAAATAATTAAAATAAAAGTGGAAAAAATGCTAAATGAATAGAAATATAACTGCATCTTTTAGTCATTGATACAGTAATTTCATAATAATTAATAAAATTGAGTTAAAATTTTAACAGACGTACGAGTGTGATATTGATTTGTGTTGAAAGAATTTTTTCTGCCACTAGATGGCATAATTGCATTTGTAAGACGTTGATGACAGCTCAGTGCATTTTTCTTTTCATATTCAGAGCTATCGAATCTTTAACATGAAGCAACTTGCACATTTTTTAAATTGTAAAATACAACTTGACCTCAGTCTCCACAAATGTATGCATTATTATTATTATTACTACATTTATTACTGCTAAATTTTGACACGGATATGTCTGCTTTGTTGCAACTGGAATTCCCCCAGTACAGACTTTCCAAGTAAGGGGCGGTCATTAATCGCCCGTTAAAAAAATGAGCGACGTTAAAGGAACCTTTCAATTAACGCACTCATTTTCACACCCCTAAATTAGAACACAAATAAAAATTGCAGCTGAATAAATGTTTGAAAACAAACCGTTCTAAGAGATTAAAAGCAGGCCAAGGATGGCCATCAAGACACTGAATGTGAAGCAAAATCCAACAGAGCCCGAGGACTGATAATGACAATCACAATAATATAATAATCATAATCATAATCATAATATCCTGCCTGCTTTACCTTTGCAGTGCTCTGTCTGAGGGTCCCAATGGTAGCCATCTGTGCATTCCTAGAAAGAGCACAACACTGTGAGACAATAATATCAAATATGCACATCAAAATATAAACCAATGAACAGATGATTGTTTTTGTAAATCGTATTTTTCAACAGGCAAGATTTCAAATGCATCGTAGATAATTGTGTACAAATTCCAACAGACAGTATGCTTACTGTATGTGACGTGTGACATTTTGACTACCCAAATGTCACGTCCATATTTACTTGTCAGATGTATAATTATAATTATTATATGGCTATTATTATTATTACTTTGGGCAAAATGTACCTGTTGACTTTGTTGGAAAGTAAAACTCAGCCAAAAGAAATAGGAGCAAAATATCCCCCTTAAGCTGCCAGCAGAAAGGGATCTTTGTGAAAGTGTGTGCGTGCGTGTGCGCAAAATCATCGAAAAGGACACACAACAAAAAGACGCAACGGTTGTTGAAAGCTCAACGACAGTATAGAGAAAAGTGACGCAATCCGTACCGTTTGGGTGTCAATTTCTTTGGGCGGCTGCGAAAGAACGCTGTGGAGGAGCACGCACACACACACGCACACGACTGACACACGCGCCCCCTGCATGCTAACCATGTGAGACCAGAACACACATAAACGCACACGCACACAGCAATGAGGCGGGTTGACTTTGGATGGCCGGCGCAGTCACTCGGCATCTGAGGGGAAAAGAGGAAATGACAACATGACACGGGTCATGAATCCAACAAAATGGTGTCATTCAACTTACTGGAAGACACGCACAGTCATTAACAGCCAGAAGAGGCAGAGAAGGCCCCCTAGTAATGCGTAAAGCTCCAGTGATAGGATTGTGTCAATATTGTTGTATGATCTGTTTGCATTTGTTCATAAAAACATCAATGCTAATTTCCATTAGCCTGTCTATGGTGTTTCACATCACGTGTTAGCATTAAGCAAGCATACTTTCGGTGACATGACATTGCAAATTTTGGACCCCTCACAAATTCTACAGCATTTACAAGTACACATGCTAGTAAGCTGTAATTAATGTTAGGATTCTGAGAGGGTCTTTGGAAAAATGTCTCCCTGAACCCCAGAAGTTTACGACCAGACCAAATGATGAATAAAAGCAACGATCGCGGAGGCCAAAAAGAAAAAAATAAGCCAACTTGGACTGGCTGGCCTGTTTGTCAGCCAAACAGTGCGGCCTTGACCGCTAATTGACGAGAGCGACGTTCAGCAGGTAGAAGCACATAAACATTGTGACGTCGCACAGCTGCACATTAACGTTACACAAATACCTTTTTTCTTCTTTTTCTTTTTTTTTTTTTCTATTGGCGCTGCACAGAAAGCTTTCTGTGTCTTCAGCCTGGCAGACTGCAACGGCCGGCTTGCAAGAATACTTTGGCTCGTTTACAGTCAGTCGCATAGAAAGTCTCTATGGTGCGTAAATGTTGTGGTGCAGCGGACCCCAGATATTCGCGGGGGTTAGGGGCCCACATGCAATAATAATAATAATAATGGAGGGGTCATAATGTAATTATTTTTGCCACGATAATACAGAGGGGAAAAAAAAATATATATTTTTTTTTTTACCACGTCATAGAAAATGTTGCATGGTATTATCAATTATTATTATTATTATTATTATCATTATTGTTTTGTGCCTTGTAAGTGTCGAGTGGCCAGTCCAGGGCATTGTCCGCCTTTTTGACTGAACTGGCGAACCCCGAACAGTGAAAGCAGTATAGAAATGTTTTCCATGGCTTATCTGATTGGCTGTGAGAAATCACCCGATTGCACAACCTTATAGTTAAGACGCATTGGCCGTGCACACGAGTTGCTAACGTTGGCCCCTTGCCATGACAAAAAGGGCCACGCGAGTGCATGCCAAGCAGCCGGAGTTTGAACGCATGACAGCAAGTTATAAATCAACGGCGGCTCGCTCACAAGACAAAGTGCAGACCACATGGTTTGACATGGTTGCCCTCCCACCTTCCCGAACCCCCCCCCCCCCCCCCCTCAAGACAAAAAGCGTGACATCACGGGGCTATTTGTGTCTTGAGACGCACAACATACCAAGACGGCCGCAAGTTACGTGACCGGACTGGACCGCGCTGGTGGGAAGTCACCAAGTGCAAACACGTGGTTACTGTCCTTCAGTTGACTTTTAGGCTAACTGTACTTTACTTGAGGATTTCAACTATCTACTAACTAGCTAAGCAAACACAAAATAAAGACAATTATGCATCGTGTATTTCAAACAACCCCGTAACCTGAGAAAAGGTCTGCTTAGCTTAAAGCTAACAAACAATGCAAAAGGCCACTGACATGCTACCTGTTAGCATCAACAGTTGTGGTTTTTGAAGCAATGAATATTTGAACACTAACATGTAGACGGATCATATAATAATATATTCTTTATCCTGGCAGAAAAATAACGAGTTTTACTGCACCTTACTGAGCTTAGTTGACCGTCTCCAAGGACATCCATATGCCTGTTTGATACTGCCCCCAGGTGGCGGAAGCATGCACACCACAAGCAGCACAATCAAGAAAATCATAACGTACAAAATGTTCAATTCTTCGCATTCTACTAAATTACGTTATTGCTATATGTTTTACCAAGTATATTATTTTCCTTATTTAAAAAAAAAACACATGGCAAAAATGTTTGTCTTAAGTACGTTTCAGAGTAACACGTGTGAGTACTTTGGCCACCTCTACTGGACGGGCCAAAACCTGAAGCAAAATTTGTCAAATTAAAAAACAAAAAACAAAAAAACAAAGTGACCAGTCCGTCTGGGGTGAGGTGACTGCGGCTCACGTCTGGAATGCCCGCGGTGAGGATGTGGCCGCCGATTCTCAGCCGGGATGCCCTGGCACGGCCGCGGTTCCCAGAGTATCACTTTTCCGGGAACTCCCCCCCCCCCCCCCATGGACCCAATACGGGAAGGTTGGGAAAAGCATGGAGCCGCTCCGTTTTCAGCATTAACACTCATTAGTCAATATTTGTTGCCTTGTCCCAAATTTGCTTACTAAAAATAAGCATGAAAATAACCAAAATGAAGTCTTTTTTTTTTTAACTTTTATAGTCACAGTACTTCTACATCTTCCAAAGTTTTTTCACTCGAGTTTTTGTACTTCTACTCAAGTAGAGAGTGAGATTACTTTTGTCGCCTCTGGCAAAGACAAACATACATTTGATTTCATAGCACCCCAACAGGACTTAGTTGGACGTGATCCAACAAGGATTTGGGCCCTGACCTCTGCGGCTCCATTTTTAAATTGCCAGTCAGCCCAATTTAACAGGCAAAAATGTCAGCTCGCTTACACAAGTGACCACCTGCGGACTTGGGAAAACACACGCACGGGACCACACGCGGGGGGCGGACACATGAGCGGTCCTGGTGTTGTTCTGCTCGGCTGGGCACGGAGAAGCCGGAGCACACCCTGGTACCCGCTGGGAGCGCTCCAGTGGCAAAACCCAAAACCGTGATGGATAGCGGCGGGCCTCGTGAGAAATTCTCTTTGAGCTGCCATGATCCGCCGGCTCACCCTGCCAAGTGGGTCAAAGGCCCGGTTTGTCATCACCGTGTGCTGGCAATAAGGAGCAAGACCACCGTTTGGTGCCTTCCTGATGCTTTTCTCACCTGAGGCCGGAAAGTGAACGACGGCTATTGGCGAAGGATAGCAACAGAGACCTGACATGAATTCAAATGAAACTAAATCCTCCCTGCAGTTCAACAAAGATGCCACAAAACGGCGCCAAATCCATACTTTTATAGTAGACATGCCACAAATTCTCAAATGTTGAACCAAGTTGTACACTTTCAGTGTAGTACCACGTTGTGCCACGACATGCATGGGTCGCACGGAGCTCGGTTGGAGAAACGCAGTGTCATTAAAAGCAAAAAGGAAGAGGCAGAAAAGGTCCCCAAGTAATCTCTCAGTGTTAGTTGTCGTTCCCACTGAGCAGAGAATAAATGCCTGTGAGAATTTTTGTTTAAGCTCAGTTTGTTTGTTTTGCTGCTGACTTTCCCATTTGAGAGATCTGGAACGTATTGTATCGTATTGTAAACAAGGGCGCACTGCAAAGACGGAATTATATCAGCGCAAAAAAATGTGTCTACTCACATATTCAATATGGCCAAATTGTGCCATATAGAATAATGTCTTTGGTGCAGTGGAAAACGTGCAAGCTCCACAAAGGCAGAACAGAGCCTACATTCGAACCCTTAATCTCAGAACTGTGAGGCAGATGTGCGATCTACTACCTCACCTGTAATGTTTCACGCATTCATGTAGCTATTCATTAGTAGCTATAGATTTTTCTCATTAAATAATTGTTTGATTTATGGTAAATAAAAAAGTACAGTTACTACTTATTTAATTTAATAAGTGGTTAATTTAGCTGTACATAAATCAATTACAAATAATAAACACAAAAATTAGAATGACTTTTTTTAAATAAGATGTTTTTCATATTTAAACTTTTTTAAATTGTTTACCTTATCTACAACTGACCAGGCCCATTAGTCCATTTCATTACATCAAATGTGGCTCCTAAGCACTGAACTTTGACCTCCAAGCCAACCCCTCTAATTCTCTGTTCTTTTATTGTTTACATTGAATACATTAAATTTGAAATAAGATCAATATTGAGGTACAAAACTATTGTGCTAAAAAAGGGGATTTGTTTTTAAAAACAAAAGTGCTTGTAGTATCTGTTAAAAAAGAAGCAAAAATTGCAATTTTTGTTCAGATTTTCAAGAACAAGCCCAAATATGAAGTAGGCAAACGTTATTTACTTTAGCGGTGATGCGGATTAGGCTTCCTGCAGTTTGACACCTGCGTGTTTTCAACCTATGTACGTGACCCGGCTCACCCCGCAGTCGCCTCTTCCCCCTTTGCGAAGCGGAGACGGTGACGGCGCTGCACAATCACACAGCGTGCACGTCTACCCTCCTATTACAGGCGGCGAAACGCGGCCCAGCCAAGGAGTCGGCTGACTGCAGTGATTATGGGGCCGCAATGCTCTGCTGACGCTCCAAAAGTAGAGCACTGGTGCAGTCATGGGACATGTTAGCAAAGAGAAGAGGTCCTTCTCATCGCTCTCCCGCTTTACAGCGAGGTTATAAACCGCCATTCGTTTCAGCAGCGGGTGTCTAAAGTCGGGCTCGGGAGCCATTTGCGGCCTGTCGCCCATTTTCTGCGGCCCACAGCATATAAAGGAAAGAAAAGAATGCTGTCTAACGCGCCCCTACTAACTACTGGTAATAATAATAATAACAATACACAAGGTCTGACTTGTGAACATATCACATGAGATTGCTCGTTCGACAGATGGCCCGATCTATTTTTCGTGGCCCACCGGGCCGAGCGCGACACCAAAGTCTGACAAAGTCCTAAACTTTACTTGTCTTACCATCTTTAATAGAGAACTATTTATAATACATATTAAAACAATATGCAACTGTTTGGCTTGTTGGACGGTTCTCAGCGTGTTTTAGTGGCCGGGGATTATTGTCGAAACAGCTGGAATCTGGTCGAACCGTAACACCGCCACATAATGGAGACTTCGATTTTGCTCCTCTTTCATTTCAGCTTTACGCAACATGTGCAATGAGGCAGAATAAAACTCGGCACCTCCTCTATGCCGAGTGCCAATGTGAAGAGAGCTATGGTATGGTATTTTGAGTAGAGAAGATTTAGTATGGTTATTTATGATAATATTCTTATTAGTCATTGATGTTTTGTGTACAGCATTTTAATGCAGCTGTGGCTGTTGAGAAAGTGTAAATAAAGTTTAGATGAGTTGAGTGTCATTTACAAATTCAACTCTTGAAATATATCAATGATGCACCTTTTACATGGAATTCTACCTTTTGGCTCTATCGTGGCTACCTTTGACCAATAAGCCCATGAAAACCAACATTTTAGTTACTGGTTGAATCATACGATTTGGTCAAATGGGTGAAAATGGATTTCCGTAAGACATTGAATTGCACTGAATTGACAAGAGAAGAGGAGATTCCCTCAGCTGACCATGAAGAAGAATTCGATTTGAGTTGAAGTGGAAGCTCACTCTGAAGACTGCAGTATATTCAATATGTATGGTATCGGAAAAAGAAATCACTTTGGAGGATGTTTTACAATTGCCTATTCAGCAAACAAAATGGAATTTGGCCAGATAAGAAAAAATATGTTAGTTAAAAACTTAATGGAGTAAAATTTTTGACGAACCTCGAGTTGGAATAATCGGGGGGAAAAAAGTGAAAATTTTTTTTTTTTTAAATTACGTATCATGTCTGTACGTGGCTAAAACTAATCACAAAGAAGCTGAGAGGTTTGTGCAATTAAACAAGGCCTGATGGTTATTACGCGGTGATGTCAACTATTACATAAAGTCAAGCAAACTTACCAGCAAGTCTCGTTAGAGATGTGCGCGTCGTGTCGCGTCGCGTCGCGTCTTGTCGGTCGGCCTGACCCCGGCGTGTCCGACTGCGGGGAAATGGTCCCTGAAGCTCCAAGCGGTGCACCCTGAGAGACTGAGTGGGAGACAGCTGGAGCGGCTGAACACATGCAGAAGGAAGAAGGGAGGGCGAGCCAGCCAGAGACACAAGAGAGCGAGCGTGAGGAGGGAGCGGACCGCCCACTCGTCTTACCCCCCCTCTGGCCCCCTGCGCAGCCCCAATACACCTCCCCCCCCCCCCCCCCAACCTAGTCTAGAGATGCGAATTCCTGGTCCGCAGCCCAAATACCCCAAAATCCGTCCAAATGGCGAGCGAACAACAAGTTCACAGATTCACACACACGCGACCCCCCCTAAACCGCCATCCATCCCGCTCCAACAACACACCTGGTTTCGTTTAAACTAAAACCCCCCACAAAAGCCCCAACCAAGCTCTCCCACCCTTCTCCCATTTTACCCCCCATACACCTATATTTACCTCCCCGGGCCTTCTTTTTCCATGAAACCACACACAAAAAAAAAAATGCTCTTGCAATCTGACGTGGGGGATTATTTATAGCCAAGGAGCAAGAGAGAAATAAATGGAATGTTGACAAAAATTAGAGAGTGGAAGAGTGAGCGGGAGAAAGTGGAAAAAGTGTCTGCTTGCTTACTGGGCAGGAATGAAGCCTTTCTGCCTCCAAAAGCTTTCAAACAAAACTACTATCATTATCACTCTCCAAGTGTGCCGCTCAATGTTTGTACATGACTAATCCGTTACGCCGCTCGGAATCATTTCCGGCCGGCCGGCCCAAAGCTCGATTCCCACAAGAAGCACGCATGGTCTGGATGTGTTGCAAAGCGCTGGGGATGTTGCTTAACCCGCGTTACAGTAGTTGACGCGTGACTCAAGACGAACGCCACCGGAGGCTTCATTCCAGCACGTTATGAAATCTTTTCCGACGTAAGGTTAAACTCGGCTTTTTAACCCTCGGGCCTCGTTGGGTGTTGTAACCCTTTCAGATAGTTTGTGCCCACGTACAGACATGCGCTTTCATTCTTAAGATTTACTTTTGGCTTCTCGGGCTACTTCAACTTGTTAACTAGCAATAGTTTTTGAATTAGTATAAAACAGTGATAAACATTTTACACCGAGGACCACCTAAGAAAAAAAAATATTTAGCTTCCCAAGTACTAAAGAGGAAAACTAAAGAGGAAAAAACTGTTCTTAAAAATTGGTCCTGTTCTTAAAGATTAAATGAAAATAATTTGCCCTTCAAATTTAAATACAATTGATCTGTAACTGATTATTTATTTCTTATCATTCGTTCACTCATTCTAACGTTTGACTGTATTTCATGTTTTAAATGTACTTCATTTTTATGTATATCTTTTAGCAATTCTTTCACATAACATTAGAGGAAGCTTTGTTTTATCCGTAGTGGCGCTCGCAATACTTTTCTGAATGTGCAATGTACATAGCGGTACTTATTCTACTTTGTTTGGCAATCTGCCACACGTCTGCACTACTAACAATGTTCTTGTACTACCAATGCGCCAACGGACTTGCGTTTGATTCTGTTTTATTTACTACTCACATTTCGTTACTTTTATTTATTTGGTTATTTTTACTTTGCGGCAAACGGAGCAATGCTCCAAATTTACTACGAATCCAATGGTATAAAACATTCATTCGTTTTCATTTTCAACTCTTCAATGACAGTTTGTTTACATAATTGCCAATTTGTAACATAAAAATGTTACATTTTATATGCAGTGAACGCCATCATATATGCAGTTTGGCATTTGCATATTTGCTGTTTTTTTGCTGAAAATCTTGTCTATAAAAGTATTACGCCCCAATCAGGCACAATCTTGCGGTCTTTACATTTAATTCATTGATGGCGTTTTTTTCATCCGCAAATGAGATGTCCTAATTTGCTGGTCATCCTTGAATGCACCTCATACAGTCAGCGAAACTGAAATGATGTTTTTGCTTCTCTCAAGATGTTGCTAATAAAAGCTTGTGTCATCTACTTTGCCGACATTTATCATTTCATATAAAAAAAAAAACGGTGTGTTTAATGACATCATAACGTTTGCATAAAATGCTGGTGTGCACTTTTGTGTTTGCTCATGTCACAACATCTTGTGCATTTTTTATTGATTTATTTATTCATTCATCCATTTGCTACATTTGTTTCTTTCTTTATTTTCATTCCCGAGGTGGCCACAAATGGCCAGCATAGAGCCGCCAGGGTTTTAGTAGACGTTATATTAGTGACAGGATTGTTTGTGTTGGCAAAATAACGACACCTGCTTGCTGAAAGGGCGTCTTTCCAACGCGTGTGTTTGTGGGTGGTGGCAGCTGTCATTACAGGAGGACCTTGTTAAAAATCACAATCATCAACCCCCCCCCCCCCCCCCCACGTGCACCAACTGTGCGGGCCCCCCCCCCCTGCATGCTCCCCCTTGTTTCCGTGACCACACACGCGCACACAAACACCTCCCAAATTCTCAGAATCTAATTTGAGGGCGGCAGAATGTCACTTTTCATTTTTTTATGTGCGCTCGATATGACTTTCTGGCTCTCATCTCCATCCAAGGTCCCTAAATTTGGCTGCGTGGACTGATTTCATGATGATATCGCGTATTTGGAAAGCAAGGAGATAAAACACGATGACATATGGATGTAAATACCCTCTTTTATTTACAAAGCTGATCGGGAGACAGCGAGAGGAGCCATTTGAAGTTACAGTAACGGGCTTGGGGGGGCTCGAGAGAAAAAGAATGAAAGGAAAGCAGAAAGTGAGGGCATGGAAACACGTTTGAGCATTTATTCATAAGGACATCAAGGATATTGAATTAATGCTCAAAAGGCTTTCCGTACGGGGGCGGAGGGCTAAGATAATAGTTTGGGCCAGGACTGGAGAAAAATGAAGCGGTAAGAGGACGAAGCAGCTCAGTCGTGATACATTTGAAAGATGCAGCATTTGATGACGCCCATGTATCGGTCCCACACAACTTGATGTCTGATATGCAAAAAGAGACAGAGACAGACAAGGAGACACACACACACAAACAGACACACACACAGGAATCAACCTAAGTGCATATTCTCAACAACAAAAAAGTTAGATTCTAGTAAGGCAAGCGAGATATTTAAAAACAATTTTTAATGAATATCTCTTTGTTGAGCGCGTTAGGAGGTGCGAGCGCGTATGGTGCAGGCCTGAGCCGAATTCCATTTCGGAATGTTTACATGAAAAACAAGGTCAGCGTCGCCTGGAAAGTTGAATGAGGTCGTACGATTCGGAATTCAACCAAAGTCTTTGAGACAAGATGAATTTGCTCGGTGACCAATTCAACTTCAATGCCATTAAGAAAACGACACAACATTACTCATTGTGTATTTGTATGAAAATAATATGTTACATAAAAAGCAAATAAAACCTTCAGAGCAAGACCAAGAAGAGGCAGATAACACCCCCCCCCCCCAACCGACTCATTTGCATAAATTGTTGTCGTGTAAGCGTTGCTGCTCCGAACGTGTTGGAAGCCATTAGAGTAGCGCTTCTCTGAAAGTTTTCTATTACCAAAAGCGCTGACACTAATTAGCTTGCATATTGTGGTTTGCATCATATGTTAGCATTAAGATAGCACTTTTGTTATTACGGTGGATCCCCCCCACTCTTCACAGAGGATAGAAACCATGCCAAACCTTTGGCACAAGATGTGCGGACATGTAAATAGTGAAAGTCCATACATAATTGACACCCATTATAATTTCATTGAAAAATAAATAAAGACTGTTGAACAAGTGGGGATATACCGCCAATAAGCTTTTTTTCAGGTAAAACAGGGGCCACTGGGGAAAAAAAAAGCTATAAAAGTATCTCAGAATTTTACCAATGCACAATAGAGTGGTTCTGCAACGTATACCTTGTGATAGAAAGGCCGCTCACTGAACTATTTCATCATTTCTTGTCATTTGACCACAATGTGAGCAACTTGTAGGTGGTCCAGCGCTCCAGAATGGCCAACCTTTCAGCTTCCACTGTAACCGGTTTAAGGAATGAGGGATGAGACAGGGTGACGCACAACTTGATGGCCAAGCGCCAAATGGCAGAGCCCGAGTGTTTATCTGACTTTGTTTAGTTGACCAAAGTAGTCTGCTTTAACGGTGGGTCCGCCTGGGAGGAGATCAAGACAAGCCTGGTGGGCCCGTTGCCACAGTTGGACGGCGCAATGGCAGAACTTTTAAGCGACGCTGTTTAATGGGTTTGTATGGCGTAGCCTACAGGCAAAGGCAACAATTCCCAAATTAAAGCTGTTGCCTTTGGTGTAGTACCATGTTTTGCCACAACCTCCTGGGGCAGCACTGAGCAAAGATGATTTGGTTAAAAAAATGTTTAGCTGTACGTTTTGCTGCTCTTGTTTGTGTTAATGTAGCAGTTGTCTGACTGTTAAGAATAACCGCAACACTGACGCTCATTTCGGTTAACCCGTCTCTGGCTTTACAGAGTCAAGTGACATTTAAACAGAAATAAGCAGGTCCACTTTGCGTGTTCATTTGCTTTTTGCTTTTTTTTTAGGATGGAGCTAACCCCTGTTTTTCATGTAAAATGTTTATTGTAGGTACATCACCGTGTAAGAATTACTGCCATTATGATGGGTGTCAATTATTCACGGCTTTTCGCTATTCAGTCTCGACCCCACGATATTTGCGGGGGTCCACTGTACTTTAAAAGGTACTATTCATATCATGTCATTACAAATACTCCTAAGTAAAGCATTAAAATAGTGTTCTGATCAATTTAAACATGTTTAAAATGTGTGGAAGGGCAACACTATTTAAAACATGATTTTTTTTTAATGTACTGTATTCTCCCTATATGACATATTAAACTTATCCCATTGTACTGACTTGAAGGTGTCCAGTATGTGCGCCGAGTTGCTGTAGTGAGTCAGGTAGAGCTTCGTGTCCGCTGCTGTCCAACGGTCCGAGCGACACGGCTCAATAAACTGAGGGAAGAAGGGAGGCGGTGTTACATCAGGCGGATTCCGTCCTGCTTTTGTCAGTCCATGGAAAAGAAAAAAAAAAACTACACACCTTCTCCACAAGGTCGATGAAGAAATCACGGACATCTTTGGTGTTGGTTAACTTGGCTGCGATGTTCACAAGGCCTCTGGAAAGATTCTGCCAAGAGGAAAAATTATTCATTTGCACAGCGGAAACGCCAGGGTTCCACAAGTCAAAAATATTTGGAACTGGAGCAAAACCTTGGAGAGAAATAAAGTCAGGTCGCACAACAAGACAAAAACTTGATCAGTGATAACAACTGTTACAGCAGTGAAACGGACCGGAGAGCTTCGGGGTGTTGATTTGTCAGTCCCAGTTGACGTTTGTTAGCTTGATGCGAACATAGGCTAACGGGATGGCCTGAAGCACAGAGATGCCAGAAGATGGCACCAAAGCAAGATTGACATTTTCCGGCACATAATGGCAGATGTGTGAATATGCGGGTGAATACTGAACACTATAATGCTTGAACAAATTATTTTCACATGTACACTGACGTTATAATAATGACAACTTCTCTTAATATTAATTTTTCACCTTGAAATTGGCCTCCATCTCGGGAAAAGCTCTCGTTTTCCCCCTGAGGGCTGTGCAGACAAGACTGGACACAAAAGAGAGAACTTGAGGCCTTTGAATTTTTGTATTCACTGTTCAGCAGCAAACGTGTGTGTGTGTGTGTGTGTGCGCGCGCGCGCGCGTTTGTTTGTTTGTTAGACCTTTTGTGTTGATCCAGCAGATCCTTGTCGGAAATTAAAATCTTCAGTTCCTTCAGCTCTTGGAGGAATTCTTTGTCTAGATCCACATCCATGTCTTCCACCATGTTATCTAAAACGAATAAGTACGTTTTTATCATTTATAATTTATTTCATTACAACTAATTAACATGCTATTTAGGAAATATCCATCCAGACATCCATCCATTATCTGAACATAAAATAATAATATTAATTATTTACAATTAATCAAACAGCTACATCTTTTGTGGATGGTTATATCTTTAAAAGATTCTTATTGATATATAAAACAAAACCATCTCCACTAATACTGCTTTTTTCAGATTTTGACAGACGGGACATTTCTCTTCCTTTTGGATGATTCTGGCGACCTCTGGTGGCCAACAGGTAGAGGCAGGAAGTACTGTGCCAAAAAGGCTTTTGACGCCAGCAAAGAGGTTGATGTTTGCTTTGCCATTTGTTTGTTAGGGGGCAGGCCGACTTGGAAGAAGAAGAAAAAAAGATGCTGAGGTCACTTTGAAGTCAGTCAAAACAAATACTCAGCTTGTACGTACAAAAAAAATCTTTTAAAAATGAGGTCACTTGTATCTCAGGGCACCACTGTATAAGAGTGTGTTCACATGGGAAATATTTAGCATTTTAGTTTAGGCTCACGTTTCAGAATTTTTGTTTGACTTGGATGTGCGTTTAATGTAAGGCAGTCAATGATAATGCCTCAATGACATGATGCAGTCTCACGTTAATCCAGGGATGCCTTTCATCTCAAGCAAACAGAATCAGTCTCTCACCAACAGCTCCAACTGTCCAGTTGTCGATAAGCTGCCCGGCGCAGAAAGCAAAATCCTGGAACGTGAGATACTGCAGCTTTCTCTTCCCCGTCTCAAAGCGATTGTTGGCAAAGAACACAATGGCCGCGTAATCCCTGAAACGGGCCAAGAAGGCAGTTAGCGCGCCGTTGTTTTCATTGGCGCCACTATCCTGAATAACAGGAGTTAGTTAAAAACATCACAGTGATGTGAAACCAGGCACACACAAAAAGGAACATTAGCAATGCTTCAGTTCATAAAGTCAAGGCCTTCGAGGAGGCTTGTTACCTTCCAAGTTTATCAGAGAGAAGGAAATGCTGGCGTATGTTCTCCACTAGAGGGCCCTTTAGCTCTTCCACCGCTTTAAAAACACGCTTGAAGTTGTCAAACTGCAATCAAAACACAAAATATATGAAAATGTGTCTTTTTAAAAGGGCTAAACTTCTTTATTCTTTGTTCATTTCAATATAAGAAAGTTTGACCCTGGGAGTTGTTTTGAAATGTGGAAAGAATTGCATAATATGAGGGACATTTTCAAAGCCGTGGAATTGTTTTAATCTTCAACAAATGAGTGACAGCAGATCAAAAGTGATAAATTAGCGTTTTTACCTGCCGTCTGCAGCTTTTCAGTGTCACACCTGTCTTGGTGCTGATGTCATCCAAGTCCTTCTTGGTTCCTTTTGAGAGTTTCTTGCCCAGGACTTCGCGCACAAACGCGTCATCAAAGTCGTAGTATCTTAAATTAGGAAACAAAAAGGAGAGACTAAAGTTAGACTGAACTACATCCTAGAAACAAAAATAGAGGGAGTGATATGAACTAAACATGACAATGCATGTCTTCTTTGTAACAAAATGTTCATAAATGAGGCACCATGCAAACATTCAGGGGAAATTAAACGCCCTAAGAGTTCGTAATGCAAGCTCATTTTTGTAAGTAAATAGATAAATAAACTGGGTGTCCTCAGTTTATGACGCGGTTCCAGTCTTATGGCGCCAAATGAAAAACTTGTACACAAGTTAGAACGCGCCAAATCTATCACTAGCGCAGTAGTAAAATCATAAATTCCATAAATATAAATCAAACAGATGAAAAAATAAAAAGTACAGCAGTAAGTGAGCGTGCATTCTCAGGTCACGTGACCAAGAATTCTTACACTACTACGCGTGTTACCTCGAAACGTCAATGATGCCAAGTGGGCATCTAAAATGCCACAACATTTGGGAATGTTGCTTATTGTGTTCAAAAGAATGTGCACCCTCACCTAAAGGTCTTATGAGAGTAAGATCCCAGAATAATCGCAGTTCAGCATGTAATAGTTTTTGTTTTTTTTACTATATCTTCCAATATTCCTTGAAAATCTTTATTTGCTCATTTTGTGTTCAGGGCAAAGCCCTGGGTAATCGAAATGTATTGACAGGCCATCACTCTGCCTAGTGAAAAGTAGTACTTTACTACTTTGCTGCCATCTTTTGGCATCTATAGGCAATAAACCTTTGCAGGAAGGAGTCCATTGCTCACAGATTTCTGTTGTTTGCGGCAGGGCTCGCTATCTATTTTGCATTTGATTGTTTTACATTTAAGCGTATTTCAAAAATATTTACTGTATTTATGACTTAACAAGTTCACTTCTGCTGTGATTTGTCCCAAATGAGCGCTTGAGCAGATTGTGTTTGCCTTTGAGAGTCCACTGTAATTGTCGAATGAATATTGAAAGTTATAGAAAACTCACACTGTACCCGTTAGTCATAAAAGCAACATGCTCAGAAAGGAAAAGTGCGTCACCTCTCGATGAGTATGGCTTGTCGATGAGGCGGGATCTGGAAGAGCAGCTGATTGGCCAGTTTGGACGGACTGTGCAGCAAGCGCTCACACATCTGGAAAGTTCGGTACTGGTCCATGGTGTCACTCAACAGCACGTCCGCACTCGCCTCGCACTCGTCCAGCGCTCCGCCCTCCATTCGGGCCTTCACCGCGTCGTTTACTGCTCCGGAGAACAAATATGGTTCATTCACACATGTTTTTAACCAACAGAGTCCCATTTAAAACTGACTTTTTAAATGCTTGGATACAAATGGTTGTGTGGAACATGCCCAGTTCCACGTAAACGTCTGCATGTGAGTTTTGTCTTACTATGTGATTAAAAATAAATAATAAACATAACGTCTCCTTAAAAATGAACAGTATGGCATACATTACCTGTATATCCATCCAACCACAGCTGATAAACCTCCTCGTCCATGATAGTGGTGTTACCCACAAACACATCCAGCTCCACAGCCATCAGCTTAAAGACCAAATGTTGACAAACATTAAGATTAAGTCCTACAAAGCTGGGGTTTGTATATTTAAATTGCAGCAACCTGAATTAAACTGACCGGACGAATGGAAAAATTTACTTTGAATGCTATGCTATGCGAGCAAGGTTATTTAATATTGCCCTTGTAGGCAACACATAACTTAAAAAGGTGCATGCTCTGTGTTAAAAATGAACAATTTAGTAAAGCAAACCTGACTCCGGTATGGATGCGTTGTATAAGCAAACAGCTCGTATAACTACTTCAATAACTTAGATGTATATGTTAAGCTCCAATAACACCTTACCTTTTTTTAGTCACCTCTCAAACACCATCAGGCAACAAAATCCAGTGACATGTTTTCATGAATTCGCTTCACTTAGCCTGCTAGTATGTGCTAGCCTGTCGTGCTAGCTTAGTAGCAACTACGTCGCGAAACAGACAGTAAACACGCCCTCACTGACAAAAAAAATAATAATATATATCTAAAAGAACGACAATACAACGGAAGTGTGCTGTGAGGTCACAGGCTACAGTCTTTCTCAAGCTTTCACATGGTGCGATTGTATGAGAATTATGCTATTTGAAGAACTATCAACAACAGCCGTCACACACGCCCACTTCCGGGTTACGTCACCGGAAGTTGTGCGCGCTTGACGCTGCACGTCGACAACGTACGTAACGTAACCTGTTTGGTTTGTTCATGACATATCGCGCCTACCGCGTTACAAATATAGCATTTGTGTTCAAATCGCACACTATTTCCTTACATAATACACAAAGTACTTTACATAATCGTGTTTACTCCCGCGTTTTTTTTAATCATATTGCATCTGCGCAAGCAAATATGTTCCACACAGTTGTCACACATATATTCATTTTTCATGGTTTGTGCATGGATGTGTTTGTCACTAGCAGGGCTTAACTGATCATGCACAAACTACTACTAATTTACGTTATGAGCACAACTCTCTATCTATCTATCTATCTATCTATCTATCTATCTATCTATCTATCTATCTATCTATCTATCTATCTATCTATCTATCTATCTATCTATCTATCTATCTATCTATCTAGTTGTTAACTTGCACCTATCGCAGACTGGAGTTACAGTTATATAACCTTGAATGAAACATGTAGCCTGATTGGTAGTTAGAAAGACATTGTTGATATCTACAATGTTAATTCTGATGGTCAAACTTAACTTTTAATTTGCTTGCCACAGTAATAGTCACTTATGTAACACATGGGTTCATGCACGTTGTTAATGCTTTGCTGATTCTATTTTGTTTTGTGTTATTACAGTGCAACCGAATCAACCAAACGATCGACTAACTTGTAACTGTAAATAAAATTGACTTCAAATGTGAACGTTTTTTCCTGGATTGTTAAAGGGTTGAATTTGAGGAGAAGATGAGCAACAAAGGGGAGCAGCTGAACTTTTAAATGTTGAAACCACTTGACTAAAACGTCCGCTTGCAACCGCATTGGATGACTGACATGTGGCAGATTTGCCTATTCATTATTTCCTACTCGCTTAAAATAGCTATACCAGACCACATCTGCTCTTGCTTGATCTTACTGCATGAAATACACAATCTGCTCCCCCCGCTGGCGATTAATCTAAATAAATCCCCATAAATCCCTCGTCGCACCCTCCCTTTTTCTGTCTTTCTGCATGTGTCCTTCAGAGTAACTGCATGGGGATGGGAGGCGACGAGGGGGTGGGGGTGCGAATCCTCTTGTCAAATCCCTCGCTGCACGTTTATTTTTTTGGGTAGTTGTAAACTCACATGACACTCTGATGCCGTCACCATTGGGTTAACACCCCGCATTGTCCTGGTCTCTATGCAACAATAGAGGTGGGACGCAGGGCGGAAGGATGTCTGTGTGAATGCCTCAGCACAAAGCTATTGAGGAGAGATCGGTGGGAGGGGTCGAGGTGGGGGAATGCAGACATGCACTCACACACAAACACGACAGGCAGCCGTTTACCATAACGTGCACGTCGCTTGCTGTTGGTGTCATCCTGCAGGGAATATCCCAGGGGGGGGGAGAAGTGCTGCTTTCCCTGGCATTTCCTAGACTTTTGTTGGGATTTTCACTGCACGGTTTCGAGTCAAACCCGGTCAACAAGAGAAAGAAGTCAACGCATGATTTATTTTTCGATAAGAATAGCGACATTTCAGAATTTCTCTTGATTATTTATGATGTTTTCAAAATAAGAGATCCATTGGGAGCGACTAGTAGGGCGAGATCATTATCAATATTTATGATTATCCCCTCAGGGAAGGCAGAGAAATAAATCTTTATACATAATTAGTTTTTAAATAATGGATATACTGTATCTGATTATTCAAAAATAATTTCCAAAACAAGAGCTCCCCTGGGAGTGATGGGGAGAGAGAAATATTTATGATTATCTCTGGCAGAAGCGTAGGAACTGATTGTTATAATACTATTGCAGAGAACTTCTGGTAGAATTTCAAAATAAAACAATTGTATGCGAGGAAACTAAATCACAAGTGATGCATTACTAGGGGAAATCGACGTTGACTCAACTATACCCATTTATCACAACTCTTATTTGTTTTAAAGTTGCAATTAATGTATTCCATACTACAGGGTGTTTATAAAGTCTGGGTACGTGGTAAAAACAAAACAAAACACATAGTTCTTAAAATAAATCAATTATATTGAATTGTAATGTTGATAAAATAATTTTCAATGCATAATTTGACGTGCTTTGAACTCCATGGAATTGGTATGCATTGGCATCGATTTCAGCACATTGACCTTTTGGTGCATTCTCTCGTGGTTTCAATTTGTAATTGTCATCACACCCAAATGAAATCGTAAGACATTTATTAAATGCTTATTTTTGGGTGATATATCCGGTAGCCCAAAAGTGTCAGTAGTGGTGGTGTGTGCCTTACTTGAAAGACACAGCCGTTTACCTGTCTGCACTTATTTTGACAAATCAACCCATCTGCTTCCGGTGAATACGTGAGGCTTGATGTCGTGTAGCCGCTAACGGAGAATCCCAACCGTGAAAGTGTCTTGTGGAGGCGGACATTGTTGTGCTCAATGTCCAGCCCAATAATGGCCACGAGCGGCGTTACGCGGACCAAAACGGGCTCTTTTGTAAGCATTCTACTTTTTTTACGCCTACAAATGAAGCGTTTGTGAGAAGAAGCCGCTGCTTTCTCACCGAAGCGGAGAAACGGGAGCGAGAGTCCATTGAGCCCGGAGTCCAATCCGGATGGCGAGTGGCGACCACCGCGATACAAACACAACATCCAGCATCTGTGTTGTGCGTCGTTGCCTGATGGATTAAAACGACAAGAAGATAAAAGGCGGCGGTGGATGGAGAAGAGCCATTTTTTTTGCAAGCTGCTGCCTTGAAAACACAATCCTCCTCCTCATCTTCGGGGGGGGGAGGTGAAAAAAAAAGCACAGTGGCCGTTCCCTTGCTCGCGGAGGCCTGTTTTGCAACTGCTTTGGATGATTTTTGGACGACAGGCACATCATAATCGAGCACAAAATCTTGTCAAATGAAGCCCTGCTGTTGTGACGTTTGCACCCAGAAGACACACTGGATGAGGGTGGTCAGTTTGTGATTGACCGATTGCATCCTCTCTGCACTTTTACATTTTCTCAGGTACAGTACAGTGAACACCCGCGTACTTAGCTATGTTTTTTTAAAAAAATATATATATTTTTTTTGGGGGGGGGTGTAATGGGGGAGCATAGTATTCTGTTATTTACATAAAATTTCACCACTTGTTATTTGTGTTTTTCAGCACATAATACAGAGGATGGTTTCCCCTAAAACAAAAACAAAGAACTCACAAAAAAAAAAACAGCATTAACAAAAACAATGAATAGGTGACTCGCAATTTTTGTAATAAAAGTTTGCCTTGGCCTTGTGGTCTTTTGGGGTGTCCAGGAAGTGCAATTGAGTTCTTTCAGTTGCATTTCTGTCACTCACTTTGGAGTCGTCAAAAAGAACCTTTCAGATATTTGCAGCTACATTCTTCCTATTCACCAAGTGTCATTTCAGATATTGACAAAAATCATTCTGACGAGTTCACGATACCTTTAAATCACCTCAATTTGAGATATTTGCCTTAAATTCCGTTTTCACTACCAGTCAAATTGAAATCTTAGATATCTTCATCTGGAGTTACAAATATCTCTAAATTAGTTGCAGAAATCCGCAATTCACAATTCCAAGTGAAATGTAGATAAGGGGTCTGCAATAAACACGTTACAGATATCTGAAAAGAACATTTTATGAAAATTTCAGATATAATGTAACGAATGTAATCATGACTAGTAGGAAAGATGTTGTTGATCAATGTTTATTCGAGATTAGAGATAGAGCGATATGTTTTTTTCAGGGCCGATACAAATTATTAGTAGTCAAGCATACGACAACCGTTATTTGGAGTCAATAATCATTTTCACTAAAAGGGAAAATATTGACATCAAAATAAAAAAAAATACAAACTCCATTTTTTTTGTTTTTTTAAGTATATGTTTATTAAACAACGTTTCGGGTTCGTAAAATATTGGAGTCTTAAAAAAAAGTCGTAGTCAATAGACATCTTTGTTTTACAAATGTAACAAAAAGTTCAGGGATCTTCCAGGGGCAGTATCATAAGTAAAAAGCTCCCTTTTGTTTGCTACAGTAAAAAAATACAAAATAATTTCAAAATATCTGAAATAGTATCTTAGTTTTAATTTCAAACAACGACAGAAGGTGCAGAGAGTTCCCAGGGTCTGAAGCATCTATGAACATTTAAATAATTAGTTCCCTGAACACTTTTTTTAAATGGATCTATTATCGGCCAATGCAGTCATTTGCACTATGTAACATGGCTTCATGATTGTGTACATGCTATTTGCATGGCTGATACTTAAAATCAATCAATCAACCCGAACGTAATGCTTACAAATAAAAGTGGCTCGACTTTTGCTTTGTTTCGGTTGTCAAAGGGTCGAATTAGAGAAGAAGATGAGCAACGAAGGGGAGCTCCTGACGCGGGAGCTGTCCAAGATGTCGGACGAGGACCTGCTGGCGTGCTCCAAGGAGGAGCTGCTGAGCCGCCTGCGCAAGGAGGAGTCGGAGAAGATCTCGGCGCTCATCCAGCGGGGGCGTCTCATCAAGGAGGTCAACAAGCAGCTGCAGGGCCACCTGCTGGAGATCCGCGAGCTCAAAGTCATCAACCAGCGTCTGCAGGAGGAGAACGTGGAGCTGCGGGACCTGTGCTGCTTCCTGGACGACGACCGGCTCAAAGTGAAGAAGCTGGCGCGCGAGTGGCAGCACTTCGGCCACCACGCCGCCAAGGTCATGCGCGAGGACCTGGGCGGCTACCTGAAGAAGCTGGCCGAGCTGGAGCGCACCCAGGACGGCCTGGTCAAGGAGAACCTGGACCTGAAGGAGCTGTGCCTGGTCCTGGAGGAGGAGTGCGTCAGCCGGAGCGACTCCAGCCCCGGCGGCTCCACCGAGCTGGCCTTGCCGTGCATGGTGGCCCGGGACCTGGGCGACGGCAGCTCCAGCACGGGAAGCGTGGGGAGTCCCGACCAGCTCCACTTGGTGTGCTCGCCGGATGACTGACGCGTCCCAAGGGCTTCGAAAATGGACGCTGAGGGCTAGACAACAAGGGCTGCGCTCGGAATCGTTCGCTAATCACCCAGATTTGCATGTCGTGCGCCGGGACGCTTCCTTGAAATTCCTTTTCAGTGATTGGGGAGGTGAGAATCAGTGAATGATTCCGAACGCAATCGTTCAGCATTCCTGGCTCCCTGATCACAAAATCAGGATTTTTATATAGAAGACTTAGATAGTTCCTAAAAAGTCTAATCACAAATTTCATATAGTGAAACACATAGTTCCCCAAAAAGAGTCAATAAAATCCAGATATAGCGATTCAGGAGTCGGAAATTAGTAATCGAATCTCAATTATTAATCATTCCCGATAACCTTATCACGAAATAAGTGTTTTTTTGTTTGTTTGTTTGTTTTATATAGAGGGCTATCTTGTTCATGAAGAGTCGGTCCAAATCCCAATACAGCATATCGATTCAGGAGCCGGGACTGTGCGAATGATTCGGGATTGATTCGTCAGTCTCGACTCCCTAATCGAAAACGGAAAAAAGAAAGATTCAAGTCAAAAAAATCTTTAGTGATTGTCGAGTCAAGAATGAAGAATCATTTGCCATTTCTGATTCACTATTATGAAACGAGGATTTATTTTTTTATTGTATTTCACAAAATATTCGAGTCACAATCCCAATATAGCTATTAGGAAGAATAGAATGAATCATTTACCAACTCCCAAATCACAACAGCAGTCCCACCAGATTTTCATGCCTTATTTGGTGGCACCATTTTACAAAAGTTGCGATAGATGTTGCCATTTTCGAACAGCATTTTACCAATATTTACTGTAAAACTTACAATCGCCAAACCGTTTTGCACAATTTTTAGCGGACATTTTTTGGCAGAGATGGGCATGCAGATGTTTTGGTACTGAAAACCAGGAAGAGAGCTTGGCAAAAAAAGTTTTTACGTTTGCGTGGTGGTCTGCTCTCATTGGTGGAAGTGGCGGAAAGCACTGATGACGAAACCACGTGAATACCAAAGTCCGCTAGCTTAATGCTAACATGGAATGGGAAATGCCATAGGTGGGTTAACTGATTTAAAAAAAAAATATTATTATTGGAATACACTTTTTGGTGGTTTATCCCAGTTTTTTTCAAGAATGTTTTGGGTTTAACAAAATATATAAATATATATATTTTTTTCCATTTGGGGGGGAAAAAAAAGCTTCTGATATTCTCCTGTCAATGGCGGCGGTCCACTGTGCTTCAGAACGTTGGCGTGCCAGTTTGGTGGCGAGGGGTGGATTCCGAACGCAGCCAACTTGTTCCATTCAACTCCGTGAGCCTTTTGAATGCTGCAAGACTCGCTGTGTGCCACATCGCTGACCTTTTCAGGACTTTTCACACAACTTTCTCGATACTGTAGGTTTACATCCATTTTACAGGTTTTCTAATGACTCTTCTGCCCAAATCCTTTTTTCAGTGGTTTGTTGTTAAGAAAAAAAAAAAAAAAAGAAGTAATGGGACCAAAAAGTGGGTCGCATTGATGTATCTCATGCACTGGACGAGAGTTGCAAAGCGGTGGGAAATTTACCAAAAATTTCCGGGAACGTAAGATTTGGAATTTTCCATGGAAATTTATGGGAATTGATTTGAGATTAAATCAAAAAAATTGCTCTCCTTGCCCACATGCGAGAGCATTACATTACCTTAATTCTCTATTTTTTATTAACTAGAGCGGCAACACCAAGCAGCTAACTTGAAATACTGGGAACAGAAATGTAATTTATGCAGTATATTTAAAGTAGCACTAAGGAACTTTTCAACCTGGTATGGAGGATGGTAGGAACACTTCCACCACAAAAAAACTTCAAATGTGCTGACTGCTTGACGGCGTACGTCACTTGCTTCTTTCCCCATTCGTTACAAAGACGAAGTCAATTTGAATGTTGACGCGCAATTACTGCTTTCCTGGCAGAAGCTGCAAAACAACAGGAAAGTTTTGTCTGAGGAGACAAAAAAGAAAAATGGACGCTACCCGGATCAAAGGACAGTCAAGGGTCAACATTGGTCCGGCTTTCGCTCGCTGGCGTGAGCTCAAAAATGGCGCAATCATGGGAAATGTGGTCTTCCTTCAGGCAGAACAATACCGCTTTTGTCCATATGGCGCCGCCATAACCGACATAAACTGAAAGTTCCTTAGTGCTGCTTTTAGTTAATTCACACAGAAGGCCCCCTTAAGGAAAAAATCACGCCACACAATTTCTACTCGTTGTCTGTTGATACCATACACACCGGTAGTCTGTTTGAAGTGTGAACTTCAACTCGTCCGGCTTTCAGCACGTTGGCTTTTCTCTCCGTCACGATAGACGCGAGAAGTCGAGTTTCACCTCCTAATCTAATCTTCGACCCAGATCTCAAATCCCAAACCACGTAAAGCCGGCAACTACTGGCATCTTTTTTTGTCATTACAGTTACGTACGTACAAGCTTGAGTGGTCACAAGCAAACAAAGTCGTTCAGGATGACGAATATAAACGTCTCTGGCAGTGAATGAGTTGAGAGGCAATCTTCAACGTTATGCTTAATTCCCATAAATTTCTCGGTGGAAAGTTACCTGGAATTTGCAAGCCTACACTGGACTAGACGACACTGGTAGAAAAACAAAAAACAAAAGAGCCTTTTTCTCTATTGCACTGAACAGCGCAATGGTTGGTCTAAAGATCAATTCCAATCCAGTTTTGAGCCATATTGAGTCGGAGGAATCCCTCATCGCACTGAAGTGGCGTCGAAGCTTGTGAAAATTTGCCATGGGCGCCCAACCACGTTTTATGCACTCTCCGCCTCAGGACCAGGATGCGAGTGCCATACGACGCGCGCGGCGGCGACGGCCCTTCAGGTTTTACGGCGGCCCACGCCAGCCAGCGAGCGAGCGAGCGGGCGTCGGTGTCCTCGGACTCACTCACGCCAACACTTTTTTTCAAACCAACTGGAAAGGCTTTGTATCAAACTGGAGGAAGAAGAAGAGCAACAAGTCGGAACGCTTTGGATTCATCGCTCGAATGCATTTTGACTGACAGTTGCTGTTCACTTAAGATACAGCGCAGACTTTAAGTTGCATCTTCTCTGTATGCTTTGTATTTACCAAACCCTGTAACATTAAGGAGCGTTTACACTACTCGCAAAAAGTTTGGGGGTCCGGAAGAGACATTTCAGGAGGAGGGGGAAATACCACCTTTACTAGCTAACTTGTGTTTTGAAAGGTTTTTATATGTTAAAATCAAAACCAAAAATAAATCAATTACGCACTGATTTTTTTTTTTTATTGTCAAAATGTATTCATAATGGAAAAAAAATGTTCACCTACATTTTGAGAGATTTTTTTGAGTCAATGTTCAAATAAATTCTGATCTAAATAAAGATTTTTGTTAAATAAATGTAACCAAAGAAAATGAACTTTATGATTTTAAGTTAGATAGTATTTTTTTATTTTGTCAGTGTTCAAATTAATACTTTAAAAACATTTATATTAACGCTCAAAACATAGTTTGAAGAAATGATTGCCAATGTTTATTCAAACAGAATAAAAATGATTGGTTATGTAAATGTTAAAATAAATTCTGATTAAAAAAGACTTCATGCAGGAAATAAATTCAGAGCGACAAAAGAAAGAACCCCTCATTTTATAAAATGTGAAAATAAATTATGGTTAAAAAAAATTGTTGAAGTAAATTCAGAGTAAAGTTTTTTTTGTGTCAATTTTAAACTACATTCTGAATTCTTAAAAAAAAAAATTGGGCTTTCTGTGAACTTTTCAAAGCACAAGTCGGTCTTTCTTTTCAAATGTATTTCTCAAGACTCCCCCTCCGATGCCTTTCTGTGTCTCTTCCAGTCTCTGTTGCAACCTGCTGAGGACATTCTTCTCGCTTTTCATTGCGCTGACAGTGCAACAAGCGAGACTGGCAACATCACAGAAACGTTGAATATCCCAAACGTTTTGTGAGTACGCACTGTATATCTTCGAGTCGTCTTTTTCTCTTGATTTTGTCTGTATTACGTCACGAGGCATTGCAAACCCTTTTCGTTAAAAACGATCCCCATCGGGCGATGCGCAGGATTGAGCTGTTTTATGGCTGGGCTTTGTGCTCGGAGTGCGTTGAAGAGCTTTAAATACAGTCCTATGACACTTTTGCCGCTGCGCCGTCCTTTCTTTGTGCGAAACGCACGAGTACACGAAAACACGTGATTGATTTGTGCACGTGCCCTGTGTTGACCTCTTGCCCCGGGGCAATAAGGACCCTGGATAACAAATCACTTGATTAGCAACACCCAAAGCAAACTTAAAATAAAAAATATATAAAAAAAAAAAAAATTGGACAAAAGCACAAGTAAAATATCCTAACCAAAAGTAATTTTGGTAGAAGCTAAAGTGGCATTTATAAATCTTAATCTGACAAAATACATTTTCTGTTTTTGAAATATTAGATAAAAAGTTTGAATTTGATTGTGGCTTATACAATAAAAGAGTCGTTCTCAAACTTTTTACTCCAATTACTACCTCAAAAAATATTGGATTCTCCAAATGCTATCATAATAAATATAACCAAACGTAATAGACATACCAAAAAGGGAAAATGTTATTCCTTAAAAGTACATTTAATATGACCACAATTTGAGAATCACTGAAGTAAAGGAAAATATCCAGAATCGGGCAAATGCATTGCAAAAAAATAAAATAATAATCGCAACCAAAATAAAACCTGCCATGCTTGAAGGGAGATTCCCGGCGTCCTGACATGTCGACGGGGCCCTACAAGGGGGGCTCCCAGAACGGTGTCATTGCAGCGTCGTCGTGTTGTCATTGAGAAGGGCCGCCAGGCTTTAACAGCACAGTGCGCAAACACACGCACACGCACACACCGATCCCCCCCCCCCCCAGCTCTCCATCTGCCATTCGTCCCCGTCTGTCTGTCGCTAACCCACTTTGAGCGTAGCAACCGGTTGCCCCCAGAGACACGCATGAACCGTATTAGCAAGCGACTCGCTTCCATTTCCAGAAGCAGACGATGAGGCGAATGAGTGGACCTTAGCACTTATCCGGGATCATCATGTTGATTATTATAGAACGCAGCGTTTCCTACTGAGCCAACAAGGCACAGCATGTTATTTCGCGTGCTGTATTTTATTCGGCGCGTTACCAGTAATTGTGCTTTTTTGGGGTACCTGGTTCTTCAGTGGCGATCTGATTTTCCCCAACTTAATGACTGTGCCAAGTACATCAGTCATTATCTTATTATTATTTTTTTTTTATTATTTTTTTTCTAAGAGCTCAGTATTGTTCATTCGGAAATGTCATCATCATTGCTCTTTTATTTATTTATTTATTTATTTTTGTGTGTGTGTGTGTGTGTGTGTGTGGGTGCGTGCGCGCGTGCGTGTATTTGTTAGCTCACCAGAAAACCTATTAGAAAAAATCTCATACCGTTCACCTAAACCGAACACCAGGAGACCCGAGGAAGGACCAAAGAAAACCAAGGAAGGTGAAATCCAGCACCGACCATTATCTTATGATTCAAAACAGTAACACACACGTAAATAAAAGAGCTGCTACTCACCAGAAATGTTGATTATTAACCAAATTCATGTGTCCAGAGGCTAACGACGTGTTTTGCTCTTCAAATTTGAACCAATCGGTGGGCGCGGAGGAACGCTGACGTCATTGATCTGCCCGCAAATTTGAAATGTGATTGGTTTAGATTGGTTCGGAAAGTTCTAACTAGAAAGTGCTCAATGTTAACTATCACACATTTGTCGTGTATATATATAGTGCAGTTTTGCCTCACGAGAAAGGTGTAATTGCGCTGCGGGTGTTCCAAAATGGCGAGGCACGAGCGCATGGAAGTAAACGGGATTGCAGCGCTACGAAATAAATGAGCCGTGATCAGCCAATTGAGTCCATCTAGGAAAAGTAAGGCACGCTATTGGAAATGCAAAAGTATGACAACAGAAGCACTCGAGGCGTTGTGAAACTCTTTATTGCCTCTGAAACAATGCTAAGGTCAAAGGTGAAAAAGTAAGGCACTGCCCACACACGATCAAAAATATATTATACCCTCTCGCAAATAAATATGCTCACTATTAACTCCTACGGGCCAGCCTTAGTGGTCAATAAAATGTACTGTATATTCAAAAAGAAAAGACAAAATTAAAATGTCACATTGTCATAAAATGCAATCTTACATAACATTACCAAAATATACTTTGTTCAAATATTCTGCATGCATTGTTCATCAACACAATTGTGCCGCTTGAAAACGAGAGGTATCAAATATGTGGATTGGAAAATCTCCATAAAGTACGAGCGTCGTGAGTGTATCCTGAAAATGCCACTCGGGTAGAGCGGCGGTCCTCAAACTGGGGTCCGAGGAGTCATAACGGGCACCTGCTTGGTGGGCCCAAAAAAAAGTAGAGTATATTATGTATCATTGAAAATAGTGCATAGCTACATATGCGCCAATAAAACAAACATATCACAACGCCCGCTCTCTTCATTTTGGGCCAATTAAAATGGCCGTGACTTATTGCATCAATCTGACGCCGACGCCAAATCAACTTAACAAAATTTGATTAAGTCCTAAAAATACAACAACATTTTTTTGAAAATGGAGCCGTTTTTAAAGAGTATAGGCATCTTTAGTACAAGTTGTAATATTACAACGATTCAATGAAAGTATTTTGGGGGGGACTTACTTGGTCAAATCGGACTTTTTTCCCACTGTTCAACTTTTAATCATCATAATATTGCAACTTTATCTTGGAAAAAAAAATGTCATTTAGTTTTATAAGATTGCACATTTTTATTCCAACAAACTTGTTATTCTCATTGTTCTTATAAAATGTTCCTTTCATTCCATTACAGCTTTTTTCTTTCGTGCAAAAAGTACAAAAATGTTGTATTTTGTGTGAGATACAATCCTTTTTTTATGGATTGATGTGTCTTTTTGGGATAAAAGTTCTAATATTACAGTACTATTTTATTTTTGGAACTCACTTGTTAAAATATGACTTTCCCCCCCTGAAAAATTCAACTTTATTCTTGCAAGATCGCAACTTTTTTGTCCTTGTTCCCTATTTTTCTGTTTAAAAAAAAAAAGTAATTTTTTGTTTTTTTGTTTTTACATATGCGGCTTCTAATTTAGGCATTTCCGGGTACGCAGTAGATCTGTTTAATTAGTGCGACAACCAACGAGGGATTACTTGGAAAAACTTTACCCAAACGTTTGAGAACCACTGGAGTAGAGAATGCCTTTTCCCCCCCCAAAATAATAATAATAATAATTCGTTTGAAATGGTCGGTTCCAAATAATCACGTCGCCAGTCACAGCGTGAGGATGGTGGGCGAGTGCAAAGAGTGATCCGATTGGTCGCCGCTGCTGCTGCTGCGCCGGTGGGCCGCGCTGCAAGGCTGCGGAGCCTGATGGTGCGCGTCCGCCGGCGCCGACGGGTACGTGAAAATCATGCTGGCCGTGAAGGGGGTGAGGGAGGGGGTGGAGGTCAGGACGGGGGTGTGCAGAGACTCGGACTCTTGGCCGACGGCCAGGGTTAGCGATGACGAAGATGAGGATGAGGAGGATGTCTTGGTGGGGATGGTGATCCTGGGTTTGGGCTTTTCCGCCTTGACCGACCGGCGGTCTCGCGACGGTCCGGGCGCGCTGCAGTCTTCGGGCTCCATCTTGATGCCGGCCAAGGGCGAGAGCGCGGCGCCGGCCTCCGAGTCGGAGTCCGAGTCCTGGATTTTGCAGATGGGACGGTGAGCCTCCAGGACCAGCTCCAGCTTCTCTTTCTTCCTCTGCAGCTCGGCTATCTCCTTCTGTAAACGCGACTTTTCATCCTCCAGATGGTCCGTCTCCTGAAGCGCACAAAAACGACAAATGTGAAACGGAAAGCCTGACGGAGAACTTCCAATTCAGCGATTTCGCCGGTCTTTGAGTTCTGCTCCATTTGTACACTCACGATTTGTAGCGTGTCGGTCAGCTCCCGGCGGCGATTGCGACATTTGGCCGCCGCCAGTTTGTTGCGCTCTCGCCTTACTCGCCGTCTCTCCAGCTCCTCGTGAGACAGCTGAAGACAACAACAAGGAACAATTAGGGACAAATAGTACTGAATTAATGATTCCATTTGAAGCGATCTTCAACTAAAGGAACAAAGTCGTAGTGAGGTGCGGAGGTGCTTCTCTCTCTTTTTTTTTTTTTTTTTTTAGCCCAGCCTTAGCCTTGTTAAATCATGAGTGCTTTGCCGCCATCTTCTGGCATCTGTAGGTAATCACAAGCCCGTTTACTCATAAATGTTCATTATTTGTGACAGGGCTCAGTAGCTACAAAGTATTTCCAAATGTAATGCGAATTAAAGCTTCACGCAGCTGTCAATGGACCCTCGCGTCCACTATTTCGTGGCCAGTCCACTTGGGCTGGGTTTAAAAAATCGAATCATCGATATCGAATCTCTTTTTCCCATCAATTTAAAAGAAAATACGTTTTTTGTTGTATTTGACTGTTTTCTTGACATTACTGTTCGCATCAATTTAAAAGTACTTTCTTCCATTTGTGAAAGACTTGACTTGTTGTACTTTAAGGCAATTGATTTTTTTTAATTTATATTTACAATTCAATCAATCAATTCCATCTCATCCTTGTTGACGCCAATGTTTGTGTAACACTTAAGTGATTTTAACACTAAATCCAAACCAGTTAGTTCCAATCCTCCGCAAAATTTAATTTGAAACGTAATACGTGTGGAGTTTTTAATCATGCCCTTGATATATAAGAAGACTTGATGTTCCATAATTAATCAATATCGCATTGAAGTGAAGGGAATCGAATTGGGAAAAAAACAAAATGGAATCTATCTATCTATCTCGTGGTGTGAGTCACCTTTCAAATGTTCTTGGTGTGACTAAAGATCATTTAAAATGTGAAAGGCACAAGCAGGCATTATCAAAAATAAAATAGTCCAATCATGATGATGACACAGAAGAAAATTGCCCGCCTAATTCATGAGTCAGGGCAGAAAAGCTTAGCAATGTGGCCGCTTTTTGTGTCTGTGCTGCACAACGACTCGGCCTCCATCCAGCACCGGCGCTGGTTGGCGGCATCATGAAGACGCTCGGCAGTTTCCCGCCCATTCAAAAGACTGATGAGTCACCCTCAGAGGCCCAACGGTGACTCAGGTGTGAGTCACGCTACGTGACTTGCCAGCCCTGTGAGTCACCTACGAGTCCACTTCCTGTGCGATTTGCACTTTGAGAAAATAAAGGTGGCACCGTGGGGTTAGGGGGGGGGGGGGGGGCAATGTACTTGCACTTACACTGAAGTAAAAGTACAATTACTTGAGTAAAAAACTGGTCAAATTAGACGTGATGATTCATCTCATGGGGGTAGTGATAAATGCAAAAAATGTAAATTAGTGAGGTACCAAAATCTAAATATTGTTTAATTACTGTGAAAAGTATATATACTCTGGACCTTAATAGAAGTACAGATACTTGGGTAGGAAAAAAAAAAAAGACTCAAGTATAAGTACTGGTTTAACTCGAAAATTTGAATCTGAAATGGACTGAAGTAAAAATGAATTTCTACTGTGAAAAAGTACTCACGCTTTGGAGTATACCGATACTTGTGCGTAAAAAAGAGGAGTTACTGTACCAATTCAACTCGGCTACTTACAGTACGTAAAAGTATTAAAAAACTACAGACTCTGAAATGTAATCAAATACAGGAGTAAAAATGTGAGAGTGGGCTAATTCCAAAGTTTTATGGCTGAAATAAAAAGTGCTGAATGCCATAAAGTACTGCCCCCTATAGGTCAAAATAGAGACTACGCCTTGATTCCGACCAAAGTTCATGTGAAAGATATTCTTTTTCTTTATTCTTTCCTGCACTTCTGTTAAAAAGAAGAGAAATTGATTTAGCCCACTCCACTTCTCAGCGGCTCAATTTACAGTAAAAATTCATTTTGACTTGACCCGGATGGCTGAGAATCAACATAGACATGCGCTCGCTCTCTTGCCATGTTTTTCATTTGACGTCAAGGTCGTCATTTGCTGAGGCTGAAAAAAGCAAAGCAAAAAATCTGTTTTCAAAGTAAAAAAAAAAAAAAAGTCATCAGAAAAATCAATCTTAAGTAAAACTATTTGTACTTTGTTACTTCCTATTTTACAGGGGTTCTTTTTATTTTTTTATCAAGGGTTCCTAAGGTTCAACTGTTGAATCATGATAATGCTGCCTTTTTTTCCTTTTTTTTTTATGTGCAACGCTGCCCTGCTCTCAATGTTTGTTTGTCCCAAGGGATTATTTGACTTGTTCAATATTGTCTCAAAGTCAACCAGTGAGAAATTAAATAAACAGTGTGCGCTTGCCCATCAAAAAAATCAAATTCATCAGGCTGTGTCTCCACAAATTTGTTGTGCAAGTCCAATTGGGACAGCGCAGATGTGCGAGTGAGTGTCACAGGATATTACGCACGACTCCTGACATACGTACATTGATCCGGCATTGACTCATTTTCCGACGCACGTTGCATCAGAAAGAAACCCGAAATATGTTCGCCTTACGTGCTCGTCGTTCCTGCGCCGCGTGGGACCCGCGGCCGGGCTGGCGCTCGCCCTGATGACGAGCGGCCGGAAGAAGTTCGAATGGGACGGCGGCGGCGGCGGCGGCGGACCCTGCGGCCGTGTCCGGGACAGGGACGACGGGTAAGGCGGCACGGGGGAGCGGGAAGGACCCGGCGGATGCATGAGGGAGGGCTGGACCAGCCACTGGAGGTCCTGGCAGGTCGTGATGGCGTTGAGGCTGGGCACAAATTGGCTGGAGCCGGCCATGGTCAACTTCTGTCAAAACAGCACAAGAGTCAGGCATCCTTTATTCTGATCACTACCACATTTATGAACAATTAGCCGGGATATAGTGATATACACTAGTATGTACAATAAAGCAGCACATAATCATGGTTCAAAATTTGCATATTTTGTGGGGGGGGGGGGGCGTGGGGGCAATCCTCCGTTATTGGTGCCTTTTTCTCGGTTACTTGCTGTAAAACTCACCGATTCCAATATAATATAACTGTGATGGCGCCATCTGGTGGCATCTTGGTGCCAAAGAACTATGTTGAAGTGAGGGGAGGAGCTCCATTTAGTCCGGTCAGGGGTTGAATAACAAGCCAAAATTCGAGGTACAAGCAAGGTTCGGTTACGTCGCCGCTCCAGTTGAGGTCAACAAGAATGGAGCAATTAAGTAATAATAATAATAACATTATATATTATTATTTATATAGCGCTTTTCTATCTAATCGGCCCCTCCCACCACCACCACCAATCATTCGCACCTTCCATACACCAGTGTGATTAGCGCGGGAGGCAATGTGTGGGAAGTGCCTTGCCCAAGGACACAACGACACACGACTTGGGGAGAGCGGGGATCCAACAGCAGACCTTCTGGTTATTGAACGAGCCACGGCCGCACAAGTACAGCCCTGGAATGCCCTCGCATGTGGGAAAGGAGAGCTACAGCGTTCAGGTTTTAAGGATGTCTTAATATGACAAAACTGTGTGATACCTTTCCATCAAATCACCATCAATTCCCAGTTACTTGTTGTGGTTTGTCAATTTTGTTGTCTTGTCTTGTTCTGTTCTTTTGTCCTTCTCATGGCAATTATAAGGACTCATCAATTATTCGCGGTTGGTCTCACCCTATATCGCGTGAGTATCGGCGATCCTCCAAAAATGGTAGATAAATGTTCAACTTCATAAAACACTAACAACACAATCAGTTTGTGTTATAGTTTTAAGATCGTCTCAGTATTTCTTTTCCATTCATTCAACTCTCAATATGGATATTTTATTTCATTTGTTTAAACGTATTACTGAGAAGAGGAAGGTATGCTAAGAGCCTATTGTGTATATCACAATATAAAAGCATGTTTACAATCAATAATGGTCATTTAACAGCTAGAGTATTTTGAATTTCGGCCTACCTGCTCTTGTGTCGTGGAAGTGGTGGTGCTTTCCAGGGAAGCAGCGTTTGACCCTGAAGCGCCGCCCGCGTACGCCGGGTTGCCTCTTCCGTGACCTCGGTACATCCTTTCTGTTGAAATAATTATAAAAAAAAATAATAAAAATCAAATAACTGCTCCCTGGCTGCCTGAAGCTGAAATAATGTAGTCCGCACGAGTGCTGAAAAAAAAGAAACTTTTACATTCAAAGTGAACCCACTTTATGGAGGCAAGCCGGTCGAGTCCAAGCAGTGACGAATCTGAGGGGTGTAAAAGAAAGAATAAACGTCTTGTTTTTATTCCAGTGGTTCTTAAACTTCTAGAAACAACGCTCAGTCTATCATATGATGGTGAGTCACTCTCCTAGAAATCATAGTGAGGCGACGATTGTGCAGTTGTAAACTCTTAAAGCGGGATGACAGTTTCGCCACGCCCCTCCCCACTTACGGGAAATAATGTTGCCTGGAATCTCTCGCGGAATTCACACACGTGACGTTACGTCATTTGCCTAATATGGTGAGAGGTTCCTACAGCCGGGATACTTGAAGTTCATGGCCACAACCGCCACCGGTAATTCATTTGGGAAAAACACATTTTGGTATCGACTTATTCAGACTTCTGTCTGAAATTAGTCTACTAAGAGTATGAAAAAAAAACTTACTCACTGTCTGTGAGTTAGTTTTATTTTCGAGTGAGTCACTGGAAGTTTGTGTTCAATATACACCTAACTGTAACATATGGAGGACCAACGATGACTAAATAAAAAAAGAATAAATAAAAGTGAAAATAAAAACGTATGTAAAAAAAAATTTTTTTTTTAAATGAAATAACAAAAAAGTAATATAAATGAGGGGGGGGGGCAACCTTTATATACATATATAACCTGTAGGATTAAACATCAGGGTGTGATTATGTTTTACATTGCGTAAATAGGCATTTTCTGGGATCATTTGTGTGCTGATTCCATTTAGCTTAAAGGCATTCAGCAAAGACATATTTCATAAGGTAACATACTATTGCAACACAGGTGCCCTAAAGATGTTATTACATATTCAACACACTACAGGACTGTGGGTGTAATTGAGTGGTTATAATGTCTACAGATGCATCATTGATAAGGTTTCCTTTTATATTATGCTGCAACAATGAGTGGTGATAATGTGAAGGTTGCACACCGGGCCAATTATGAAACTCGCAATTGAGGGTGTGGAGACTTTTGGAGTCACTCTCTCTTGCCAAACCACATCAATGTGCACACATGCCTGTGGACATGAGTCAGCTTGTTGCCACAAAAGCTGCCGTATTACATCGCCATCTTTATTCACTGACGTTTTTTTTTTTTTTGTGCTGATGAACACCTGCGGCAAAAAAAAAAGAAAAAAGGTAAAAGCTATACGGTGTGAATTCAGTAAGCTTACTTACTGTCACAACAGCTGCTGAGTTTGTGGTTCCCCCGAGGACACGCAGAGTTCCCGGCATGGGCTGACTTCTCCTGGCTGCTGACTGTTGCAGCAGCATCTCGTGTTACTGCTGATCAGTGATAGTGGCCGCTTACAACCTTACTTACTAATATTCGTTCCATTGTACTAATTCATTCCCAACAGTCTGTTCTCTTCAGTTGGTAGCATTTCCCTTGGCCGCGCTGCTTCCGGGACATGCTGTGGATGGCCTTCTTTTCTTTTTTTTTTTGGGGCCAATCAAATTTCAGCCTGTATGTGTTGCCATGTCAATCTAATCTGCCCAGGGCCTTCACAGTCACATACAACCATATTAGCAGTGAGACTGTTTCTTTAACCAATCAGCATTTAAATGTGTTCCCACAGGGCTATCCAATACAATCCGTTTTATTTCTTTAGCACATTTTATAAACAAGCGTTTCCAAAGTGCTGCACATTGAGATCTACACACTATCATACACATAAAATCTAGTAAAAACAACTATAAAAAAAAGTCAATAAAATAGTAAAATAAAAAAATAAATACATAAAAAAAATGAAAAAATACAAATAAATAATAATACAAAAAATACAAAAAGACACAATTCACGCTCATGCGATGACGTCACGATTTTTGCTGTCTGTTTGGTTCGTCAGAGAGAAACTCGTTAGAGCTAAGTTTGACTCGGAAAACACATCTGTAGTGATCTGCTAACAATAATATAGCGGCGCCTTGAGAGACGAGTTTGAATGGCTCCATTCTCATCGTAATTCAAAGCACTTGTATCTCAAATCATATTTTCCCATTTAAACAAATGAAAATGTCATTAATTGGTTCCAGGCCCTCCGACCCAAAAATACACAAAATATTTTTCAAAATATTTTTAATAATAAAATAATTTGTGCGTTATTTCATGTTGCAATTCCTTTTAATGTGCTACTCCTTTCGGTGTCCCCGCCTTGGCCACCAGGAGGCAATATAATACAGTCATGCACAGAGCCGTTGATAGAGAGAGTTTGGCCAACTTGGGGTAACAAGATGGCATCCATATGTCATGTGACCAGCAGTTGCCCAATTACAGAGTACTTTGTAACTCAAGTCAACTGCTGGTTACATGACATATGGACGCCATCTTGTTACCCTGCCAAACTCTCTCTATCAACGGTTCTGGTCATGCAGATGCAAAGGAAAAATAATTGTACTTCTTAGTTTAGTTTGAGAGTAAACTTCACCTGGGAGTGACATAAAAAAAAAGGCTTGAAGTATACTTCCTAATTTGTGATGTGATAGTGAAGAGTTGGATTAGGTCGGGAAAGTCCCTACCAACGCTCGTAAATAACATTACAACTGATACTCCTCCTGGGAATAGTCAGTGCCAAAGTGAAACTGCAAACAGCACGTGAACTTTCGACGGCTTGCTCATTGATCCGTTTTACTGTCAAGTGTCCCGTTTCAGAATGCCAATCTGTAATAATGATGAGGGGACGTTGTCAGACGGAAGTGTGTCTTTTCCGAGGGTATGCCATCATGGCAGTGTTTGTGTGTGTGTGTGTGTGCTTAAGGTGAGTGTCACATGACTCAAGCTGCTGGAATGTCATGATGACATGCGCCGCGTCTCGACGTTTACATGGCGGGACATGTCGGCCTTTCACCTAATTACGTTCAACCCATGCTTGCTTGAAGTCATGAGAAAATGTGCCAGTCACATGTTGGTGTTTATGCAAAGTATTGATTCCGTATACTATCAGTGCGCTCGGTGGTCCCTAGTGCGCTTTTTGTCTCCAATTCAGCGCACTAGTAGAACAACTGATTTTTCCACGACTAATGCTAATTTTGGCTACTACAGGATTGAACCCGAATAGTAAACGACTGTAACGCAATAGTAACGCTACTAAGCCCAAATTGGTCGGCAGGTGTTACACGCTACTAGTAGCATCTTTATCAAGGATATTGTATGCGCTAACGGCTTTATGGCAAGAAGTCTGAGCATTTATTCTATATCCAGCAGATGAGGTCCGAGTGCTCGTATGCTCATCATCACCCTCACCAATAAGACTGTTTTGTGCATTAGTAGAATTACTCCAAAAAAAAAAATCCCACAGACGACTTTGCTGCACTACTAGAAGGTCCAACTAGTAGGCATGTGTCACACACTAGTAACTTCCGTATCATGAATGAATATTTCAGCGTCGGCTCCTCGGCTCACGTTCCCTCCAAAAGTGAAGGAAGTTCGGGATTCCATTGCAATGTACTCACCCTGAAATCACCATATTTATTCACTTACTCACACACGAGCACCCACCCACACACATCCCATACAACACACCCACTCAGCCACCCACACACACACCCACACACACACACACACAAACACACAAAGTTCACTTGAGGTAAAATAAACCACCTAGCATCAAACCTATTTGTGTAACATGGATATCTTATAAAGAAGTTTGGAAAACTGCCCCAGGACAGCTCTGAATGTCCCAGCAAGACGTTGGGTGTGTTATCCATGATAACATAAAATTAAAACAAAGTGTGTGTGGGGGGGGGGGGGGGGTGCATGTGTGTGACATATCACTACAAGGTTCACATAAATGACTAAATGACATAATTTGTGATGTTGTGGTTTACAATCAATGATTTGAACACATCAGTCACACTATCCGTCATGAGTATAATGTGTGTATCATTCTTTTCCTTGTCACAATCAAAAGTAAAAGTTCAATACATTGCATATGTACCCGACACAACATAAAGTGCACCCACACCGTCCAATTAGAATGCAGAATAGAATAAAGGAACGATCAGTCCATTTTTCCGTACCAATACATGACAGTGTAATAATAATTATAATTGTTGTAATTGTAATTTCATTCAATGACCATGATAATAATAATAATTCGTATTAAATGACTATTTGTGCAATCATGATAACTATGGAGATTGGATCTCATTACAACGAATGGGCTTTTTTTTTGTAAATAATATCCTAAATAAAAAAAATTATAACTTTCGAATAATTTTGTGCGGTTATTGAACACGAAAGAACTACTTCGACGTATGTAGTACGTCCTCAGCGCAACGCAGACAACGTGGCGTCAAGGTCAACCAATCCCAGCGAGTGGGCGGGGCCAACCAAATAGCATCATGGCTAGCTACCGAACGTTAGCATGCAAGGTCAGTTTTTCTCCTTCCTTAGTTAGTTAGTTAGTTTTTGTGTTACTATCAAGGCATTTCCGACCCGACTTGTTTTGTATCGATGTAAGGTGCACCGTGCAACATCAGGTGTGCTTCGATAGCATAAGCAGCTAATGAGGAGTTGAAAAAAATATATATACAAAAAAAAACTACAAAGGAATGTGTTCAAATTGAGCACTGTTTTATGCAAGCGAATAAAAAGGTTATTTCAAATATTAGTAACACCCAATCAGAAAAGTGATACATGTGCCAATTTATATATATATATATATATATATATTATTTTATTTTATTTTTTTTAAATAATTTTATTATTATGATTGTTTTTATACAAAAGTTCCACTTGTTTTCCCTATCGTGAAGGAAAAACTTAAAGAGCCCCAAGATGTCTTTCTTCTCATCCTTGTTGAACTGATGCAGTCCCTTGACAAACTGCTTTTCTGCTTCCTGGAGGTCGTCTTCTCCCATTACGATGAATCTACAAAAGGCAAACCCCCCAAAAAAGTTACAGCAATGTCCAGACAGACAGCGAGTAACGGGGCTTGCTCACACAAGGTCGAGATTGATTTCTATTTTGTGTAAATAGCTCAAACTTGACCTGTAGCTCAACAGGAGCCTTTTAATTGAATAATTATGAATGAATCCTCCGCACGTTGATGGTGAATGGCTCCTAAGCAAAACCATAAAAGATGCCGTGAGACCGGTTGGGCAACATTTGGTAGATGTGGAGGCCAAATTTGAAGCCGGTTCGTTCGCACCCACGTCAGCAATGACGGACTCGGCCGCATTTGTTGATTTTGGCAAACGGCGGAGTATATCAGACAATTAAGAGGTTTGCACTTCCTCTGAATGCACCTTTCAGATCAGCAGATGCATGACTGTGTACAAGCTGAAATACATTTGACCAGATAACGTGCTAAAGAAACTCTTCATCTTCATGTTCCCATTAGCTCTTGATATGATATGGAACAAGGGATATGATGTACCAGATTGTAATGTATAGTGTAATATGCTGCCATTTCGTCTCCACAAAACCCAAATCATCGCATTATTCGTGATTAGTTTGTGCGCAGAACTCGTTGAACACCTTGCAAGCTTTATCATTTGAAGATTCTTGATAAGCCATTAATGTCCTGTACATTGTGTTCATCAAACAAAGCGCCAGGGACTTTTCTACATATTGTAATGTTTGGGTTTGCAAACTGGTGGCCACGTTTGCGCAGCAGGTTGCTTCCAATTCATGTTAAACAATAGCACAGACGATCCCAATGAATCTGCAAACAGTCATTCTAAGTAATCAATCCTCAATGTTCCACAGTATGAAAAATGACTTATCGGCTGGTTGAACGAACAGCAGCAAAAACAAATAAATAATTGTAATGAGATGGAATGGAAACCTCCACGTACGCTTAGTATTGCTCATTGGTATTTGTCTTTTCTTGATATTATTTGTTTGAAAATAATAGCAACAAATTGTGAAGAGTCTTTAAATGGCCTACCAATAATTGTGATGTTATAGTTTGAAATTGAGCAGTTAGACAATGATGTATGTCATGAGATGAAGATTCGATTCATACAACGTAATCAGTGGGGGTTCACCTTTGCCTTGTGCTTTCATGTAAGCATGCGCGCTCCCTCTAGTGGCAACATGAAAATAAAGCAAGTGACGACTCGATTCAAATGAATTGCACAAAATTTCAAAGGTTCAAAATGTACTACAACTGAAGTCGATTTGATAATCTAGATTCAACGTTTAAAATAGTTACAGTATGCAGTTTGAGCATTTAATTGAGTGATTCTTTTGCATACATTTCCTTTTCCAAGATTGGCTTTATTTTTATCATTTCTCATTTATCATTTTATCATTTATCATTACCTTTATTGTTGTTGTTGTTCTTGACCATTAAAAAAAAAAAAGTGAAGTGTGCATCTCTGCAGCGCGGTGCATTATGTTATGTGTAGGTCGGCTAGTAGCAAAGGCAACGTAAGATGGCTGCCCTCTGGTTTCAACCGCGAGAGGTGACTGGCAGGCACGCACGCACTTGCGTACGTACACCGGACTACACTGCCACGCAGGCAAAATGACGTCAACCAATCGCAGCGAGTGGGCGGGGGCAGCCAATTAGCCACGTAGCTAGCTACCTAACGATAGCAGGCTCGGTAAGTTCCGCTCCTTCCTTGGTGTGATTTTTGTGTGTGTGTTGATTGTCAGAGCATTTGATGTGCAATTGGTATCGGTCATTTATAATGTTGCTAAAAAAAAATTCGTGTCGTTGTGAGTCGTAACCTCACTCTCAACTTGGCAGCTGTGCTTCGTTAGCAAGCGGCTAACGAGGAGTAGGCATTAAAGTTGAAGTCGAGCTGAAACGTTAGCATTGAACACTGCAGTAATCATTGTACTGATCATATGACATTTATTGTATCCTTACTAGCAGCGTGCTAGCTTTGTGGTGTGTATGTACGTGTTTTTCGCATGCATTTGGCTAATGTGTCACTGTTTTTATTTTGGAAGCTAACGTCAGCGAGAATTTGCAATGGATTTGCCACATCACGGATACCGAGCAAGTAAGTGGGACGTCAATCGCCAATGTTGGCGCAACGCAGTCATTGTTTTGGGAAATGACTGTCATCTTCTCAGTTATTACTTCTAAAAGAGGTAGTTAAATGCGAGACTGGTGACACAAGCAAGTATTGGTCACATCAGCTACATTATGTACACTTGGAGACTATAACAGAGTTCCACAACCTTTTATAGAGCCAAAGCAAAATGCACTGACTGCTGAGAAAAGGTTCGGGATATTTGGCTGTCGGCTGACATTTAATTATGAATCGCAATTTAAGTAAGCAAGGAGAAGCTGAACTGCAAAATCCACAACAGGTGTTTGATCCATGTGTGGAGAAATTAAATATCCCGGTTTCATTATAGATAATTTTTTTTCTTAAACAGTCATCTTCATCATGCTGTTCACATTTTCATAACACCAATTGCACATCGGCAATGACATGGCACAGACGTCATGTTGTGGATTTTGCTGTTGGAGCTGTTTTTGGCCACAACTAATGCAAACTAACCATTCAACCCGACTCAAGCTACTGCTGTCACCCACTAGGCCACACCCCTTAAAGGCAAACATCTCACTCGTGTTTTGATGGCGCCGAAATTCTACCAACGATACTATAGTAAAACATAAACAGTATATGCAGTGGGATCATAAATGGCAAATCATGCGATTTCAAATCTTTTTTTTTAATGACAAATAATATTACGCACTGAAGTATTATAACGACATATTATATGCATAGCATTCCTCCTTGATAAAATCATGAAGAAAAGGACAACGATTCAGCCATTAAGCAAAAATAAAATGTTTCTCAGCTGCTGAAATGTGTTTAAACTGTAAAAATTGCTTCAGAAAGTTGTCATACAATGTCGATGTGTGAAAAGCAGCACAAATTTAGCTTCTTTTTTTTTGTGCCAATGATTGTTTGATAGCTGTCTAACTGCTACTCTGGAAGAAAAAAGATGCGATATTGTACTGTTTTTGAAAATGAGTTACTACATTACATAATCGTTTATACTTAAAAAAATCAGTTCATTTCATATTATTATTATTAATTTTTTTTTTACAGCGTGGTGCTATTTTTCTATATTAAAAATCCAACAAATGGTGGCTATTTTTAGGGGCCTACAACGGTTGAACGTCATTTCAAACGTTGATTACAGGCTTGGTCACGGAACAAGTTCAAGGCGTCTCTGTAATTGCTCCCGCAGGCAAACAGAAGGGTCGCGGCGCTCCGACGGGCGGGGAGTCCGTGCTGTTCGACGACACCAGCGCCTCAGGGGCCAACGCTCAGGGTTATTACACTCCGGGCTACAACATGGCGGGGGGGCCCTCCAGCGACATGCAAGCGGGGGTCGGCAACTTGTTCGCTGATCCCATGGCCAACGCCGCGGTCATGTACGGATCGTCCTTAGCTAACCAAGGCAAGGACATGGTCAACAAAGAGGTGGGATTATCCTTCCAAATGTGTCCGTTCGAACCGCAAAAGGGGGGCTCCGTTCAAACAAAAAATGAGCGCCCAGCACTCGCTCACGTTCGTTGACCTTGGCGGTCGGCGGAGTGCATCCGACCGTGACAAGCTTTTTGCGCTTCTTGTGTGCCTTTCAGATCAGCAGATTCATGTCTGTGAACAAGTTGAAGTACTTCTTTGCCGTGGACACCAGATACGTGCTGAAGAAACTCATGATCCTCATGTTCCCTTACACGCATCAGGTAATCGGACAGCGTGTTTGCCACTTGCGACAAGCCCGTTCCGCCATCGCATTTTATTATGTCTTTATCGAGCTCCAAAGAGAAATTTCAACCGGGAAATCGGTGCCATTGGAACTTCCTAATAGAGCGGCGATTCAAAAAATACAATTAAAAAAAAAAAGCGAGCATTGCTCAGTAAAATTGGTGTCAGCGATTCCCACACACTCTGCAGTGGGAAAATGATCCAATTTCACTTAACTGAGACGGAAAGAAAGATTTTGACGAGTCAACGTTTTGCCGCGCCGTTTGTGTTGAATTTTGCTGCTTCAAAGGTTGTAGCGTGGCAACAAACTGTAGATGCTATTCAGAGGTAGCATCAAGCTAACGAGCCATTCTTGAAATGCGCGCGACTGTTTCAACCGACAAGAGGCAAGAAACGGCTTACTTTATTTTACCGTATGTTGTTTTTACCATTGCATTTTGTACGTTTTAACTGTTGTTGTAAGGCCACATTGAGTGTCCAGAAAGGCGCCTATAAATCAAATGTATTATTATTATTATTATTAGTAAAGGCGCTATCCAATGAGGTATGCTGACATGTCGGTGACTCTTGCTAGGATTGGGAAGTTCGCTACCATCGAGACATTCCGCTCACGCCAAGACAAGACGTCAACGCGCCGGATCTTTACATCCCAAGTGAGTCGGCTTCAATGAAACTGCGAAGCGTCAATCAGGACATGCCTATAGCTGAAAATGTCATTTTCGCTGTCAAATGTGCACGTGATGGATATGTTATGACATTTTCGATTGGCCGATGCGTCCGCGATATCGTGCGCAGTCCAGCTGCAAAACTCCCGACTACACTTTAAGTCGTGTTGCGCTGCGTCGCTCGGTGCGCATCGGGTCTAAATTAGCATTCATGAATTGTGACGCCCTCATTTGCTCCATCACTCTGCAAAATGAGTTTGGTTACTTAGTGGTGCCATCGGAGAGTTCTCAACTTTTAACAAGTGATAGACTGATATGGTTTTATCAAGGCAGATACCGATTATAAGTAGTCAAGAAGTCCGCTAACCGATATTCATTTCCAATAAAAGAGAAAATCTTGGCATCAAAAATGTTAAAAAATACTTTTCCTTTTCATTTTACACGTATAAAGAATTGACAGCTTTGTTTAAAAATTCTAACAACAATTGCAGGGAGCTGTCAGCGTCATCAGCATGTGTTAAGCTAAATTAAAAACTAAGCAAGTAAATCGTTCCCTAAAGTTTTCAACAGTAAATAAAGTTAATTAATTTGAATTTTTTGTTTTAGTTTTCCAAATAAAAAGTGTAGGGAGTTCCCGTTGTCAGCATAATTATTTTTTTTTTTTTAATTAAGTGGAAATTTAAATAAATCCATAAATGAAAAGTTCCCTGTAGCTCACTGAGCGACAAATACATGTGAATGGAAGCCAATTTAGGGTTTTCGTCAGGGTTTGTAAAAGGTTTCAAAAGATTTCTGCAGACAGTAAAAAAATGTTGGAAATGGTCTTCGCGGCAAGTAGAAACTGTCTGTGAACATCTTACAACCTTTCAGATTTGTAAAAAAGTCAAAATGCCAAATATCGGGCGCTGATAATCGGCCTGGCCGATAATCGGTCTCGCCCTACTTTTAACCAGCCAGAAGAACGCGTGCGCGGCGTCACGGTAAAATGTTTTGCGCTGATCCGCCCAACTTGGAACGTTCTCATGACAAGTGCCCATTTTGTGGTCCTAGCAATGGCTTTCATTACTTACATCTTACTGGCTGGAATGGCTCTTGGCATTCAGAAAAGGTAACGAGCTCTTTCTTTCTTTTGTTGTCGTTTGCCGTCTTGCGGCGTGTTGACTTGACATGTTGACTGACTTGTGTCTCAAGGTTCAGTCCGGAGGTGCTGGGACTCTGCGCCAGCACGGCGCTGGTGTGGGTGGTCATCGAGGTGCTGGTCATGCTGCTCAGTTTGTACTTGCTGACGGTACACAGCGACCTGTCCACTTTCGACCTCATCGCCTACAGTGGATACAAATATGTCGGGTAAATAGGAGGAGGGCGCGTGTTTCCGCTGCAATCCGCGCGTGTCTTCGGGGCTTCGTCGGTTTGCGTCTAGAGTTCCCGTTCTACAATTGTACAGAATACTGAAAAACGTTTTAACATTTCATACAATTAGCGTTGCTTCTGCGCAATCCCGTTAATCACTGACCACTTGTAAAGGCAAAAGTAAATGAGATGTTTAGATAACATTACTAGGCTGTAAATATGAAACAATCCAATAAATCATAATAATAATAACAAATAAAAAAAAGTGAGTACGATGGTTAGTGAGCGGGCCTTCGTGTGCGACGTATTCTTACGCCGCTCAGCAAAGTAGTCCCTATTGCCTGCCTTTGGAACCTCAAAGATTGGCATGTCACGATGTCATAAACCGATGTCGATCAATATACGGGCCGCGGGCCAGATTAGGCCCGCGAAGGGGTTTAATCCGGCCCATGAGACGATTTTGTAAAGTAAAAAAAAAAATTTGTAATGTCGACCAATTAGTGATCAAAACATCCAAAAATTTGTCATTTCACAAATAGTCCTGAGATGAGCTGCGCAACTTGAATCGCCCTGGACGTCTTTATTTTACACACAACCTAAAGCTACGGTTTGTGTCGTAACAAACAAAAAAAAATCATAGACCAACATCCATCCATCCATTTTCTGTACCGCTTGTCCTCACAAGGGTCGCGGGGTTGCTGGAGCCTATCCCAGCTGGCTTCGGGCAGTAGTAGACCAACATCAACGCGTTAAATGAAATGAGAAACAAATTCAATTACTGGTAACATATGACAAGGATTTTGTATAACTTCATTGACGGCGCCACACAATGCATTCTGGGAACAATATATTTGCAAAACGGGTCGATTTAACACGTTCGGAACTCACGCAGGCAAAGTGTTGCCGCGTACCATTTGCATTTGTGTGTGTGTGTGGTTTTTTTTAAACAATATGATTACCGTTGAGCTCCATAATTTAAGGCCGGCCCACAAATAGCGAAAATCTGCGTACGATTGACGGCAATCGTCTTTTAAGTTCTACACCATTATTTTCCCCTGAGCTCAAATGGCAAACCTGATCTATCGGCTGCTAAACGCGGCCGTTTCATCTGCAGGATGATCTTCACCGTGCTTTGCGGCTTGCTGTTTGGCAGCGACGGCTACTTTGTGGCGCTTGCCTGGTCCTCTTGTGCCCTTATGTTCTTCATCGTAAGTATTTGAGTCTTGTCGAGTGCAGCGCAAATGCGGTGGGACCTTGACTGGCAAGTTTTGGAAATGTTCATTTCAGTTAGTTTTGATTTTGTTTTCTAAATGTCGTTACTTTTATTAAATGCTTAGTTTTGGTTTTAGTTAGGTTCAGTACTAGTTTTCGTTTATTTATTATTTTTTTTAAAATGCATTACTTGTGCCCCATATTTAATAGACACCCTGGTAAAATGAAAAAAGGAACGCATTTCTTACCTAGCGTTGCATTTCGGCTAAAAAAGCAGGCGAGGCAAGCATGCAAAATTCACCATCTGATTGTGCTTTTCTATTGGCTGCTGCTCGATGACGTCACTTCGGAGTGACACACTTTCTTATCCCGCTTCGCATCGAAACAAATATACTTAAAATCACAGCAAAAATCAATCAACCCCAAATGCTCACGTATTACAATCATTATTTTTCGCTATAATTATAGTTCATTTTAGTAAACGTTAAATATTGTTTTGGGGTTTTTTTTTCGCCTCTAGATGGTGCTCTTGGTTTAAAGATATTTTTTAAAAAAGATTACATTTCCACTACATCTGTAAAATAATGTAAAATATATCACTAGTGCTTTATGAAGCTTCATTTTTCCATCAAATTATGGAGCATTAAAGGTACTGTAATGCCCTCACACGTGGGCAAGGAGAGCCACTGCCGCCAATGCATTTATTCCCGGCCCACCTGTTTTCAGGGTTTGGTCTCGTGATCTTCGTAATGTGACCGTGAGGGCACTTCTGACATTGATTTCTGTTGGCGGGACAAAATGGCTGCGTCCTGACGAATGATGAAAATGAAAATTCACTTGAAGTCGAGGTCCCACTCGAGCCAGCACGTTGCATGCGGACGGTGTCGCCAATCAAGCGGGCTCGTCGTCTTAACGGTGAAATGTGCGCAGGTGCGCTCCCTGAAAATGAAGATCCTGACGTCGCTGGCGTCGGACTCCATGTCCACCAACTCCAGCGCCAAACCGCAAGTGCGCATGTACATCACCATGGCAACCGCCCTCTTTCAGCCCGTCATCATTTACTGGTTAACCTTTCACCTGGTCAGGTGACTGTGAGGCGTTCATCCAAGTGCTTTTGGCGTGCGTGCGTGTGTGCGCGCTCGCCGCCTTCTCCATATGCGCGTGCGTGCGTGGCGAAACGAAACGCTTGTGCAAAGGAAAGTTGAGTTCGCCAAATTGTATGAAATACACGAGTGTGCAGCGATTTTGACAAAAAGTCTGCCATCTTTTTAAAACAAGGGCTGTCAAATTTAGAGTTTGGTTTCATCAGTGGAATTTGATTCTTTTCCTTTTATTACAAGTCAAAAGGCATCATTTCATCCTTGAGATCCACTTTAAGGTCCATAAGGTCACACAATTCGGCGCACTTGGCACTAGAAAAAAATTCTAGTTGGACCGATCATGCTTTAGCATACGACGACTAGATGGCATTTTGGTGATACTAGTCAAGGGTCAAGACGCTGACCGTACTAGTGTGTGACCCATGCCTACCAATTGGGGCTAGTAGTGTTACTAGCGCGGTAGTTTACTAGTAAAGGTTCCATTACTTTATTAGTCGGTCAAAAGTGACACTACTAGTAAGTGTCGTTCTACTAGCGCGCTGAATTGTCTTACCAGAGTGGATTTTAAAAGATGGATTTTCAGGAAATGGAATAAACAATAATGTGGTGCGTTTATTTGACGTCCTTGATGAGGAGGCTACGAGTGTGCGAAACTTACCCACTCGTTGAGCCTTGCCGTGTTAATAGAGCTGCGCACGAGTTAACTAGCAAGGTTTGATTGCAGACCGGTCGTCCAAAAGTGACACTATCGTCCTTTCCGAGACAATTTTGGATTTGTTCTAAATGTTGAATGGACTTTTCCACAAACTCCTCCGTTATGATGACATCACCATCATTTCCAAACCTGGACTTTTATTTATCTGAAATATAACAAAGCATGACACTGTTTGCATTTTTTGTAGGGAAGAAAATAAATATTATTCAGCTTTGTGTATTCAATTGTTTGTTGGGAGGTTCCATGTGAAACGATGCGGTTCGACACTTTTTTATCTCATTGACACAGTTCAGTGATCTCAAGCATATTCAATGTGTTCATCACAATTTATTGCGGGGAACTTCGTAATTGTCTGAAATTTTTATCGATTCCCTGTTTTTGTGTTCAGGCTAAAGAACTGACTGATATAAATAAGAGTATTTCTTTGGCGCCCTCTTGTGGCATATTAGTGTCAAGAAATCTGGTAAATTGAGCTTTAAGTTGTGCTCTGCTGCCATCTTGTGGCGGTGGGGCATCAATTCCTCGCCGATTTTTTTTCTCCCTTACACAATCGTATCCTTAATTCCAGAACTTTTCAAATGTGGTGCGATCTTGGTATGAATTAGTCATTTTTTTTAAAACATTTTTTTATAGAGCTTGTTTAGGGTTACGAGTGAGCATATCTCATCTGAATTTGGGGTCCGCCTTGGATTGTCGCCAGCCAATCGCAGGGCTCGTATAGAGACGAACAAGCACTCACGTGAACGCCGATGGACAGTTTAGAGCAGGTGTGTCAAAAGATGCGCACACCTCAATGTACTGCTTCCCTCACAACTAGCAAAACATTTGATGCAAAGACACACTCACAAAAAAAGTACAACTGAACTCCTCAAATTTCTCTCTTCTCCTAGTTGAAAAAAAAAGGTCATTGTTTCCGAAAAACTGCACGAGGCGTTTGCTCGACTCGTCCCCACAAAGAGTACGTGTGTGTGTGTGTGTGTGTGTGTGTGTGTGTGTGTGTGTGTGTGTGTGTGTGTGTGTGTGTGTGTGTGTGTGTGTGTGTGTGTGTGCGCAGCGTGCACGCGGGCTGGACCTGAAGCTGGAAAGCAAAGACGACCGTTTGGATCAAGTTCCTGCCTTTTGTGACGCTGAGCGGCTTGTAATCGGGAACGCGCACGCTTGCCAGCCGGGCACGCGCCGGCTGCAAAGCGTCCTTTCCGGTCCCCATGGCAACCGAAACCACAAGTTCGACGCACACGGAGCGCCAGAGGGAAAGCGAGACAAGAGGCGTTCGTTCGGGTTACAAGTTTCGGGCCTCCCAAATCATCTTGAACCCCGACAAAGACGAAACTTGACGGGTGAGTCGCAAGTTTATTTTGTTTTGCTTTAATTCACGCACATCAAAGTGAACAATTAGGAGCGAGTGGATCACCGAAAGGGCGACTTCAGAATGTGAACCACACAGAAGAAGAAGAGTGAAACTTTAGATTGCGGCGCCATTTGAACCGCTTTTGTGGCTTGAAGGCGCGAACACACACACACACACACACACTCTTGCGCGATAAACGTCATGTTGAGGGTCGCACCCGTAGCATTTATTTGTGCTGCCTGCACTAAAGTGCCAGGAGCGCACGATGGACTTTGAACGTTCTAGTGGATGCACATCCGACTTTTTGAGGCTGGAGCAAATGGATAACTGACTCGTGTTCTTCAGACAAAGCCACCATTTTTTTTTTTACAGGAGAGAAATAAAAGCCTTGAAGGGTTCTAAATCTCCAGACCTCATCCCAAAAGAAAATGTAACTTTTAGAAAGGCCTAAATCGTTTTTACCACTGAAATTCTATTGAGAGAATATAATAGCCTACGAAGGTCCAATTTAAACCTTTGGCTTTCCTGTATTTGATCAAGATGAGTTTGACCAACTCAATGATGTCATGGTGGGAGTTTGACGCACAACTTCTGTCATCATCTCGGGTTTGACAGGACGGATCACAAGTATTGCGGTTGCCTGAATAGAAATAAACAAAATTGACGAGAAAAAGAAAAGGATTAGTGCCATCTATGGTGGTCGAAGTTCAAACAGTGATTTCAAATTCTTAAAGCTGCAATAAAATCTGACCTAATGAACATGATATTTGGCTGATGTAAATGTTCGCGGTTCATCTGGATTCTTGTTTTTGCACAAAGTAGTTTTCCTCCGATTTTGGCATTTAGGCTGACGATTATGATTTTGATTTTGGGGGGGGGGGTGAAAGTGGTCTAAGACCTTGCAAGCAGCCATCAAATCTATCAATATTTCATAAGAGATTACAATGCAGATGTAAAATTTGCTTTCTGAGACTTTTAATGATCTCGCAACTCACTTTGCGGGATCAGCAAAAGTACCGCGGACATGAATGGAGATGAAGCACGTTACTGGAGTGGTGTTCTAATTTCCTTGTATTTATTTATTTATTTACAATGACAATAAAGGCAGTCTGCTTCTGATTGCCCCCTACAGGTGAAAAACAGGCATCAAACCACGTTTTAGACCAGGATTCACCAAACATGCTAAAAATGGAGTTAGCCCACTTTTGTTCTCAGCGGCTCATTTCTTGATGTTGTCAACCCCCCCCCCCCCCCCCCCCCCGCAGAGTTCGCCGTGAACGATGGAGAACTTATGCCACGCATTAGCCCCGTTGTCGCCGTGTCCCACCGCTTTCGGGGGGCCCTTCTCACCCTCCTGTCACATGACCTCCCTCCCGCTGTCGCCCATCTCCTTCCCTCCGTCGCCGACCACGGCCGAGTCTCTCCCATCTTCCTCCTCCTCGTCCTCTTCCTCTTGCTCCCCCCTTTCCAACTGCACGGCGCCCCAACACCCGGCGGGCCCCCCGGACAGGTGGGACCAGGAAGACCTGACGTGCCTCAGCTGGCTGCACCAACGGGGCGACCTTCTCCCGCTCCAGCCGCTCCCCAAAGCTCCGCCTCCTCAGCCCCGAGGCGAGCGCGGACGGGAACCCGCCTCGGCCAAGCCGCCGTACTCCTTCAGCAGCCTGATTTTCATGGCCATAGAGGAGTCGGCGGACAAGAGGCTGCCGGTGAAGGACATCTACGGCTGGATCGTGGACAAGTTCCCTTACTACAGGACGGCCAGCGCGGGATGGAGGAACTCGGTCAGGCACAATCTGTCCTTGAGCAAAAGCTTCTGCCGCATGGAGAGGGATAAAAGTCAGGTGGGCGTGTTTGCGGTCACCATCAAAATGAGTGGAAGTAATTTTATTGACTTGAAAAAGCGTTAAAATGATCAATAATGGGGTCCGTTTTAGGCCAAATGGTTTAAAAGCTATCGAGAAAAGAGGAGCTAATTTGTTCCGATAAATAATACAGACCGATGTCACGTCATTTATGGAGTACCACAGGGGTCAATTCTTGGACCCAAATCGATGAAAAAAAAACCAAAGTCTTACAATGTAACCTGGCTTGTTTCCAGTCGGCGGGCAAAGGATCTCTGTGGCGCGTGAATCCGGTGCATCGAGCGTCGCTGCTGGAAATTCTTCGCAAGACGCACGCCTACCACAGCAACAGCAGCGGTCTCGTCAGCAAACCGGCCCTGTAAGACCGATCGCACTTAGCATTGCTTATCATCTCTGGGATACATTCAGCCAGTGAGAACAAGAGTGGGCTATCTCCCCTTGTGCCAGTTTCCATCAAAGTTGCCTGAAAGAAAGACAAAATTGGATTAGAAACGTGCAATACTGAGCAAACAGCCACCAAGTGGAAATTAATTAATTAATTAAATATTACAAATTAATTAAATAGGAACTTAGACTAACGTGCAGATGGACTAACACCAAAGCTAAAGTACTAGTAACTTTCTGGGATATTTTTTTTGCGGGATGAGGAGATGCAAGCCTTTATTTAGATCAGTATTTGTCGAAAGTGTGAATCGCGGGCTCCCTCTAGTGGTACATGGGGAAAAGTTCCAAATGCATGTCAGTGTCTTAAACGTTCTTTTTTTTTAATCCAGTAAAATATATGTTATTTTAAACTTAAACATTACATGTATTTTTTTTTTAGCTGTTGATTTTCAGACATTTATTTAGGTAAACATTTTCAAGTATACATGTTATATATATTAAGCTGCAGTTCTCTTTAACTATTCAATATTACATTCAATGACATTGGCTTACGATGATATTAAATATACTTTAAATACTTTTTCTGTGGGGGTACTTGATTTAAAGATTTTGAGATCCACTGAAGGTTTTCTCCACTTTATAGTGAAAAACTGACTTAGCCCAGTCTTGTTCTCAGTGGCTCGAGATTATTATAGTTGCCAGATTTTTTTTTTTTTTAATGATTAAACTTTTTTTTGTTTAACAACACTGTATCTCCACTGTTGGGCATTTGGGCTGATGGTGCTGATGTTTTTATTTTATTTTTTATTTTATTTGAATTCTAGGTTGGAAGGCGTGGACTATGGCGTGTCTGTCGTGTGCGACTCCATGGAAATGTCAGGTTAGTACACGGCTCCTTGCAAAATTCCAGCAACATTTTGGAAATACTTTTATGTTAGCATTATTTGTTACATTTTCAATGGAAAACAGGTAACATTCATTTCATTCCTCCAGCTCAAACATCAATGATACTCTTTAATTAAGCCTATTGATGTGTGCTGAGAAGTTTTTTTTTGACATAGTCAGTGTTGACTGTAACGAGTTTTGCTCTGATTGGCCAATCAGGAGACTGAAAAATGCCATCACGTGAAGACCAATGAATAATATTTGCATATTCGCATTAGTCTGGCATTCATAAATGCACATATTTTCTTTTCTACTTAGTTGCATTAAAAAGAAAATGAAAACACAGAAGCGCATTCGTGTTTTTAATTTTTTCTAAATTATTATTATTATTTTAAGACAATTATAAGGAGAGTCAAGTGTGATCCCTCTTCCCTGCAAATAGTGGGGGTCCGCTGTATACATGAACTAAAGTTGTAAAAATAAAAACAAGTTAACTGAAAAACGAATTTTTAAAAAATTAGGCTGTTAATAAAACTATTCTATGGAAAATTTTCAGATGTTTTCATTTTCGTCATTGTACCTCATAAGCTTTTGGGTTGTTTAAAAAAATATTAATTTAAAATAAAATAAAAATAAAAACTGCTTTTTAAACTAAGCCTTTTCAAAAAATAAAAACAGCAAAAACTGATCAAAAATCTTTTGAAAATCAATAAAAGTTCAAGCGAAATTGAAACTGATCGATAAACGATGACTTTTTAATGAATTATTCTTGGTATGCTGCATGAATGTGAAATGTGATCGTTAAAAGCAAAACAGTCTGATTGATGGTTTAGGTTGACATGGCAACACATAGATGCTTAAATCTGATTGGCTAAGCATCTACATGTGCGTAGCGGAAGCAGTGCAGCCGATAGAAATGCTTGGAAGTGATTAAAATCGACTGTCGGGAATGAAGGAAGAGATTTCATGGAACAATATCACGATGTAGCTTGTAAATGAAGTTCTGCGCTTCTGATAGCGTTCAGGCCTTGCTGGTCCTGCTGGTCCTGCTGGTCCTGCTGGTCCTGCTGGTCCTGCTGGTCCTGCCCGCCCAAAACTGTTAATGAGTCAAGTTGAACCTGCGAGCCTTTCAGAATTCCAGCCTATAGGATCTTTTCTCAGCCGTGTAACAGCGCTCGCTGTCACTTTTACTGCCGCCGTCTTTTCAGACTCTCGCCGGCGTTCTCGGCGTGACACATTGTTCCTGTGTTTGCTTCCTGTCGTCATGGCGACAACCTTCTCTTTTTCCCTGGTAACGCGCCAACAGCCTCCTTAATGTGACCCGGCGTTGACGTGCGGGTCTCCATATGTGCCCACTGACCAGCAAGAGTTTGTTGACACTTTTCTCTGTGAAATGTGCCTCTCGTCAACGAGTTTAGTGATGGAGTTCATCGGGTGTCGCGCAAAATAACCAATTGAGCCGGAAATGTGTTCTTTTAGTGCCCAGTTCTTGGATGAAAAACGGCTCTCGAAGCCCCGCGGAAGAGGAAAGTAGCGCTTTGGCGCCATCGTGCGGCATTTTGGTGCCAAGGCACTGCAGTGAAGCTCACATTGTCGCCGCTCGCCATTTCGATTCGAAATCAACATTTTTTTATTTTTTTTTTAATAGCAACAGTGAAGTTCAGCATTCTCAAGTACACACTTGTGATTTTTTGTAGTCCTTAGCTATCCGCTAATAATAATTATAATAATAATAATAATATTAATAATAATGATAATGCAGCATGTGTTATTTTGATGCTCAAAGTAAGTTGAGTCGTTCATTTAGACAAAACTAGTGCTTTGCTGCCATCTTAAAGCAATTTGCTGTCAAGGAACTGTGCTGAAGTAAGTTGAGGAGTTTCATTTAGACAAAGCTAGCGCTTTACTGCATTCTTAAAGCAAAAATAGTGTCATTTAACTATGTTGAAATTATTTGAAAGGTTTCATTTCGACAAAAGTAGTGCTTTGCTGCTATTTTACAGCGTCTGGTGTGAAGTAAACATGTCAAAGTGGGTTGAGGAAATTCATTTGGACAAAAGTAGACTAGTGATTTGCTTGTATCTACAGGCAATGTGTTCATATTTACGTACCTATGGATATAAATATGTCAAGTTTGCTGCAGTTGAGTATTTTGTCCGGTTGCAGATTGCCTCCCTCACACCCTGATGCTGTCGGCCCCGTCGCCCGACACCCGCAGCCGGGATAATCCCGCGTTCTGCGAGCACCCGGATTTCCCCTTGACCCCGGAGCACGAGGAGCTGGTGTTCATGGAGTCGGCGGAATACCACGCCGAGGACCTTGCCGGCGACTTGGACAAGGACCCGCTGGACGACAGCGGCTACATCGAGCTGCGCTACTACCAGTCCCCCGAGTACCAGTACCTGGTCCTGCCCGACGACACCCAGCTGGACCTGGAGACGGTGGAGATCCTCCAGCTGGACGCCGAAGCGCAGGAGGCGGCCGGCTCGCTGCTGGACTTGGCGGGCAGCGGATATTTTTAATTAAGGGCGGCCCAAATCTTTTTGATTATTGTTGTAATCGCACCGACCACAACGCCACTGCCCAAGATTGAAAACTCTACTAGTGCGCATCACATGTCTACTAGTTTCAATCCTGCAAAATGACGAGTCCGCTCACCCGACTTCTCAGTGGCTCACTTCTAATACTAGTATGCCAAAATTGTCCGACTAGTGACGACAAACAGCCTAGTAGTACACCTTGAGATAGATTTCATCAAAATTCTTGATAATGAGGCTACTAGTGCGGGACACATGCCTACTCGTTGGGCCAAGTAGTTTTATCTAGAATGAAATGTACTAATAAAGTTTAATTACATTCTAATAGGCCAAAAGTGGCACTAGTAAGACAACTAGTCAGGTTGCCATCCAAATGTTTCGAATTTTTAAAACGGACTTGCGACTTCTGCCCGTTTCCATCTGTTGTTCTTTTGCGAATATTGAGAGGGGGCTCCGCCGCTGTAGGTGGCGCTATACACCATAGAGATGCGATCCACCAGTAATTCAAAAGAAGAAAAAGAAGACGAATTGACTGCGCTGTGCGATGACGTCGTATGAGTTTTCTTTTGTAATTCTTGACCAACCGTATCGTTTCTTTGCTGTTTTCTATCTGAAATAGCATTAAAATTCGCTTCTTTAATTAATTCCAAAAAGATTTCTGTTTCATCGTCCCCCCCAAACATACTTTTATCGTCCGCTATTGCGTTGAGACTACAAACGTGCGTGTGACGTAATAACTGGTCAAAACGTATGACGTGTATCCGGTCTTGACAGCGTTTATTCGCAAAACCCGTTTCCATCGCCAAAATTCGCATTTTGCTTTTTTCGATGCGCTTCAAAATCCACCCCTCTAAGCGTAAATTTTTATTATTTTTTTGGGCGAATTTTGGTCCCTTTTTCGGATCTCTAGCGTTTCCATTCAGCTTTATTTTCACATTTCTTGAAAATTCGAATAAAAATAGGTGGATGGAAACCCAACTAATGTCATTCTACTAGTGCACTACTAGTGATGTTTGACCTTTTATTGACTGGTATGCCATGAGACAAATACCTACTATAGTTGGATATTGTACACCACAGTAATTTGTGAGCAAGGTCTAGTTTCATACTAGCAGCCCAAAATTGGCACTTGTGAGAAAACATTACTAGTAGTAGTAACCTGTAAGACATAGAGCCCTATTTTCGTGCCCTGTGCAAATCTAACTGTACGCATGGGTGAAATCACTCTGGTGCACTCCTAGAATGACTGTGGCTTACCGATAACATTTTTTAAATATTTTTTTTTTTTACCACTACTGCCTTCCACTAACACTTGACCTTTCTGTACTTTAGTAGTACAACTGGTCCCTATTAGCAAAGTGCAGATGTTAAGTAGTAGAATTGTATTTATGTTACTAGTAGTACTTAGCACGGAGTTGTCAACTCGTGGTCACTGCCATTTTGACAAGTTTATGCTTTCAGGGTCCACTCGATCGTATTTTAATTCATGTCACATCGCATCTGAATCCATGTCAAATCTATTTTTGCTTACATTTTTAAAAAATTCTAACAAATAAAAGATGCCATTCTGTTATTTTGACAGTATTTATTTTTTTATTATTAATTCTAACTTACTAAATTTAATTTACCTCCTTTACATTTGCTGGTGACTTATTTTTCTTGTTCATATTTTATATTAACATGAAATAACACAATTGTTTTTAAGCTTCTTTTTTTTAACATTGTGCATTTTCCCCCTGAACAGTAGGTACAGTTCATTTTATTTAATTTATTTTCCTGTTTTGAAGCAGTGCATATTCTTAACATTCATTTAAAAAAGCCACATAAAAAGCGTGAAGTTATAAATAATATAATAATAGATATTGTATTAAATAACTCAAGAAAAAAATGAAAGGACAAAAAAAAGTTATCATTGGACCTTTTTTGTTTTGACCGTTTTTCATTTTCTGTAAATAAATTCACCCAATGACAGTATATTTTTAATTTGGGAGTTATGTTGTCAGTGGTTTATATAATAAATAAATAAATCATTTTGCTCAAACATTTTCCTACCAATAGTAAAAAAAGAGAGAGAAACTGAGAATTTTGCTATCCAGTTTAAAAAATGTTTTTTAACAAATGTGTGTAGTGTCTACATTTCGATCCAGAATCAAATTTAATAATAATTTATATTCTATTCCAACACGTTTTTAATTTTAGAATGATTTTTTCATTTTCAATAAGGCAATTTGAAATAGATTTTCAAATCTCTTTACAACCTAATCCTCTTGTGTAAAAACTAAACACATGACCGTGTATTTTATACTACACGTGAAAAAACTACATTTCCCATGTAAAAGATAAATATGACTCGATGGGTAATGTGGTTTTTACACTGGCTGAGCCAATATCTCACGAGCGCGTCATAACACCATTTCCCATCAGGCCTCGCGCGGTTTTAAACCCGGAAGTGTGTAAAATTAGTGCCTGGAAAGGGTTGACATGGTTGTTTTCATGCCAGTGTCGGAGAGGAAAAAAAGTTACATTGCTGCGAACTCCCCCAATCTGACCAGTTCGTCTTGAAACCTTTTGAAGACTTTCAAGAGATTTCACACAACATTTCACAGCGAGGGAAACAAAGTCACAGTCGAGGTAAAGTTTCCCGTCAAACTTTAATCACTGCGATGCTATGAGTTGTGCAAAATTCGCATCGCGATTTACTCCTGCAAACGGCTAATAAATGTTAGCCTCTAGTTTACTGTTATTGTTGTGGTCTGCGTGTATTCATATCAACAGTGCTAGATAAGCGACAGTTTGATCAAACTTATCGATGAGCAATGTTTACGTCAGGCGTCAGCTGAGCTTTGATATGTGATGTAGACAAATAAGAGCGAAAAGGCGCTTTATTGGAAGATAGCAAGCGCCGAAATGTACACGTATTTACGATTATCAACATTTTTTGTGTGTGTGTTTGTGTTGTGCACTGGACGTCATGAACGACAAACTTGAAACTATCCACAATGTGTACGCTTCATCCGACACACTCAGTGCACAGAAATGTTGGCATGTTACCTCTGAGAACCACACCCTTTTGGTGTGTTCACTTATTTTAGTTTTTTTCCCTCCCATGTCCTTGATAGCCAATTTAAGATCTACAAATTAATAACATTTTAGTGGCCGTTTTGGACCACAGTAACATAAAGTACTGTGCTGCACTGGTTACCTTACAAGGCCCAACAAATAGGCATGTCAGGCACTAGTAGCTTCCTAGTAAAATGCACATTTGTCGTTGTGATATAGTAGTGCAAAGCAGTAAAAGTACACTATGAGCAAATCACAGTCATTCTAGAAGATCTGCATTTTTGCCACACTAGTAGTTAGTAGTGGTCCTAGTAGCATGCCAAAGTTGTCATATCTTCGGGAGGAAATGTCATACGGTCATAAACAACACATTTGTCCCGACTATTGTGCTGAATGGTCTCACTCGTGAGGATGAGATTGTACTAGTTTGTGGACCTAAATGATGAAACAGCTTTCCATATGAAAAGTCGTGAGCGAGAAAGCGCTCGTTGTGCTCCTCATGGTGGGAGCGGACTTGTTCCTCCACGGAATTGCCAACAACAAAGGAGCTCGTTGAAGGCCGTCCAGTCCTCAGCGCGCCCGCTTAGCCGGAAGCCAAACAGTGTGACACCCATCAGAGCATGCACATTTAACAATTAATACAGAGCTGCGTATTGTGACCACGTGCGGGTTGGGGCGTAAACTGCGTAGCTAATTATATCTTGTCCAGAAAGCTTCCAAATGTCCTTTTAATGGCGTCTTCTGCAGGCGCTTTTGGGGTTTACGAAACCGCAAGCAAGGAACAAGTTTGCCGGGCGGCGTAAGAATGTGCGGTTTGTCATTGAAGCCCTTTGAACTTTGCCCTCGTAGAAACACAAGGAAAGATTAGTTTTCGGATTGGGACATTCTCCACAATTTGTGACATTGACAACAAATTTGGGTTGAAACAATGAATCAAATAATTCAATTATTTAAAAAAAAATCCAAGCAAAATCTTTTCACTAATGTTACGGCTGGCTCCCACGTCACTCACCAAGCTAGGCTCCACCTTTTAAAGCCACACACATTCAAAACCACAGACATTATCGCATGGAGCATGAGCATGGTGACCCCAACTGGGCAAAATTATTACCTGCACTTCATATGCACATTTTGTTGTTTTAAAATATAAAATCGATTAATTTCAGCCCATTAATTGAAGGGATAATCTTTTCTTAAAAATTTGATAGCTGCTGCCCTTCATCAAATTATTTATTTACCATATGAAATTATAATCTAAGTTATAAATTAACAACATTAATAGATGAATGAATGAACTTGGTTCTGTGGCGTAACACTTTAATAACGTGTTAAAGTCAAAGTAGAAATTTCACGCGACAAGCCCAACACGAGTAACTTTTTTGGGATTCGTTTAAATTATGACCCGACCGATGTGGATATTTATTTATTTTTGGTCCCTGAATGCTTACAACAATAAAAAAAAGAATTACAGGCAGGACATTTGAATGTTTTTTTAACTTTAAAACAGTGAGGAAAAATTGGCAAAAATCATTTTTTTAATACTTTATTTTTTTTGGAATTTTTATTGATTTATTTTGAATTTTTCATCAATTTATTCTTCATTTATGTGTAAAAAAAAAATAATCGGAAAAGTGAGAGACTAATATGAAAATATGAAAAGCAGCTAATATGATGTGGCTGATTTGCGGCGGTCCCCGCAGGCAGCAGCGATGGGAAGCGAGCCGGGCCCAGTTCAGATCGTGACGGTGTGCAAGGAGGACCACTCCTTCGCGCTGGACGAGGAAGCGCTGGAGCGCGTCCTCTTGTCTCCGGACGTGCGAGACAAGCACGTGGTGGTGCTGTCGGTGGCTGGCGCCTTCAGGAAGGGCAAGAGCTTCCTGCTTGACTTCATGTTGCGATACATGTACAGAAAGGTGAGTGGCGCCAGAGCACACGGGGGGTCCGAGCTTTTTTGCCACCGACAGGAAGTACGTCACTTTTCATATTTGGCACTTTTTTGTTTAATAAACGTGTTAAAGGGGAGGCCAACCCCCCATAAAAAATTTGTGACAATAATATGTTCTTTGCAGCCCCACTAGTCTAAATATGGTATTCTGGTTGATATTGTGTTAGAATGTGAGTAAAAGCAGCAAAATCCAGCTGTTTTTAACCATCTTAGGAGGCGGCCATTTTGCCACTTGCTGTCGCCTGAAGATGACATCAATGTTGCTCAACAAATCACAGCGCGGCTTCGGAAAACAAAAGCTGTGATTTGTCGTTGCCTGTCATCTTCAGTTGACAGCAAGTAGCAAAATGGCCGCCTCCTCAGATGGATAGAAACGGCTGGATTTTGCTTCATAACTCGTATTCCAAAAATGTCATATTAATCAGAATGTCATGTTTAGACCAGTGAGGCCACATGTAACATTTTATTTTCAATAAATGTTTGGTTTGATTTTATTGAACATATAAATGCAATGCAAAATGTAAAATCAATGTGAAAGAAAGAAAAGAAAAATTTTAAAGAAAAATATCACTAGTCATAATTTACATTTTCAAATGGAGTAGGAAGAAGTACAAGAACTTCTCTATTTCTACCCCCACTAACTTATATCATGATCATTTACAATAAGTTATTATATTTAATAATATATCAGTAAAATAGAAAAAAAAGAGAAGCAAATGAAGAAGAAAAAACGAATAATGAAAAATAAACAGAACATGCACTTTTCTTAAATGCACAGTTATAAACACTTATCCATTGCTTATGCAAAAAAAGTAAAAGATAAAATAAAGCCCTACATATACAATTAATCTAATCACAATAGGATCATTTTCCCAAAAATAATTGTTGTACATACATGAGCACATGTATGTTTAAGGTTGACTTCCACTTTCATGTCTTAACATCTTTAGACCTCTGGCAACAAAAGTGAGTACACCCCCCTAGGTGAAAAAATTGTTTTTTTAAATGGGCCCACTTAGACCTTTTCCCTTCGCATTGTCTATTACATGAATAAACCAATCAAATAAACAGTCAAGTGGGATATACGTTAGTTGAAAAGTACATGACGAGGAAATGATTTAGAACCATTGGATCCGAATCGGCCACTCGGACCTGCAATTACTACAAGTTAATGGGAGAAAGTGCTCGCTATTGCTTGTCCTCGTAAACTTGGCGAGCAATCAGCAAAAGTCACACGCCCCTCCCTGCCGCAACATGTGAACTGACAAGTTTGCTGACAAGAAATAATTTCGGATGTCAGGGTGGCGCCGAGCCGCTCATTTTGTTTTGTTTGAGTGACGCGACCGGCTTGGCTATGACTCGCACCCCTTTCCAACGTCGGCCTCCCCCCCGCCGGAAGCACATCAAAGATGAGCCCGTTGAGCCGGCGACGCTTTTGCCAGGCTGCTTTGAACTTGAGCTGCCTTCTTTCTCGCCGTGGCGCAACCGCAGGGCGACGACAACTGGCTGGGTCACGACGACGAGCCTCTGACGGGATTCTCTTGGCGAGGCGGCTCGGACCCGGAGACGACCGGCATCCAGATC